>NC_045737.1:6569936-6583978 GCF_008692095.1 Etheostoma spectabile
GTAACAAGCCGTACAATGAGAGCAGATTTGTTTTTCCGTTTCTTACGTCGGTCTTTCGAACTGCGAAATCTTTACAAATGATCCGACAAATGAGAGTTGGTTTCCTCCTCCTCCTGCTGCCAGTCTCTCACTCAGTTCTCATTTTTGATTGTTCTTCCATTCTGTATCTCAGGATTCTGGTAAAAGCTCTTTCTACCAACACCCCATTTTGTCTCATTATCTTCCTCTCCATCTTCTGATGCATAGGCTTTTAGGAATGAAAAACTTTGCAAAGCCACACATCTATCCATTTTAATGAAGAAAATCCCATTCTTCTTCTCTCTAATCACCACTCCTCCATCAGTGAATGCTACTCACTTGCCGCCTGCATTTAAAGGAATGCTTTTGTGCTCTGAATAATGCCATAATTACTGAGGACTTTTTAGAGAAACAACCCCCAAATCTTTTATTCCAAAGGTGCTCAATTAATTTGGAGGAGGAGGAAAACTATTTACAACTGTCAAGTACCTCTTCAGCAAAAACCTGTGTCTTTTCTCCACTGGTTTGATACTACTCTATTGAATGAATGCGGTAAATACTACATCTGTGACTTTAAGGCCTCTGGTGATTTTACTCCTTGGAATAAATAAAAAGCAGCTTAAAATACCTCATATTATGTTTATTTTCAGGTTCATTATTGTATTAAGAGGTTGTATCAGAATAGATTTACATGGTTTCATTTTCAAAAAATATATAAATATTTTTGTCATACTACACATTGCTGCAGCTCCTATTTCCACCCTGCGTGTCCCAGAGCTCCGTTTTACCTACTGAGTGAGGCATCTTACTTCTATTCCATCGTTGTTGGGAGTTGCACATGCGCAGTACCTAGGTAAGGACTACTAGCCAGTCAGAAACAGAGTAGGGCGGGCCCTCACAACCAAGCTAGAGGGTGATCCAAAACAAACTTGTTTCAGTTAACCATGGATCTGACTCAGCCGTACGTTAGAACCCGAGTCTGATCCCAAAACACAGGCAGAACAACCTAAACCAGCTTTGCAACCTGAACTGAAACAACGTTTCAGATTGGTTAGTTATTTAAATGTTAACAACTTAGTCTTTCATACACAACGTTTTAATTCTGCACTGTCTCCTGGATATGGCGATACCACTATCTGAACTTCGGGCCTCCGCTATAACTAGCTTGGTCTGAGGTCGTGCCACACCAGCAGCTAGGTGAGCATTATAACATATGCTATAAAGTGACACAAAATGATGTGTGTTTGTCACAGAAGTAAAGGCTGGACTACAATAGAGCTGTTTCTAACAGTTTGTGAAGGGTTTTCTGTGGGAGATGGCAATTCTCTTTGGGGTGGACTTTGGGCTTTTCCACTTTGTACATTACATGCACAAAAGTGATTTACAACACAATAAAAAGAAATGGAAAAAGCAACAAAAAAAAAGCATAATGAACACTTTAAAACTATGATGAGTGGCTGGAATAGTGTGTGTTGCCGAGCAACATTGCTAATGGGAGCAGTTGGGGTATCAGCTATTTGGATGCCAGATAGAACCAAATGGTTGGTTTGAGAGCCAGGACCAAGGCAAATGCCATAAGTCCCGGCTTACAGCTGCATATTGCTCAGCAAAATTGGATAGATAGTCAGGGATGATAGGATAACATAAATGCTTTCTATTGGTTGTATATGGTAAAACCATATAATTCAGTGAATAGCGTAGCATTATTATTGCCAGGTTTTGGGGCTTCTTACCCACTTCGGGGACGCATGCTCTAAATGTAGGCCACGTTGGAAAAATGCATCCACTAAAAGCTGTGTGTTAATGCATGTCTGTAGGGCATGAAACATTTTACAGCTTCTTGGGTATTTTTAGAAGTCATTGTAATTACAGCAGAAATTACAGCAGAAATGTGCAAGAATTGAGACAATGTACAATACTTAATGAAAAGGTTTGTATAAGTTAGTTATTGACTGTAGCTCTATTTATTCTAATGCAATGCATTCAAGTAATTTAATTCTCAGTCAGGAGAAAGAAGCTAATCTGACTCGGCTGAAAAACTGCTGAACCATTAACATTAGAATACATATTTATCATGACTATGGAACATGTCCCTTGTCCACAGTGATATTACTGTCTGTCCCCCCCAGCAGTCGTTTAGCAGCCAAGCACCAGGGCCAGTAACCAACATTCATCCAAAATAGTAATCTCTCAACTAACCCGGAGCTGCAGTGCTGTTATTCCACTGAGACACACCAATAAGAAGCAGACCTTTCTCTGCACCACCATCTCTGTCCCATGCCTTCATGCAGTAGTGATGCTGCTTGACAGATTATGCTTTTACCAGAGCTCTTTGGCAAGAAACCAGAAGTAGGTATTCTCTGAATAAAAGCTTTTAACAGATTACCCTTGTAAGCTTGTGCCAATTGGCGATTGGATTGTATATCGATGATTAAAGAGATGATCGGCAATTGTTTTTTCCTTCACTTATATTAAAATGATTTTAACTAACTTACTATCAGAATCAATTACTGTTATAAAAAAAAGTATCTAGAATCTGTGCTCTACTATTTAGAATCAGCACGAGTGATCAGTGAATTATAAATCCTTAACGTTAATTACAAACCCGTTTGCCGTCTTTTTTCCCTGGATCTGACACCTGTCGGGCTATGCTTTCTTCAGACAGTCATCCAGCCTGCCTGGCATCCCAGCTGCTGCAAGGGACGGGTAACAGGAGCTACGTGTCAACACCGACTACTGGGGGCTAAGTTACAGCAGCTAACATTAACGATCAAGTTTCCCTTCCCTCAAGTTTTCCCACCGCATTTTTATTGAATGCGACTAACTTCAGTTGGTAGAGTAACAGCGTGTGAGACGGAGCCTGCTGGACCTGGGCAAGAGATGTGACCCATGGTCAGAATATCCTAGTTATCATATCATAATAAAAATGCAACGCAGTGACGCTACAGACATTTTATACACACCACGTGTGTAACTCCGCTGACCCGCCATTCGACCCATGCTGGACCCATTCATAACGAGTCAGCCGTCACTCTGGGAGTAGCATCCGTCGATCGCACTCTCTCTCTCTGTGTTGTATTCAGCTGTATGTATGTACAACATACAACTTCAAAATAAGTTGCACAATATGCATGTGAAAGCAGTTATAAATAGCCTATGTGACAATAAAATATGTTTTGGTTAAAATCTACAAATAATCCTGATAGTTAATTGTTATCTCAATATTGATCAAAATAATCGTGATTATCATTTTGGCCATAATCGTGCAGCCCTAGTATGTGTGTTTGAATGATCTATACAGTTCATATTTGCTCACACTAGAAGACACCCAAAAGTCAGTAGATACAGTAGCATAGACACCTCGAATACACGATATCACTGTGTTAATATTGTACACACTGCCCTAAATACATTTTGACACACCTTCCTGGAGAGAAGACACACACACACACACACACACACACACATCTTAGTCTTAAGGATGATATATGAGCTGTCAATACTTAGTCAATACCTTGTCTTTTTAGCTAAATAAATGTGGTTGTCAGCCAATTGATGAATACAAGTTGATATTTTCAACAGCATTAAGTCTAAAACTAACTGTCTTTTATTTAAACACTTTTTTTCAATTATTCAAAAAACATTGTTTGCCTCAGCAGACACTTAGTGGTGTGAGTCACGCCAAGATTGGCGGACCAGGTGACCAGAAACATGACCCCAAATAAATGCTAATGTTGCTCCTTATCTGTTGGATGTGGAAATATATAGGCAACAGATTGCTTTAAAGTTTGTCACATCAACTTAAAGGGTGATAGTATGTCACTCTTGTGTTTACAGGCTGGTTCCGCTGCCCTTTGAGTGTAAATACTGGTGTTGATATTGATAATTGATAAACACGTATACAAAAAAAAAGGATTCTATTCCTTGGAACAGTGGATTGCCAAGCATGACAAAAAATGAAAACAAATAAGAACTGCAAAGAAATACAGGAATTAAATACAATTTAACATCACAAAATCTGCATGAAACAATGTCATGCTTTCAGTGTTTTATGAAATGTTACTCATTTTTATTTTTCTAAGATGAAAGCCAAAACTCAATCAGCATTCATCTCGTCTCCATCACAAGAGCATCCAAAAATCACCGAGTGGTGGCACATCAATTTTGGATACAGAGTGAATGAAATGAAAAACATTTCAAAACAGAAACACCATCTGCCAAAAAATCAGGGTTTAGTTGTGAGACTGATGTATATCATGTAGCAGCTCGTGTCAGCACATCTGGCTTCATAATTACAGTCACAAAGGCAGTGATTATTTACTGTTAATCTTGAAATCAACCTCACATGATTGCACAAGCACATACACAGCTACAATCCAAAGTGCAGTTCGAAGCATAATAATTGCGATTAGTGAAAGCAAAATTAAATAATCAAAAAAAAAAAAAAAAAAAAAAATCACACCTTCCACATTGCTTGGATTTGAAATAATGAAGCCCCCTTGACCTTCAATCTGTCTAGTAGCCTTCAAGCCCTTCATCTCTGTCCATCAATCTCACATGGAGGGACAGAGAAATGGATTAACTTCCCATTTCTTTTCAAGTACATGCTGCTTTGTGTTTCCACAGAAACAGTAGGCTCGTTCCAGATGAACTTCACCTCGCCTCGTGACAAAAAGCTCCGGTAAAGTCGGACAGTTTCCAGCCGATTCCAGCAGCCTCCATGCTGAACAGGAAGTCAAAGAAACACTCACGTCCTGTTAGGTCCGATTCCAATTTAATGAAATGTTATCAGACACATATAATCAGCTGGTACCCAGTCTCCAGTTGTTTTTATTAAGACAGAGTAGCGGTCACAATTCTCTACAAGCGATCTGTTGCTGATGTTAACAACAGACTGTATCTGATCCCTGATCTCAACAGATTCAGTCTCTGATTTCTTAACGTCTCTATCAGGCACACAACATGTGTTCTGTACAGAATAAGCCTTTAAAATCAGACAAATGGCAGTTAAAATAACAGTAGTCTGTTTTTGACAGTTTCACAATGGGATGGACTAGGGCTGCACAATTAATCGAATTTTAATCGCGATCACGATTTGACTTCCCACGATCAAATTTGCGTGATCGAGCGATTATTTTTTTTAAAGCGTCATTTCAAGAACGCTCCGGGTTTTTTGCAAAGCCAATCTACCGCTACTACCCGTCTGCTCATGAGCCAGTCAGAGTAGGTCACTGCACCCGTGCATCTTAGCTTCAAGATGTAGACAGTCCCAGAGGACAGAGTAGGGAGGAAAACTCAACAGATAGCAGTCGGTATACGTCGGCATCAAGGTTTACCAGTTTGCCAGTAAACGCAACATTTGTCCGTCTGTGTTTTTCAGAAACAGCAGTGACCAGTGCTAGTCGGTGTTTAGCGTCTGTTAGCTGTTAGCTCTCTAAGTCGCACCGGTGCACCAAATGTCCTCGCATCCGCCTGCATGTTGTTTATGGATATGGTTTAATTTGGTTACATGACCCATTTCTTCTGTAAAGCCGTGTCTGTGTGGGATCTCCTCTCTACTTTCTTCTCTACTCCGCGCCCGGCCACACAGCGCCGGTCCACACTCTGACATTTGTCTACAGTTTTAATTTTATTAACACAGTGTATATTGTTAAATACGAGGGGCAAACCTGTGTTTGTACCAGTGTTTCCGCGGGTAACTCTACTATCGCGGCCGCTACGGCGAAGAACACAGAAGAAGTTATTGAATGCAACTAACTTCAGTTGGTAAAGTAACAGCGTGAGACGAAGCCTGTTGGACCTGGGCCTCAGTTGTGACCCATGGCCAGACGATCATAGTTCATAAAAATGCAGCTCAGTGACGATACAGACGTTTCATACACACGTCGTGTGTATCCGCCATTCGACCCATGCTGGACCCGTTCATGATGAGTCAGCCGTCTCCCTGTGAGTAGCGTCCATCACACTCCCTGTCGCAGTTATAAATAGCCTACGTGACGATAAAATTTGTTTTGGCTAAAATCAACAAATAATCGTGAAAATAATCGCGATCAAAATTTTGATCAAAATAATCGTGATAATCATTTTGGCCATAATCGTGCAGCCCTAGGATGGACCTTATCCGCTCAATCTCATCGATCAATTATACGTGATTTCTCCGCAGAACGGTTGCCTTTTGTTTTTGTCTTCACATTTAACACTGTTATCCACTGGTTCAGTCTCATCATTACAGAGGCTAAAAGAGCTGCTTTTCCTCTCCAGCTGCAGATTCGGCTGACCCGACTTTGCAGATATTTATTTTCTATTGTACTTTACTCTTGTGCACCTGCCCTAGCTGATTACTCCCACTCATATTCCTTTTCATATAACTCTCTCACCCTCTGATCTGAAATCAAACTCTGTTTCCACAATCTCAGTGAGGCATCCGCGCCACGCTGACACACGCTCACCTCTCCCCTGTTTATCATTAATTAATAGGATTTGTTCTCCCACCTGTTTTCATCAATTCTGTTATTCAAAAACTCTGAGGATCCCTTAGCAAAAAAGCATGGCTGGTTGTTGCTTTGACTCTGAGCATGAACTAAAACAAACCTGGTATCTCACTAAAGAGTTCCATCTGTCACTTCTCTAACTTGACCTTACCTAAAAACAGCTTTTTATTTAAATAGCGGATACAAGTTGTGTTGAAAAGGAAATCCACATGCACTAAACTTCAAAAACATACATGCACACACACAGTCATGTTCAAAACCAGTTGTCCCAGCCCTTCCTAACATAAAAGGCCTGTTTGCATCTGTGAGGAGTGCACAGCCAAACTGATGATACAGACGGTTGTTTCTGAGGAGAATCTGGAAAACGGTTTCCAGGATATTCATAGCAAACGCTAATCAGGATATGCTAATCAGGGTACTGTTTGGTTATTCTTTGTCGCAAGACAACCCCGGTACAATCTGTCTGACAAGACACCTTGATAATGAAATTGAAATGAACACAGAAGACTGTGCAAATGAAATCAGACCTCTATTCTTTAACTATGGTCTCCTGATGAGGACAGGCCGATGGAGAGAGGGAGGAGAGACAATGATCACGATGTGCAGCATTCGGCTAGAATGAGTGATAGATAGTTACGACCTGATAAAGACTACTAAACACATAACAGTACCTGAAAAACATGATCACTTTTTTACAGTTTGGTCAAAAGAGTGCTGAAATGGTTTGTTGGTCGATCGATTAGATAAAAAAAGAAATGATTTTGATTCCATGTTGGCAGCTTCTCAAATGTGAGGACTTACTGCTTTCCCCTGTTTCGTATCTTTCAAATATAAAATCTTTGGGTTTTGGACTATTGGGACAGAAAGAAACAAGATATATAAAAAAGATGTCACCTGGGAAATTGTGCCAAGCATTTTTCACTAACACAATTAATCAAATACTCAAAAAAGAAATCATGAGGTTATTGAAAATCATGGTTCCAGCCCAAAACGTTAGAATTATTATATATTACGTGAGAAGAACCTAATAAAAGACTCAACCTAGTTTCTGGACTACAAAGAAAAGAAAACATTAGCTGTTAACCTCCACTGTCTGAAAGTTTGACTTGCAACAAATCTGATGATAATTGCTTTTCAAACACAAACATTCTCTGTTTCCAGCTTTTGTGTTTGGGACTGTCGGTCGAACAAAGCCAGCAAATTGAAGATGTTGTCTTGGGTTGTGGGAAACTGATGGGAAAGCTATGTTTCACTATAGTCTAACACATTATAGACCAGACAATAATCAAGAAAATAAGTGCCACTGCACTTACTGAAGATGCATATTAAAAGGTGAAGCATAATGGCCTGACAAATACTGAACAGGTCCTGAACAAACTCTACGATACACTTAACTGCACTGATGAAAAGTAATGCCGGAAGAATACTTGTGACAGTAGACTAAAAGGTTAAGTAAACTGCTTTTTCTATCTTATACTCTACAAAACAAAATTAAAATGGTTCTTATATTATGGGGATGGGTACTAATCTATAGTCAAACAACTTTTAATATATTATATTTTCCAGTAATGTCCTAACGATGAGAGAAAGCAGCAGTTATAACCATGTAGATGTGTTTGCATGTTGTTATGCTGCGATCTCAACCTTTAAGCTTCAAACAGAATATCTCTCCAAGGATTCACATAATACAACTCTCCTGCTATTTGTTTGAGAATGAGCCCTAATAATGACACCGAGATGGACGCAGCAAAATGTGGAAATTAAATCAGACATCTATTCTTGAACTACAACAGCCTGATGGGGAAAGACAGGGGAGCAGGAGGAGAAGGGAAGCAGAGAGAGAGGAAGAGAGTGCACAGGTAAATTAGATTGAAAGGAACAAAGAAGGCCAGGCAGCAGAATGTGGAAGAAAAAGAAATAAATCAAAAGGGTGAAAAAGAAAATTATATACTGTGGTAAAATGGAAAAAAGAGAGAGAAGCAGGGGGAGGCAGTTTGAGAGGGAGGGCGGTAAGGGAGCTCTGAAGAGGAAATCAGCTGCTTTCTAATGGGCGCTGATTACATCTCCTCCTAAATGTCAAGTATATTTCCATTTAAAGTACTTTGCTGCTTAAAACACACACACACACACACACAGTGTTGAAATTAATCATTGCATCTCAATGCGGACGTGGACAATTCTGCATCGATGATGTGACAAACCATAATCGATTATTGCCCACTGATGATGATTTTCAGGTCGCTGCTTTTTTTTGTTTTTGCCTTTTGTCTCTTGTCTGCTGCCTCCAGATGCCGCTACATTCAGGATGTGTCTTTTTCAGAGCAGATATAATAAAAAAGGGTGGTTCATATACTGTATATCTGACTCAGTCAGATATATATGAAAGAGGGGATGCTTTGTGATGTTAAATCGATTTGAATCACTGGATAATCGTAACTGAATTGTGAGACCAGTAAAGATTCACACCCCTACCATAGATTCACAGGCACATAAATGCAAGCGTGTGAGAAAACAGCCCAATCCTACACTCACCTGATTCAATATCTATGCAGGCAGTGACTGTGTGCCTAAGAACATGTGTCATTTCTTCAAAAACCCTCTTTGTGGGTTCATGAATTATACCAAAGTGACACAGTAACCGGAGTACACCTTAGTATCATCAATAAATCCACAGACGGGCACACACTTCTTTATCTTTCCCTTCGACCCGCCCTCAAATCTGCTCTGAACCAATGAGGCGTGTCCTCCCACCGGGGGTTCGGTAATGGCTGCCAATCACGATCACCGTAGCTGTGTCCAACGGCAAAGACCGGTAAGATAAATGAGTGGCCCGAGGCTCCCGCTGCACTGGAGCGAACAGAGCTTAGGGATTGATTCAATATGTCACAATAATACACATGCTCCAGCACTCCCACAGACACACATGGAAAAAGGCTCGGAACACAAGAACAAAGTCTCGCAGTGTGTGCAAACACAGGTTTTTTGTTCTTATCTTCTCTCTCAAATAAACACAAAATAGGAAACATACAGGCATGCATGAGTTACAAAAAGATGCACAAATACTGTGCAAAAATGAGGTTTTAAATAAAATGCAGATTGCTTATGCGGTCAGCTGCTTGATTTAGAGGGGCCAGTATAAATTACCTCAAATTACCTGGAGAGGTTCAGAAGCCAAGTCAGAACGTATGTCCCCACTAACACAGAACGTTTAGAGAACGTTAGGGAACGTTAGTTTTTGGTTCTCTAAAGGTTAGTTCGAACCAAACCAAAAACTAACGTTCCCCTGTGGTTGCGCCGTACCTTCACACAACGTTCCCGTTTGGTTGGTTTTGGTTGGTTTTGGTTGTTCTGAGTTTGAAGTAGCATGGTTTGCTGGCACTTGATTTAAATTCACTCAAAAATGATTCGACTTACAAAATGTAAGTAAGATAAACAGCATAACATTTATTTTTATTTGATTTGAATTCAATTTAGCTTAAAACAGTACTTTTGTGCTTGACTTCGTTTTTTTAACTGTATTAGTGAATACTAAAACAAGAATCTATCAATAGAACGATTTTCACAACTAAGAAAAGTCACTTATTTATTCAGTTTGTAAACTGAACCGTTACAACCCCCCACCAGTAGGGGGGCCGCTGCTCTGAGCAGACCGATTCCTCCGTTAGGAGAAGAAGAAAAAGCCACGGGACCAGGACCACGCTGCACAACGCTCACGGAGAGGGAAGCGAGAATACTTTACAGTTAGATTATGTTATGGTTGTAATGGGAGGGTTTGTGGTTTAACATTAAACTCTTTCCCTCGTATGGCTTTGTTATATTCCGGTTCTTGTCAGGTTGACCAAACATAAAAGTTTGGCTGAAGTAAACAACTAACTTCAGCAGAAGTTGTCTACGTCGTCCGCCATTTTGCTATGCTAGTCATGCAGTGAGCTGCTCCAAATCTTTTCTTTTCAGTAAACTCTTTGTGCACAAACCATGTTCTCAATGCTGAGTTTGTGTGTTAAGCCCCAGGTGAGACTTGGAGTAAAGTCTCATGCTGTGTCGAGCCTTCTTAGTGTTTTAAACATGTTGATTTTGATGCTGTCCTAGAAGGCCACTAGCTCTCCCATTCACAAGGCGAGGCCAGAGTTGGGCTTTAGATGGATTGCTTATATCTTTCCCTTTGTTTGCTGCTGTGCACGACGTGTCTGCTTTGTCGCATTGTATGTGTTGTGTCATCGTGTTAATATGCTTGCGTTTATGTTACAAATAAGATTTTTTCCGGTCCTTTTTTAATTAGTTGTAGTGTACAGTACATCAGTAAAGCCAGTACAATCAAAGTCCTTTTTAGGCAGGTCGACCTGCGGCCATCTTGCAACGTATTTTAGGCAGGTATCAGCCAGCTGAATGAAGGATACAGCGAGGGATGGAATATGTGTCGGCTACACAGCTGCAGTACTGGCTTCACTGATCGTCTGAACGTAACAGCATAGGTTCATCTTTTGCAATGGCATGTGCAAAAAACCTACCATAAATGAACTGACCAATATTCATATGTACTTCTTTTTTTTTTTTTTTTGATGAGTCAACACCACACAGAAAACCAACCGGTCGCCCAGAGCTGGAGCCTGCCACTTCAGCTTGGGACCCAGTTGACGGTATAATGCCTTTGAATTTTTCCAGTTAAATACAATTGCATGACAAGGAACTTGAGAGAAACTAACTTTTTTGTTGTGCTTAACAGCAGAACATCATCACAAAAATAGGGCGGTGGCTCAGCCATGGAGACGGAAATGAGAGGTAAGAAGACTCACTTAAATTGTTCACATATAAGTAGATAATGTATAACAACAAAACTAACAGTATTTGTTTTTTCATAGCCATGAGGACACCCGTTACCCGCATGGCACAGTGGAGGGAGACATTTGAGGAGAAGATGGATGAGCTCCCTGTCACCTCCCTCTGCTCCAATCACAGCGTGCCATCTGCCCAACAGCAGCTGGGCCAAATGTCCAGTTAAAAGAAATATGGCTGTGTACAGGTAACCTATTGCTGCTATACTATATGTAAATAAATAATTTTCTCTCTATGGAAATGCTTTTTTTTTTTCCGCTACTGGATCAAAAATGTTCTCTTAACATAGATTCCTACGCCAAAGCTGTGGACCGGTGTCGGCGGCTGATGGACACGTCCAGCATCGTGCAGAAGATGAAGCAAGTGTCCAAAAAAGGCAGCGCCGACCCCAAGGAGGTTATGACAGATCTTCAAGCAATGGTAAGACCTAATTATATACACATTTTTTCCATATTTCAAATCACATATTTGCAATCGTACAAAAGATTGTTCCTGTATTACAGATGAATCTGTGCACGACCAGATAAACGCCAGGACGGAGCGTGCGTCTGGAACCCTGTCTGTAAGTAAAATTATGCATCATATAAACCAGTCATATTTCTTAACATGGAACCACTGACAGTCAACATGGTGCACATATCATGTTTGTCTCTTCCTGTCTGTTTTCAGCTCAGCAGAATACACTTCCTCCACCACCTGCATGTAAGTTGTTTTTTTATATATTATATTCAATATAATAGAATAGGTTCATATTTTGTAATGCCATGTGCAGCAACCATCAACTTCATCTTAATAATATCATATATCTTATTTTTATATGTATCAACGCCATGCAGGAAACCAGTGGTTGCCCAGAGCAGGTGATTCTTTAGTGACCCACCACGGACTGCCACTTCATCTTGGGACCCAGTTGAAGGCAGCTGCTTTGATTTTTGCGTTTGCAATGAAGTAACATTAATGGCAAGGATCACTAGAGTAACAAACGTTTTTGTTGTTTTAAACAGAAGAACTCACACAGAGGAGGTGTCTCCACATGGAGATCAAAATGAGAGGTAAGACTCAAGTTGCTCCGTGTGTGTGGTGTGTGATGTATGTGTATGTTGTAGTATGAGATGCATAGTGTGCTGTTGTATGTATGATGTATGTAGTACTGTTTGTATGTAGTTGTATGTAGTAGATGTATGGAGAGGAGAACATATGTAAGTAAGTGGCCATAGGCCTGCCCTAAGACGAACACTATATTTGCATAAAATCTATATCTTACCTGAACTGACTTCTCTTACAAAATAGATTGTACAAGCTCTGCACTATATGTATAATTAGTTACGATGTTTTAGCAACTTTTCCTGTCGACCCTCGGTGGTTGTACTGGAGGTGATGCCATCCGCCGCATGCTGCTGAGACAGTGCAGCTTGCGGGGAAGAAAAACAAAGAAAGCCTCCAGGACCTGGCTGTATTAGTATTATGCTTAGCTTGGCTGTGTTGAGTTTAAAAAGTTAAAATTCTGAAGGAACCAGGTTAAAATTAAGCATACAGCTGTCTCCATTTTCCCCCCACCTTCTGACTGTAAAGAGTTGATCAGGTCAATTCTGGCATTAACTTATGGAAAGGGGCTTCCGGCTATCAAACAAGGTGGTCCTCTGTCTCCTGTCCCCTGGGGTCTTAGTCTAAGGAAAAGAATACAATGTTGATTGGACTACTTTGATGTCAGAGTTTCACATTTACACACAGCACCTTTGTTCTGTAACCAAACAACCCCCAAGGTGCATTGTTTGAAGGCAGGTCAGTTCTCATTGCACGAAAGATGTACGGCATGTTGTCATGACAACAGCGGACCATGAGAATGGAATTGAAAGCACCAGGTGAAAGGAACCGCCCCCAGGTATACGGCATAAATGAGAGTGTTTTACAGATATTCGGACTGTTTCACGTGACTCCGTCAGGAGGAGCGTGGATCAGTCCGCTGTCAGCTGCAGTGTTATTGTGTTTGTTTTTTCTGATTGTCTTTGTCTTATCATCTTCATCACTGCTGTTGCATTAAACCTTCGCCAATTCTCAATTTAACCCCCGCCTCCCTCCTTTTCTCAGAAATCCGAAAAACCGATTTAAGTTTTGTAATTTCTTACAGCTGACAAAGGTTTTAATTTGACTTATAACTTTGCTTCATTTGGACTTCTACTCCAGCGGCCTGCTAGAAAAACTCCCTGCGCTGACTGCTGCAGAAGCGGAGGATTTGATTGGGCAAGTTCTGAAGTTTGCCCCCACACGACGGTAAATTGAAGTTCTTCTGCGTTATGTTCATAATAAGTTCATCAAAAAAATATTTTGTCAATGTTTCATTCTTAGTATTACATGTCTAACTTTTGTTTCTTTCTTTATAGGCCACTGAGAAGACTGAGCCGTGAAACCTGGAGCCCCTTTTTAATTCTTTTATTAATATTTATTATTTTTTTTGTGACTTATTTTGCACACACTTTACAAATATCTTTATGCATCTTGCACTACATCCTTATCTTTTTTGTATTTTTTCAGTTGTTTGAATATTAAAGTTTTGAAATGCCATCAAGTTTGCCTGTTCATTCATTCCTACTAATATAACTTTTGTATGTATGGACGTGTGTATTTACAGTACATACATACACACACAAATGGTACGGGTGTTATTTTTTTTGAAAGGTTAGGGGAATCTAATCTTTTCTT
>NC_045737.1:6583988-6586064 GCF_008692095.1 Etheostoma spectabile
GTTCTGGGAACGTTCGTTTATGGTTAGAGCGAACGTTCCCCAAACGTTAAGAGACCGTTCCGTAACGTTCGCTGAGGGTTGTAACGCTAATGGAACGTTCCCCTAACTTTGTCTAAAGGTTGCAGTGTTAAAGGAACCGTTCGCTAAGGTTGCAATGTTTCGAAACGTTCGCCTAACGTTCTCTAAAGTGGTAACTTTTAGAGACGTTAGGCGAACGTTCGAGAACGTTCCCTGTAACGTAAAAAATTAATTAAGTAAATGTAAAAAATTAAGAAAACCTTCCGATTAACCAACAGACAACCAAAATACAACCAAAACAAACCTTCAGGGAACGTTCCCACAACGACACATTGTCCTACCCCAGCTATACAATTTTTGGTTCCCAGAACGTTCTGAGAACGTTCGTTTTGGTTGTGGGAACGTTCCTGAAGGTTTGTTTGGTTGTATTTTGGTTGTCTGTTGGTTAATCGGAAGGTTTTCTTAATTTTTACATTTACTTAATTAATTTTTACGTTACAGGGAACGTTCTCGGAACGTTCGCCTAACGTCTCTAAAAGTTACACCTTTAGAGAACGTTAGGCGAACGTTTCGAAACATTGCAACTTAGCGACGTTCTTAACACTGCAACCTTTAGACAAGTTAGGGGAACGTTCCATTAGCGTTACAACCCTCAGCGAACGTTACGGAACGGTCTTAACGTTTGGGGAACGTTCGCTCTAACCATAAACGAACGTTCCCAGAACGTTAAGAAAAGATTAGATTCCCCTAACCTTTCAAAAAAAATAACACCCGTACCATTTGTGTGTATGTATGTACTGTAAATACACACGTCCATACATACAAAAGTTATATAGAGGAATGAATGAACAGGCAACTGATGGCATTTCAAAACTTTAATATTCAAACAACTGAAAAAATACAAAAAGATAAGGATGTAGTGCAAGATGCATAAAGATATTTGTAAAGTGTGTGCAAAATAAGTCACAAAAAAAATGTAATAAAAATTAATAAAAAAATTAAAAGGGGCTCCATGGTTTCACGGCTCAGTCCTTCTCAGCTGGCCTATAGAAGAAACAAAAGTTAGACATGAATACTAAGAATGAACACATTGACAAAATATTTTTTTTGATGAACTTATATGAACATAACGCAGAAACTTCAATTTACCGTCTGTGTGGGGCAAACTTCAGAACTTGCCCAATCAAATCCTCCGCTTCTGCACAGCAGCGCAGGAAGTTTTTCTGGCAGGCCGCTGGAGTAGAAGTCCAAATGAAGCAAAGTTATAAGTCAAATTAAAACCTCTTGTCAGCTGTAAGAAATTACAAAACTTAAATCGCGTTTGTTCGGATTTCTGAGGAAAAGGAGGCTGGGGGTCAAATTGAGAATTGGCGAAGGTTTAATGCAACAGCAGTGATGAAGATGATAAGACAAAGACAATCAGACAAAACAAACACAATAACACTGCAGCTGACAGCGGACTGATCCACGCTCCTCCTGACGGAGTCACGTGAAAACAGTCCTGAATATCTGTAAAACACTCTCATTTATGCCGTATACCTGGGGGCGGTTCCTTTTCACCTGGTGCTTTCAATTCCATTCTCATTGGTCCGCTGTTGTCATGACAACATGCCGTACATCTTTCCTGTGCAATGAGAACTGACCTGCCTTCAAACACTGCACCTTTGGGGGTCGTTTTGGTTACAGAACAAAGGTGCTGTTGTGTAAATGTGAAACTCTGACATCAAAGTAGTCCAATCAACATTGTATTCTTTTAGCCTAGACTAAGACCCCAGGGGACAGGAGACAGAGAGGACCACCTTTGTTGAATAGCAGGAAGCCCCTTTCCATAAGTTAATTGCCAGACTTGACCTGATCAACTCTTTACAGTCAGAAGGTGGGGGGAAAATGGAGACAGCTGTATGCTTAATTTTCTAACCTGGTTCCTTCAAATTTTAACTTTTTAAACTCAACACAGCCAAGCTAAGCATAATACTAATACAGCCAGGTCCTGGAAGGCTTTCTTTGTTTTTCTTCCCCCAAGCTGCACTGTCTCAGCACATGCGGCGATGGCCCGGC
>NC_045737.1:6586089-6586389 GCF_008692095.1 Etheostoma spectabile
ACCAACTAATTTAACATATTCGATGCCATTTCAGTGAGGTGTAACGGTCAATTCCCAACGTTATAGACAACAGATTTACACTCAATGTGACATAGATGAAATAGGAACACCTATTAATGCAGTCCAGCTCAACACTTCTGCAAACTAAAACATCATTGATAAACAGTTAAATGAATACCTCTAGTGTCAACTGAATATTATATATTCATGGTTTACAAATTAATATATTCCGTACTACAAAGCTATAGCTACTGGTACGCATCGTATGAATTCGTACTGCATGCCAAATAGACTGAAGGC
>NC_045737.1:6586413-6592106 GCF_008692095.1 Etheostoma spectabile
AAATAAAAAAAAAGTAGGCCTACGAAAGCCTAAGGCCTGTATTCTGTTTAATATTTAACATCACTATAGAGAACGGCTTAAAACACAATAATTAAGAAATGCTCACAAGCAAGCAAACCTGAGATCATTCGCAAATCACACACAGTCAACAGGTGACTGCATAACCAATGCATGCAACATTTGCTCAGCAGCTCGAAGCATTTATCGAATAGCCACAGAGACATGAATAACCGTCAGCAAAGAAACCAGCGAAGACCAGACAGACAGCTACAGATAACGTTATGTTATATGACTCACGTTATTTGATGTCAAAGTCCATTTTCATTTTCCTCATGGAGATGAAGTGGTCCATTTGAAGATGAAATGGTCAAAGTAGCCATTATCCCACTGCACTTGTTGTTCTTTGATTGCTGACAGAATACCTTGCTGCTAGCTTAGCCTACTTGCAAAAAACGTTAGCTAGCTGTTATCATTAGCAACACTGGAAAACAAGCTAACTCCCGCTTTTTTCATTAAAATGTTAACTTTCTCTTGTCTTTTTGTAAGACCAAAGTATAACTGGCTTTAAAATAACTCAAGAAGGCTAGCTAAGTGTTTATTTTCCGGAGTCTGTGATACACCATCCGCATCAACTGTTTACGATTAAAGCTTATGTTTTAATCAGGTTTTAATCACAGCAGGCCTGCTTCACCTGTTGCCTGTTGGGTTGACGTCGGTGTAACACCGTAACCACACACACTGGCTGACATGGAGCAGTCGTTACAACCCACAGGGGCACTGTTTCCCTCAATTGAGAAACCGATGTAATCTGGGGATAAAAATTGTTTTAAATTGTTTTATTAAATTACAGTGATAGCTAGATTGTGAAAGATTAGAAGTGTTTGTTGAATATTGTAAGAGCTTTCATTCGGATCGTTTACAGAAAATATTAATCATGATATAAAGTTGAATAGAACAGCCTAGCTATCCCGCATCATAAATGTAGCCTATATCACTTACCCTCTCAATTGTTTACTGATGTAACATAAGGATGTCGCAAAAAGAAAGCTGGGGCACAATGAATCACATAGTGAATCTTTGTGTTATATAGTCCATCTGCATATAGTGCATGAGTTACAACACAATGTGATACTGTTTTGATAAGAATTAAAATAATAACCTCAGCGGAGACTTATTATTGTGGTGTCACATCAAAGTAAGCATGCTTGTCAAATCTGTTGACATAGCCTACTGCAAAGGGGAAAAGTTCACACCTTGAAGGTGTGAGACAGAAAAAAGAGACATGCATTAGAAATCCACCTGAATTGTTCCAAATTAAAGATTACTCATCCCGGGACCATCACCTGAACATAAATGGCTTTTATTACAGCCTTTATTATAAGGTCTAATGGCCAATACTCATTGGTCGGATTTCCAGGACGAGTTGTAAAAGTGTGAGCAGGTAAAATAAATGAATTGACCATCCTCGTTGAGTCCCCAAGCAATCCAGTGAAGCTACACAGTGGGAAGATGTTGTTCAGGTTGAGCAGCTGTACTGAAGTGTGCCGAACTGTGTGACTAATAAACAAAATGAGCTTTTCCTTGACAAAATAGAGGGAAAAATACACACAAGAGGTATTGGTAATATGAACTCACTGACTCACTGCAAACCCCTATTGCCATTTATGTTTGCTTATCAGTGTCAGTGATGAATGTCTCAGCACTGTAACCTTTTGAAACACTGCAATTCTAAGGTCAGCCGACAAAATGTACTGGACACGTGTTAAAAACTCCCAAATGAGGGTTACAGTTTGTCTCGAGACAAGACTTTTTAATAATTTATCAGTAACTTGCAGCTATAGTGGAAAGTGAAGAGGTGGTGGGAGGAGTAGCCTATGTGTGACAATGAAGAGCAAATGTTTTTTGTGGTGAAATTGTTCAGAGATGTATATGTGTGTGTGTGTGTGTGTGTGTGTGAGAGAGAGAGAAAGAGAGAGAGAGAGAGAGAGAGAGAGAAGAAAAAGTAAGCAGTGCAGCCAAGTGTACGAAGCAAATTTATTTTTTAAGTTGAGATTTTTGGCCAGCTATTGTTTGGCAGTGTGTGAAATATGTTTTAATTAATCAAAAGCTTGCTCCACGTACCTGCACCAACACTTTGAGAATGTTTAACAAATTGTTGTCTTGCACACAGTAGATGATGGTAGCGGATGACAGAAAACACAAAGGCCTAAATCAAACCAGGACATAAACAGTTACACAGAAGGGTGAAGAAGTCAGCATTATCTTCCATGTAATATACAACATACCTGCATGTGTTTTAAAACCTTTACTCTCAAGAATTGGAGTAATTGTTTGGCAAATCTCATTAGTGCAGAAGCCTTAAACAGCTGCATTACAAGCTCACAAACATGAAATACCCACAATACCCTTGTGTACTCCATTAAGGAAATAATTATCCATAGCAGCTGTAGACCTAAAGGTGGATAGATGAGAAGAGGATTTCAGCAGTGACTTCCACTGATTATAACCCGGTCTCATTCTCCTCACTGTAGTATCTAAATGAAGCCACACTGTCTCTTCTGCCCTTGTCAGCACTTGTTAACCTCCACATTGATTCTTCTGCACTACTGTACATCTCCTTTAATTAAAGACACCGGCTAATCTGGCCTTCACCGACCCGTTTGCAAGTGTGAAGCTGTCATCTCACATGATCGTGGCTAAATATAGCACTTTACATTTACATGTATTGACAAAATAAATTACAAAGGTCAGCAGAGGATTGATGAAATTAGTTTGACCTCTGGTGGGTTGCATCTCTACTTTTACATACACGTTGAAGAGAAATAAAGAGGAAGTTTACTATGACTTATTCACAGTGGAACAAAAGTAACCCCCCCCCCCCCCCCCCCCCCCCCCCCCCGCTCCATAAATATCGTGGTTCCATCTCAATCTTTGACATGGTTTATGCACATGAGAGCAACCGCCTCCTGCTCCTGACTAAGCATGTAAGGCTTTTGTTTTTTTTAAAGTCTTCTGAAATCAGTAGAAATGTGGATTTGTATGGACAAAATGTCATCTTCACAGTTACTATAGTGTTTTTAAGATAGAAGAAGATGAGATATTTTTTAACAAAAGTAGAAGTATAACATAAGAAACCGAACATCTATAAAGACCATTTTGTTGTACTACTGTCGGTTAAAAACCATCGGACAATTTATAATAAATGCCATCTCTTTAATGGAATGAAATAAAATCACCAAGGGAAAATACAGAAGATGTTGTAAAACAAAGAATCATATATACCATGTGTCTTTTTTTAACTGGGGAAATGTTGACATTCCTTTACAAAACTGTGGTTATTGTGGAAGTTGAATAAGAATGTCATGCTTGGTTCGGCCAAAAAATTCATATCATTTGCTCACAACATATATGGACAATATACGCCCAAACAATTATTTCCCAGAAGCAGTTATTTCCTGGTGTATCTGCAGCTTTAGCAGCTGCTGGTTGTTTTGCATGTGTTTCACGTATTACAAGTCCCACTGTAACCGATAAAAACACTGATCAACTTACCTCTGTTTTACAATTATCAAGAGATCTCTCAGGGACAGCTTCGAGGTTTGGCAGAGCTAATTAGATTTAATAATGGCTCAACGGCAGAGACAGAGTGCTTTAGCAAATGAGGTATAAAAAATGCCTTTTAGATGCCTGGGCACAAAGACAATAAAAATAGCTATCATAAGGGGACAACGTAAGGACAGGATACAATCTGTCTTCCTCCCACACAAAACATCTGTAAGTGACGGCACTTGGTGCTGCGTGAGAGATGAGAACAGAACAGAAAAAAGAGCCCATTCCAGCATCGATCACTTTTATGCCCCTGGTCTGTTTGCATATTTTGGACCTATAAACAACATGAATGATGTGCCGTGTAATGCTCCATAATCGAGATTTATTCAATCTCGTGTGGAGGGGGATGGAGGAGGAGATGTTCACAATCCCAGAATCGGGCGGGGCTGTTGTGGCTGTGTGTGCGTACTTGTGTGTGTGCGATGTGATTTATTTGATTTAATTAGATCGCTGATGTAAAACAGCTAGTGGAGAAAAAAAAAAAAAGGTAAAGACGAGTGCCGAGGGAGGCATAAATAACACCAGGCTCTTTCCCCTTCTTTCCTCCTCTGCTTCTCGTTTTTTTCCATAACTCTCTGATCTTTCCTCTGCCCATATATAATCTCTCATTTTTTCTCCATCTTACACTTGCTTTTTTCCTTCACCCCCTTTTCTTCTCGGCTTTCTTCCTTCTACATTTTGCTCTATATTTTACCCTACTCTCTCTACCCCTCCGCTCCCTCTACCCCCCTCTGTCCCTTTCTGCTCCGCTCCTAGCTGAATAATGATAGGGGGTAAACACCTCATTAGGCTAAAAGGCCCGCATGAACGACTAGAGACATGGTGCTCTGTCGAACCTGTTACTCTGGACACTCAGCCATTTTGAACACAGCAGGACAAGGAGGCATTCAACACAGGAAGTAGGGATCGGTTAATTCCAATCAGATATGACCAACAACAAGATCCACGTGCACGGTGTCATCTGTGCTCTTCTGTTGATGCTTAAACACTTCTTGTTACTTTCTTTCTTTGTCTTTTAGGACTGGGAACACACATTTACACATAGCCATGAATAGCTGATTTATGGTGAGTGATCAGCAGAGAAGAGGAGCATAAATCTACACTTTCCAATGGTAAAGGCCAGTGAAAGTGGTTTATCTGACACTTTGAACCGCCTGCGTCCCCTCGTCACAGCCGTCTCTGATAACAGAGGCACAAGTCCAATAGGATAATCAAAAAGACATATGTTACAACAAGGCGAATGTTTTTACTAATTTCAAAGCAATACTTTGACATTTCTTGCTGTGACTTAAATGAGACAATTGATACCAATGTCATGTCTGTGTGGTATTTAAACATGAATCTACAGTACAGCCGGCAGCAAGTTAGCTGAGCTTAGCATAAAGCGAAATGGGGAAAAGGCTAGGCTGGCTCTGTCTGAAAGGAACACTACCTCTAAAGCTTGCTAAATAACACGTTATATCTTGTTTTTTTCTATCTGTAAACTTAGCCTAAAATAGACCAGCTGTGGTTTTACATGGGGTACAGTTGTCACTCTGAGGTTGCCATGCAATCAGCTACAACTCACCCCAGTTGGCTGCTGGCTGAAGCCTCATATGAGATATGAGATATGAGGTATATTATAACAATCTTCTCTTATAGCTATCGGTGAGAAAGGAAACAAGCATTGTTATGAACCCAAAGTTGCGTGGTGTCACGGTCGGAAAACAGCTGTTGGCCTCAGTCCCCTCTGGCAGTCGACAGAGAACAGCTTCCTCGTGAGCGGCTCCAGCGTCGTCTCTCTCTGGGCATGGACAGCGCCAGCGTTTCCTAAAAAGCCAAACTGGTTCCTCCATCACTGCTCCACAAAACTTTTGCTTGCTTTTTCCTCTGCCTTTCTGCTCTTACAGGTGTGTCATGGCTTTGTATACTTAATATTTAATAGTGTGATCACACATCCAATCTTGCCTCTGCATGTTAAGCTGCAAGTCCACGTTTTTTTGAGCAGAATGCACTTTCACACGCTGTTGCCGATTTGTGTTTCTGCGTGTTGTGCAGCATGTGTGTGTGTGTGTGTGTGTGTGTGTGTGTGTGTGTGTGTGTGT
>NC_045737.1:6592116-6602549 GCF_008692095.1 Etheostoma spectabile
AACTAAAGGTGAGACTAATTTGATTAATGAGCAAAGAATATCAGTGTACAAAAAACAACACTGCAACATAAGTTATGAGTCTTCTATATGACTTTCACACCTGTTTTTCTGGTAGTCAGCACAAATATACATAATAAATGGCTTCATGATTTATGCATGCTAAGCAATAATGTATAGCTATGAAGCTTTTTCTAATTCTAATAGCGTTTTGTTTTCTAATTGTCTCATGCACAGGTCAATTGTCATTACATAACACATGATTTGTGACAATCTTGGCATTTAAGTTGGCCAGTAGTTAAGCACAGACTGTATGTGATCCTGTGCTACTTACCCAACTTAAAAGGCATTAGCCAACCTGGGCAGCACAGTAAAATCTATTTAGCAAACCTTCCCATAATTTTTTATCTTTGACTTATTTATGTCAGATTGGATCTTTTGATTGCTGCTTTAAGAAAACAAAGCGCCTTTCAAACAAGACTTTTTTTTTTATTAAGAATAAAATGCTTTCAAAAAGACCTAAGGCAATATTCATACTAATAGCTTTATAATTGTTATTGATTAACAAAGTGGTTTATGCAGAAGGAACTGACCCACCAAAACCGCTGAATCAGTGTGTCAAGCGTGTCATTACTGCGAGCAAAGAACGAGGGAACCATCAGCTCTAGATGTGATTGTAGGCATTTTACTTTGCAACACTGAATAAAAAGCCGTCATCGTCCCTCAAACTGCGGCCTGAAACAATAAACAAAGTTAATCAGTCAGCAGTTTGCTCAGATACATTTTTGGTTTGAAAAATTACAAGTTTTAAGCTGCACTATTTGTAAATTGGCTTTTAAAATAACTATGAGGGCAATTTAAACTAGACTATTAGTAAAACAACAGCTCTAGGGATCTACTGTGTGTTGTATATTGATAGCAAATGTTAGACAGAGACACACACACACACACACACACACACACACACAAAGCAAAGCAGTGCAAAGCAAAGCAAAGCAAAACATACAGAGATTGGACAGACTGCTTTAAGGAGAATTCCGGTTGATTTCAACATGTAGCTCTGTTTTTTTTTAATTTGTAGAACAGTATGTAGAGAGACAAATGAAACCAATCGGTGCTAACTACATTGTGTTATCCTCCTGCTAGAGTTAGCACCTAACAGGCTTAAACAGTGCAAGTTTTAAACGTGTTTTTAGTCTCTAAACATGTTCAAAATGTCATTAGTGCCTAGCCATGTGCAGGTATTCCTTCCAAATGAACACAGCAAATCCGACTGCAGTATATGTAACAGAAATGCATAAAAGTTGTGTTAATCCATACCTATTTATTTCCTGTTTTCCGGTGAAGTCCACACCAGTCGATTTTCACAACTTTTATGCCTTTCTGCCACATCTACTGCAGTCAGATTCACTTTGTTCCCAGGAATCACTGCACATGGCTAGGCACTGGTAATGACATTTTGAGCATGTTTAGAGACTAAAAACAAGTTTAAAACTTGCCCTGTTTAAGCCTGTTGGGTGCTAACTCTAGCAGGAGGATAACTCAGTGTAGGCAGCACCTATTGGCTTCATTTGTCTCTCTACTGACAGCACTACAAATAAAAAAAATAAAAACAGCGCTACATGTTGAAGTTGACCGGAATCCTCCTTTAAGTAAGCTTTCAACAGTAGCAGGGAACAGAAATATCAAACAGAGGATGACACTTAAACAAGCTGTGAAGTGATTCCGTGATGATTGTCATCACAATTCATTTCAAAACAGCTTGCTTGAAACCTTGCATTGCATATTTCTATGGCAATGTCTAGATTTAGAGAGTTACAATTCCATAAGTGAAAATAACCTCACTTATTGTCTATTATACTTTCAACAGAATCTTTTTTTTAAAATTGATTGTTTTATCCCATACCACTCATACCTCTGAACTTTGACCCACAAAGAGCTCTAAGAAGTGCTGCTGGCGATGAAGGTGTCGGGCGTGACAGTGTTAATGGTCTTGTGGGGGGTTAAAAGGCCAGGGGCCACACGAGGGGAACAGCAGGGACCCAGAGGGTTGTTGAGCGTCACATTGAAGGTGCCCTTCAGTACTGTGTTCATGATGCCTGGACTCAACTGCAGAGACACAAAAAGAGCAGAGATGGGGGTTGTAGTTTGATATGTATGTGGCATTAAACAGTCCGTCCTTTTATGCAACCCTTTGAACAGAACTAGATGTAAAAAGATAAAGACAACAGGCTGATATTACACTATGAAAACTGGCCAAAGAAAATAGGTATTAAAAAAGAAAAATATTCATTTACAATTGCACATTTTTTTGTTGTTGAACAGGACATACTCTTAGAAATATAGAAGGAAACAAACAAAATGAAGGAATAAGTGATGGAGGCCAGTATGATAAAATGAGAAGCGATGATGAGGGTGGTTGTCCTTTGACTTTAAAACAGGATTAATCATCGGTTCTTGGCATTTTCCACCAATCACCCTGTTTTTATTGCATTCAACCGTCTAATAAAACTTCACATAAACTGTGTATGAACCTGTTTACTGAAGTCAGGAGTCTCATGTGAAACAGCTTAACAGTGTCTTCCAAGAAATGGACATGCCACGAAAACACAGAACGTTTTTAAGAATGGAACTTTGCATTAGTTCAGGCAAGCATGGAAGTCATTTTTCACATCCACATCCAATCATATGACCTATCTCACACAATAGGTGAATCAATAAGTCTCTCCCATTCAACAGCCTCTTTCTGTATTAGCATTTAGTTGTGCATGTCTTTTGAAGGATTCTTTAATCAAATGTATTGCATATCAAGCTGCTGGTGGTTACTCAGATTTATTTATTGAACCTTGACTTTAAACATAAATTACACCCAAAGTACAACACATTGGTTTCTGCTAGAAAGTGGTCATTAAGGTGGAATTCACAAACTAGCATGCAACTAACACACAGCAACACATATGATTAGACTGTCTGACCCAGGTCTTACGAAGGGGAACATTAAAAACAGTACCAAAAACAAAAATCCTAGATTGATTTCAAAGTCTGATCTTAAAATCATCTCACAATTGTAAAAAAAACCTCTCTCTTTGTCACACAAACACACACACAGGCTAAGATGCAGACATACATGCATACATATTGTTCTGTATGAACACCCAGGTACTGCCTAAGGAATCAACTTCTTTGATATTACAAAAGTTCTCTCTTTCTCTCTCTCCTTTTCTTTCTCCCCTAACCTCCCAAAACACATACACGCATCAGTATGCCAGAGGTGCCACAGTAGGATTTAGGCATATTGCAGGGGCCGCTCAGATCTCAGTATTGATCCTAATGGGAAAAGGGTTGTGGGTTCAACTCCAGGTCACCCTCAGGGTTGGCCAGGAGGTCGGGGAGATGGTGAAGAGCTCTTGGAAGTGATGACACCACCGGCATAGCAATAATGAGGGAGCTTATAGGATGTTTCACTAGGTCATAAAGGGGAGATGGAGAAGGGAATCTGTGCTCCGAGTTGGTGATGATGTTACTCTGTATGTATGTAGACATGTACAAGTGTGCACACACGCACAGTAGAAAGAGTGCTGGATACAAAGTCTTTCCCACAACACACATACAATGCATGACATAACAACACAAGCTTCATCCCATGCATGCATAAACACATGCCAGCAAAGCAAAGGATGCATATCTTTCTGTTGGAGTGTGCAGAGACTCACGCAAGGTGATGTCTTTGTTTTGCTAAACATAAATAAATCACAGAAACAGAGAGTCTTCATACCTCAATCAATAACAAAATGGGTTGTTAGTTACCGCGCAGATTTATAAGAGTGCTGCTGCTGTCTGTTCTGCCAAAACTACTCTCTTTTGTATTTTTACTATTGCTCTTTAATTAAGTAAATCCGATTACTCAATTAATCGATTGAAAATCAGAAGAATACTCAATTACTAAAGTAATTGTTAGCTGCAGCCCTAACACACACACACACACACACACACACACAGACACAGAATACAGTAGTCATGCAAACTCATACCTGTCATAAGTTAGAGTTTCTAACTATCCAAACTCACACAAATAGACAGTAGCAAACAAACAGAACGTTTGTGCAGAGTGGGTGTGATGAATAATGATGAATTACAATGCAGCAATGGGGAGACATTTTTGCATTTTGAATAATAACGATTAATTTTCACTACCCTCATCAGAAAGAAATTATGAGATGGTATCAGATGGTTGTGCTTCCCACTTAGAAGCATCAGCAAGCAAAGTAGAACTATAAAAAACTTTCACACGTAGAAGGTACATGTTGAGACATAAAGCGCACACTCCGAGGAAGATTTGATGAAATGTCAGCTATGTTAAGGACACCTTCTGTTCTAACTCATAATGAATATCACATAAACTTGAGCTTCTTTTTGTTGGCTCTGTATGTGCTTTGCACTCTGCAGGTTTATATATCAGCAAAGATTACAGCATTTAATTAACATTTGTTTCTGCTTGATGTCTGCTCCTGTGTCTTTTTATATTCCTGTGTTTCATCCTCACACTGTTAAATTAAGCTCAACCAATGAGAGCAGTGCTATGAGTGAGAAAGCTAATCGGGCCTACTTTCCAGAAGTTGGTGCCTTGGATGGTGCACTTAATGGAAACACTAAATGAGCCCTAACTGTGACCTATTGCTGCCCATGTAGATAGATGCGTGACATTACTCACACATGTATGGATGGACACATATAGGAACACACTGATGCTGAAAAAGCTACTACTCCATTACGTAGCCGTCTGCTTCAGATTGCAGGCCCTCAGAACACATTTTCAGCTGTTGAATTTAACTACCCTCTTCAGCTGCTCCATTTGCTGCTGTCTGTCTCTCTGCTTCTCTTCCTCTTTGCTTTTCCACCACCTTTTCGTCACCGTCTCACCTCGGCCCATGTCTTTTCTTTCCCTCTCACCCCTCCTTGCCTCTCTTTCTCATAGCTATCATCCCACTCTCTCTGCATGCTTGTCTTCAACTTACTTACCTCTCTCCCTCTCTGCACCACTTCACACCATCTTTAACACTGTATGGCCTATGGTGTCATGTAGACTCAGACAACTGATTCTCCTAAAGCTACGAGATGTAACATAATGAAAGGCATCAGTCTCTATAATGATATATGAATCACAAAATGTTTCTTAGTCAGTGTAAGGTTCTTATTACATATAGTATATATGAACTCCACATCAACATCTGAGCTCAAGTCAAAGGATTTTTGAAAAAAAAACACAACAACTAAAAGCTAAATGGTTTGTAGTATTACTGGTGGCAGGTTTTCTGTTAATGTGCAGTACGCTTGTGAGTGTACACTAGTTGAAACATATAAACACGTGCATATTTAAACCCAGGGCCTTATTTATTTGTCTGCAATTCAATTCTACAGTAGGAGGTAGCAAGATGTTTTTAGCTTAATTCCATAAACTAACCCATTTTTACTTTGTGCCAATTATGTCCCAACATTTACTCTACTCTCTGCATTGACTGAAGTGGCTGCAGTAAAAAGATTTTGATTTTACTTTTAATTTAATGCCCTAGTTGAATATTTTTTTTTTTTTTACCTTCAGATACCCTGGGAGAGGAGAGGACATGAGAAGAGGATGGTATGAGATACTTCAACAGTTTCACTAGCTACTGTCAGTGGAAAGATTTACGCAACTACAGCTTCCCCTTATAAAAGAGAGAAAGAGAGATGGAGTGAGAGACAGAGAAGGACGTGTAGAGCAAGAAAGAACATCCGCCAGCATACAGCTACATAGGAAGATAAAAGGTTTTAAAAATGTATGTGGAAAAAAATATGCACTCCATTTTGCCTACATTCCTGACGTTTAATACTTACCAAGTGGTACTCTCGTTGCCACACTCACGCACTGGTGCACACTGTTTAACGTTACAATTTTTGAATCCTACTACAACCAGGCGTGTACCTACTATAATATGTTACGACTATTTGCACTTATTATCATACACACAATTCTTAGTCCTAATGAAACAGAATTGGGTGACTATCCTAAACAGTTTCAAAAAGGAAATTTACACAAAAAAGACAAAGAAAAGCGAGATGAGATGGTGGATGAAGAGATGTAGGCAACAAGGATTGTATGCTCCGCAGAAGAGAGAGCTGTGGAGGAACACACTTAATAATAGTGAGGTGAAGTTCATGTGAGCTGTGGCTCTGTGCTAAAACCTGATGAACTGAAACGGAGAATGGGGGTCACAAATTATCACGTGTTGCTGTACATCCATCAAAACCGTTTGCCTTGTTAATTTATGTTGCAATGAATAGAAAAGAATGAAAAATTGATGAGAGAGACAGGGGCTGTAGATTCAGAAGAGAAATGGAACTGGATATATGTAAACTTAAAGTGGAGGTGGACTTCCATAAAGCTGTTGTTCTTGCTTTCATTCATTGGCTGGCTTAAACTAGGCATTGCTCATCGAAAACAAATAATATATAATAATATTCTGTTAGTGTATTGCAAGTACCTCACCTAAAATGTTTTCAGAAACCCATTTTGGTGGACCCGGTAAAAGCTGTAATTTGAAAGTTTGTAACCATACTGCCATTTTTGTTCCTGCTTTAAAACAGATCCAGCACTGCCCCAACTTGCATGTGTCGCTCAGATCCGCGTCATTTAGTTGCTCAGATTAGGTTGTAATACGTGAGTAGGTCTATTCAATTGAATGCAGATGCATTTTGGTCTGCACTGTTTATAGAGAAAATGAACTAAGAGGTTCCAGACTACAGTAATACAATAACTTAGTCTGACTATGCCAGGCTAGAGGGGAGAGGGACGTGGAGGTGGGAAAAGGCAGTGAGAAGAGAGACGGAGACAGTGAACTGCAGAAGAGAAGAGAGGGAAAAGTTGAGGAGATAAATCCATACAGAGACAGCAGACAGATTGGGAGACAGGCAGAGAGAGAAGAGAAGAAAGAGCCCTGTGATGGCATTACACCCATGGACATGAACATGATGATGAACTCTGTAGTAATGTTTAAATCAAACTCAGTGGTTTTGTCTTTGATGTTTACCACTCAAAGTCAGCAGGGACTGGAAGCAACATTAGCTCTTTCAATCATTTCGTGCACATAGGCACACGCACGCACACACACACACACACACACACACACACACACACACACACACACACACACACACAGCCGTAACCCAGGGCTGTAATTCCTATTAAAACACACTGAAATTGAGCAGGAAGAGATAAGGTTCTGGTTAGAATTCATTACAACTGTATTATGCTTCAACCATAAAGTGCATTTGTCTCTGTCAGCAGTCTAAGGTGGCTGCATTAAACAACACTGCACTCACTTTTGCCAGTTTAATTTAACTAGGCAAGTCGATTAAGAACAACTCTCCTGCAAAGCTGCCTCGAGCAGGAAAAGGCATCCTTTAGCCTTGTGTTGCATCAGATGGAGATTGGTCAAAACCACAGAAACGTATTGAAATTTGTTTTTGTTTTTTATTACAAAGCAGTCAATTTCTTCCGCACAGCTCAAGGTCAGAGACAGAAATTTGACAGATTCTCTGAGGATCAAAACATGTGATAATGTCAGGCATATATTTGTGGCCTCTCATGCATACACCAGACACACAAACAGGGCTGGTGTACTGTACACACACTACCGTCTCATCATACTCTGTTAGTCGTATATAAACACATTCAAATCCAAGGACACATATCCATAGCGACAGTCATGTCAGTACACTATTACTGAATGTTGGCTGCTCAATGAGTCATGTAGACTGGGAGTGTGTTTGGAGGTAAGAACGTTTCTTGAGAGTTACATTTTCCCAGTATGCTTACCTGATAAGCGCCTGGTCCAGGGTTGGTGTCCACGGAGACTTTAAATCGATCTTCTCTGGAGGAGATCAGAGCCATTTGGGGTACGGATTTCACACTGGGGTTATACTGGCCAGGACCTGATGAACACATAGACATATAATCCACACTTTAATTCACGTTTGGTTGCTGTGAGGCAGGAAAGTACTTTAGACGCCATTGTACTTTATACAAGCACATACTGACTGTGCCTTCAGTGTGTGCAAGAAAAACCAGAGCATCACACCCGACAAAAGTACATTTTTTCTGTCTAATACCGAATTTCCACCATAGTTATTCAGTCAAGTTTTTAAGTGTTATATTTGGGGGTTGAGGTAGGTGAAATAATTTTGTTTTTTGCTGAAATTCTCTGCAATGCTAAGAGGTCTACAGCAAAGTAGCCGGATAAGATTATATGGAAGTACCGGTGAATTATTTTGATCAAGGTTAAAAGGTTTTCTCTCTTATGTAAAAAACTACCCTGATGTTTTGCTCCTTGCCAACTTATTGGACAACGAATGTCACAGCAGTGTGGGTGCATTTTACAGTAGAAATCTGAACTGTGGTGCCAGGGTATGCTGTCTTTCTTTCTTGGGCTGCGGATCATTGTGCCTGGACACAACCCAGCACCAAGACGTGTTGGCCCTGTATGGATCAACCAAAATCTCTGCAGTGTAAGAAGTTATATTTAGCTTTGGAGAATGTGTCCATGTTATGGATATATTATGAGATAAACATGAAGCGATCCATGCTGGTAAGGTAACAAACAAGCAAAGAATATATGCACTGACATGTAAAAAAAGATACACACACATACTGCATACTCACAGTGAAAATAAAAGCTCTTACAAAGCCATTTTCATTTAAAGAAGAAATATTCACACTGAATTCTGAAAAAAATGAAAACTGTTCTCAAACTGAAGAAACTAAGCCTCAGGGATTTATCCATTACACAACATTGTTTCCATGAACCTTTTTTTTGTCAAACCTACACTGCCAACTTTTCATAAATTATAGAAACAACTTTTACCATCCTTTCTGAAATGGTTTAATGGACCCCAGGGCTTCGGATTGTATTCAGAGCATTAAGAATTATGATAAGGAAAAAAAGAAGGAGAATCCATCGCTGGTCCAGCACAATTTTACAATAAGAAAGCAGCAGCTGCTTGCCTGACCCAACGGCCAATTGCAGCTTATGACTACACAAACATAGAGGGACTTTTAAAACACATACCAAAAATATCATGGAACATCATATGAAACACTGTCATTCATTTGATTGCACATGCATGTGGATGTGAGTGTTTGTCTGTGTGTGTGTGTGTGTGTGTGTGTGTGTGTGTGTGTGTGTGTGTGTGTGTGGTGTGTGTGTGTGTTGTGTGTGTGTGTGTGTGTGTGTGTGTTTCAAAACTGTTTAATGCTCTTACATTATAAGAAATGTGATCGCAGGGGACCCAGCATGATGAGCAATATAATGTGCCATACACTGTATGCCTATTCATAAATGCAAATTCAATAATAGGCAAAATAATTTTATGTCCATGTTGTGTATCTCAATGTGAGTCTGAATGTGACCAAGAGTGTCCATATGCTTGTGTCTGCATATCTGCTTCAGTGTGTGTGTGTGTGTGTGTGTGTGTGTGTGTGTGTGTGTGTGTGTGGCTGTGTGTATGAAGAAAAAACACTTTTGCAAACAGTCCAAATCTATTTATATGCAAATTGAGTTTTGGTTAAACGGTTTGGGGTGCCTCATGGGTTGAGTCCCTCGTTGAAATGGGGCTAGTCATAAATTATCCAAATAAGTCATGAATCTATCAATTTTTAAACAACATTTTTCAATGGGAGTGTAATTGAGGTAAATATTAGGTTAGAAGCCCGCAGAGATGGAGCTAATTGGACTGCATGATGGTGAAAGGGTGGAGCTATACAGTTTTCCTTTTATTCTTTATATATTTTTTATTGACGTTTAGCATCAAAGACAATTCCTTAAAATGTGTTTCAAATATTGAATGCATACATCAGCCATTTATGTTTGTCTGAAATGCCCCCATTTTAAGATTTGTGACAAATACAGAGATTTTTAGTGAAAGATCTTTTATTTTCCATTAAATCGTAAATTTTCACAAGAAAAAAGTCTGGCCTATAGGGCGTTTAGTCAACACAGGTCACCTAAAGTGACACAAATAATTCCAATTTATTTTCATTAAGCCTTTCAAATGCTCCTTCTTTAATTATGTTGCACATACAGCTAAAGAAACAACCCTTTAGCTGTCCAATCTTTAAATCCAATATATTAGTGTGTGTGTGTGCGTGTGTGTGTGTGTGTGTGTGTGTGTGATACCTGGTACAGTGGGGTCACTTTGCTGGAAGAAATTATCCCGTGGTGCAGCAGAGAGGAAGCAGCTCTGTCGTCTCTTAGCTCCTTTATTTCGGGGTTCTAAGTAGGAGCGGCCATTTGCCTTTTCAAATGACTTACTCACATTGTAACTGTTGGGTGGAGGGGAATCCTGCGAGGAGAGGAGAGGAGAGGAGAAGAGAGGAGAAGAGAGGAGAAGAGAGGAGAGGAGAG
>NC_045737.1:6602559-6603182 GCF_008692095.1 Etheostoma spectabile
GAGAGGAGAGGAGAGTTGAAGTTCACATGGCAATACATACTGTATGTAGAGTCTACAGCCATAGCTAACAGACTAATGTTTATCACATATACTGTTTTACCATATTCACCATTTCAGATTAACATGTTAGCAAGTACAGCTGAAACCATCAGGAATGTCATTAGTTTTGCAGGCACTTGGTCATCAACCAAAGTATTGGACCGATTCCATTGTTGACCATTGTATTACTAAAGGAACAGTTCGAGGATTACGTCATTAGGACAAATTGTCTGGGGACCATGGATAAATGAGCGCCCAAAGCAGTCCTTGCAGTAAATGATATTTCACTGGATAAATGCAAACTTTGACCTGAAGCCAAAATGTTAAACTCATGGTGGCACAGGAGGAAAAATCAGGGGAACACCAACATCAGTAGGCTGAACAGAAACACATAATTTCTATATATTGGAGAAAAAAATACTGAAAAAAAACTAAAGTCACATTGTCACCTGGCACGGTCTCTAACACTGTTAGACAATGTCACGCACACACACACACGCACGCACGCACGCACGCACACACACACCTCTGTTACCAACAGGGGACTCTCAGCCTACAATGACTAATTGTGGACTCTCTCTCTC
>NC_045737.1:6603192-6604553 GCF_008692095.1 Etheostoma spectabile
CTCTCTCTCTCTCTCTCACACACACACACACACACACACACACACTTATTAGATTACACAATTGACAGTCCCACCGTATAGGGGACACACATATTATAAATAACAAATGACCCATTCACCCATCTATTGTCAGAGCAGACTGTCAGACTTGCTACAATTTCACCCATGTACACACACTCATGCATGAATATCAGCGTAGACGCAAGGGGACATCCAGTACATGTCACATCATCTGCATAAAAATGCAGGCAAGCACACACACACACACACAAGCACAGATATGTCCTCCATGGCGTAAATGAGTGGTTGTCTCACAGCTATCATTATGCCACTCCTCCACAGAGGGAGGAACAATGATGGAACATATCATAGGTAATTTCAGATAACTAACCTCCATAACAAGGCCTTTAGATTCTTAGTCGTTAATGAATTGCTAATAATTAAGAGTTAATTCCCAGTGGCTCTCTAGCTGAAGTGAGCATGTGATGGATTCAAGAAACTGGGATATGAAAAGGGAACTGTGTGAATCATGTCACCTGGTTAGAAACTTGCTTTACCACCACTGCAAAGAAATTTCAGTTACAGGGGATTTGTCTTGTCGGTGGGTCTTTAAATAATTGATGGCGAAGGCTGAATATAGCTGCACAATCCATTTATCCTGAACATAGCAGAGCTGTCATTTACCTCAAACTGTCATTTCCCGACTGCTGTTTTCTCCGTCTCCTCCTCGGTAGCCGTCCATCTTTAATCATTGCTAACCCAGGCCATTTAGCTTTTCATTATAGACACAGTGGGAGGAAAAAGGAGACAAGCTCAACATGTGCTCGACAGTACAACCACACACACACACACACACACACACAAACACACACACAGACACACACAAAGAAACAGATACTTTGGGATGTTAAAAGCATTTGTGGAATTGTTGGAAAAGTCAAATGAATTGAATAATGGTGAGAATATTTTGATACTGTTACTATTATGGTTTTGGTATTATGTCTTGTGGTTTCTTCTGTTTAGTTTTTTTATTATCTTGTCCTCGTGATTGTGTTATTTCTGGTCTTGTATATGTTCTGTTTCCTGTTTATTGTGATAGTCTGGTTTTCTATGTTGTCTTGTCTAGTTTTACTTCCTGTATTTTCCGGCCCCTGTGATGGCTCAATGTTGTCCACCTGTTCCCAAGCCCTTGCATTCAGTCTTTGTCTTCCCTTTGTCCCTAGTCAAGAAGAGAAGACAAACACATGTCTAAATGTTAGAGTGGTGGTAAAGTCTGAAGTTTTGTTTTTTACATAAATGGTTGTATAAATAAATAAATAAAACGTACAACTTCCATGCTGTAATTTCAAATACTAAACCTC
>NC_045737.1:6604563-6606808 GCF_008692095.1 Etheostoma spectabile
ACACACACACACACACACATCTGTCACAGATCTATCTAACAGTGCAGAGCAATCATCCTCCAACCTCTGCACCATAATGTGCACACACCTGTCGAGGGACCCTATGGTCCATAATTACATCTGAACATGGGGCGAACCACTGTTCCCAGTAGCAGTCATCACATATTGACAGCAATCAGGTCGACTTTAATTACGCGCCCACGACATTTAGACAGCTAAATGCTTATCTTCCTTCATGCACACAAACACACCTTTTCCTAACGATTCTGTCACATTGCCCTTGGAATAGGCCTGTCCGAAAAATATCTCAGAATGCATAAAATATACTGTAGAAGCCAGATACACATTTGTGGCAGGCAGGCAGTGACGCAGAATAACTTAAATTGAATATTGATGTGATGCTAGCACCAAGACAGACTGTCAGACCTGACAGTATTTTTTAATAAGTTTTAATAAGTAAAGCAAGAGAAAATGTATAACTTTATTTTTGATACATACAAAATGTGACATATAAACTTAAAGTTGTAGTTCTAGTCAACCAAGACAATTTAGAACTACCAATCAAGCACACTGCTGCAGGAAATCATTAAAATATGAAGTCATGATAAATACTATATAAACTTACAGGTCAATACTAAATTAAGTAAAAGTATACAGTGCAGCAGAAGTTCATCAATGAACTGTATACAATACTGTGTGTGCTGAATGTCCTGCCTTGGATAAGAAACTGTCAAGAGGCACACTGTAAATCAACAGTGTTAAAACAGGAACATAAAACATTCTTATGAATCCTCGATATGACTATACACAAGACTTCAGTCACAGAACATGCTTGTTTGGTAACATTTCATCTATCCAAACTAAACACACGACAAAACTAATTCACTTAAACACAACTATATATTTTAACTATATAGGTTTACCCTGGCTCACGGCCACATGACAATGTGTCTCTTTTCCTTGAAGGTTTACAAAAACATAACTAGGTGAATAGATGTGTTTTTCCGGTTCAGTTTCAGTTGGTTGGTTCTGTCATTGTTAAAGGACTTTTCTAAAATTGATAAAAACAGTTGTTGTCTGTTGCTAGTTGAAATCTTTTAGTCACAAGACAGTGCAGCTTGTCAATATAGTGACGTTCCCATGTTTCTCCTTCAATAGTTCAATCATGAAAACGTGAACACAACTCAAAGCTGTTACTTTGGCCAAGCACAATGAATTTCCAGGAAGAATTTTGCAAATTGATTAACGGTTTTAAAAATGGTCTATCCATAATATTTATACACAGTAAATATTGGTTGACTGCTATAGAGCAGCCTTTGCATTACCGGTGAATTCTTTGAAATCATTTTTTTTTCATTGTTCAAAGCTGATAAGAATTGTCAGATGCGGATGTGTCTTGTGCACTTTACAATAGTCAGTAATAATTCTGTCAAACCTTATGTAAACCATTTGGAAAGCCAAATTAAACAAATCTTGTAAGGATAAAAACCTTGCTGTCCTTTAAAGTACCTATTAAAATATCTTTAAAATCATATTTCCAACCTGATAATTGTAATAAAAATATCTTATTCAATGTTCTGCAATTTCTATTCAAAATAAACACCAATAAATGTACTAATTCTTTTAAATACAATACAATAATACGATAATGAGCCCTATTTGTAAATGATATAAGGCAATTTAGGTGCATAAGCCTCTGGTGTTACCGTCCTGTACAGTCAAGAAAAACAAACATTTCAACAGAGATCAACAACATATTACAGTATACTGTAGCATACTTTACATCCGATACTAAATGCAGAGCATATTCCCAGTTAAAACGCCAGCCTCATAAGGCTTCAAACTAAGTTACAGGTTTTTTCCAATTGCTAAACGACAGTGGTCCCAACTGAACCACATGTGCAAAACTCTAACTCCAGTCTGCGTTACCAACGGTCACCTGAACTAAACAGTTCACATCAGCCGCAAAACTCATTCCAAGCAACACAACTCTTCACACATGTCTCAAACAGGCTCTAGATAACACACACTGTCACTCAGAACGCTAGCATCAAACACCAATACAGAAAATACAAACTTTTCATACAGGTTGTATAGTTTAAATGACTTCACACTAATTAATATTTTCTATAAGAAAAGAGTGAAGTTATTTTCTTTTTTGAGGTAAACAAGAATGATTAAAAATCCTCAGTTTACTTACCTACAGTACATACAGTATATACTGTGTATGTATATATATATATAT
>NC_045737.1:6606818-6607942 GCF_008692095.1 Etheostoma spectabile
ATATATATATATATGTATATATACACTATATATAATTTTGTCGGTTGTAATTTTCACAATTACCGGAAATGTTACAAACTATAGGTAATTATCTAGAAGTTTAAGTTTTTAATCAACAAAATGGATGTCTTGCCTTGAACAGCATCTATAAATACTAATGACTTATGGTGTTCCCATTGCTTACATTACATTGTGAAAAGCAGTAAGTGTGCAGTTTTACTACAGTAAAGGAAGGGTTTTTCACATTTGCAACTTACACACATTTGCAATTTACAACTGTGTATGTAACCTCAGACATCTTACCTGGACATATTGGTATCTGTGCTCTTTTACCTGTTCACTGTTTCTCTCAAATGGTATCTTCTCAGGTTAAAAATACATTTGGTAGTTTGTGTTGGGAAATGAATGTCACTGGTCTTAAGCTTAATTATGAATCTTGTTGGGAACTAATCTGTACTTGATGCAACGAGTCTATAAGAAAGTTCTGGAAACTTGAAATCTCTAGTCTAACTTTAATACAAATGTTGTACTTATTTGTACTTTTTCTTTAAGTTAAGACAAAAACATTCAGGTTCTGCTTAAAAAGTTGCACAGCCTTAAACTGGCTATTGCACTGACTGCACTTAGTCCTCAGTCTTCCTGGCACACTATGCAGATAATGAACAGATTGGATATCCCCATTTAGAGTCTAATAAATAACAATGGTTACTTAGGCTTTGTGTGTTAAATCCAGTTTCACATGAAGTTCATCTGTTCCTCTCACTAGTGAAACTTGCATGTGGTGCGGCATATTATTAAGTGTGAAAAATACTTAAAAAATGAGCAGATTCTAAAACACGTGGTCACAGCTTGTTCTCCCATGCAACATAACTTATGGATGCTGGGATATCTGTTTGTAGTCTTTCAATTTCAGTTTGTAATTTCAGCTTCAGATGGGGTCCTGTAAATGTTGTTTCCTCTTCACAATAATTTGCCTTAAATTGAAATCAAAGCCACTAATCATACGCCACAATGTACTAACAGATGAAGACAAACAGGGAGAAATAGAAGAGGGTCTTGTTCTCTATCAATATCCCTGTGTGTGTGTGTGTGTGTGTGTGTGTGTGTGTGTGTGTGTGTGTGTG
>NC_045737.1:6607952-6626557 GCF_008692095.1 Etheostoma spectabile
GTGTGTGTGTGTGTGTGTGTGTGTGTGTGTTTGTGTGTGTGTGTGTGTGTGTATGGGGTGCACTATATTTCTATTAATTAAGCTTTGTTCATGTTCGTGTGTTTCTTCAGCTTATGCAACAAAATAGATTGCTAGCATTTAAATTAAGTGAACAAAGCATTTGTTTACTTGTTTTCCTCCCAAAATAGCCTATCATCGTAAGCAGTACAAGCACACTATACTGTCAAAAACACAGCTGTTGTTTCATCATAGAGCTTGATAACCATCTGTCTGGTTTTAGTAGTGGAGGTGTCATACAGCCTTAATGAGGTCTTAGACATGTCTTCAATACAGATGGAATGACAGAGGGAAACCATGTGATTCCCATTTGCTGCAGCAGTTAGTTTCATAATTTGCTGACAGTGACAGTTTTCTGCTGTGTTTTGTAGTCTTGTGTATGTTGCTTTGTCCTTCATTTTGTTTTTACCCTTTCCCTATATGCTTTTTATCACCTTCACTTCTCTTGTTGTCTTTCTTGCTCCCTGTTCTTCCAATGGTTCAAAAACTCCATCATCTTTTATGTCTATCACATCATCTCTCTGTTTGCAGTCTTGCAGTTTTTGCATAACCTGTCTTTATCTGACAAGTTGTCTATTTACTTTAATCCAACACGTCTCTCATTTCACCACATTTTACGTAGCATTTACACAGACATGTAGGCCTGAACGGCTAGTCTGATTTTGAGTGGAAGGACTGGACTCCAGTTTAGATATCAACCTGACCGTTTTGATCCTAGACTTACTGTAACCGTCTTTCTTTACTACAGTAGTAATCAGTGAGCTGTCTGTGGATCCTGGCAGGTTCAGAGTCATGTATAAACACTGACGCCCACAGCTTGGTTTCTCCTGAACCACAAACCATCCAGCAAAGGTCCAGAAGGCCCTGGTTGAGTGAACGCCCAGCCCAGGCCTCCTTCGATCTTATTGGGCTTAGCTCTCCCCCTCGTCCCCCTGGCCGCCTGCCTGGCCAACTGTCTGCTTGGCTCCTAAAGCCATCACCTGCTACCAAACAGCTGTCCATAACCAAACACACAGCTGCTGCATAAAATGGGTACGTGCCCACACCTGCATCTGAGCGCACGCACACATGCACACACACACACACACGCACACACACACAAACACACACAATGCCCTGTACACACAGCTGCTGGCCACATCTGGGGCCCATAACTTGGACAGAGAAGCGTAGACATGCACACAGCCGTTTACCACATGCACCTACTTCATCCACATGAAGAGCGGGGTGATGAAAACAAAGGGGGGGGGGGGGCAAGAGAGACTGATTAACTTACAGAGAGAAATAAAATTACTGATATGCAGCAAGATGAAAAGAAAATAGCAGAAATATAGAGACAGCAAATAAGAAATATCATAGGATGAAGAGAGAAAAAATAAAAATATAAATGAAATTGAGGAAATTGGCAGTAGAAGTAAAAGTCAGGCCTGATAATAAACGTAGACAGTATCAAATGAAAGGACCAGGCCTTGTTACATTTCACTTCTACTAATCCAATCTGCAAGGAGAAAATAAGTTTGTTTGTTAGAAAGTCATTTGTTTAAATACGGATTTCTACTCTGGGCAATGTCACGTCTGCAGGCATCTGCTGACGATTTTATTATTGTCAGATAAATAAATACGAATGGGATCCAAACTCTCACCTGCTATTGAGGTCGATACAAATTAAATTTGAGAGACAGAGCATGTGGCTGCGTCTGACACTGGACAGAAAAGGTGCATTTGTAAGGGTTCATTTATAAAAATGATTTTACATAAGTACTATATAAAAGCTGCTGCGTGTATTTCTTCAATTGAGTCTGTTTGTGCTACTCTCTTTCAGTAACATGTCACTGGATTTAAGACAGACAACACATGAAAGAAGACATTATCTCCTTTGTGTGTGTGTGCCAGTTTTTTCCAAAGATGGAGTAACTAACACACCAGTTCAGCTTACTTAATACAATAAACACAGTTTGCACTGACCCAAATGTGGATTTATTTTCTATGTGGTGCTTTTGCAAGACTTTCCTTATCAGAAACAGGATAGCAGAGGGTGGTATTTGTTCAAATAAAACAATGTACCAAATCTTAATTCACTTCAAAAAACTTCATTCAAGAAAGCTTGCTTTTTTTCTGATATTTCAACCACATCTAATTATCATTCATCTGCATCAACAGAAAAAGGCAGCAGGCTCTGGAAGTTGAGATATTTTGGTCAAACAATGTATTATTTGTTTTGTCTGGTGGCATCCCTTCACCTACCACCGGTCAACGTGAACCATGACCACCATCTTTCCCTAACCTGAACCCTTTACCGAGACAATTTTTATATTTCAATCCTTCATTGTTTACATTGCATACAATAGCTATGGACTCCACAAAGGCTTCGCTCTGTGCAACAAGTCGTGTAGCGTTTATCCACCTTCACTTGTAAAAATGTCTTTTATTTTGAGTCAGGCTGTTTTTGAGGAAGGGCTGTTTATCAGTTCACTTGTTTTATAGCAGCAAGACAGCAGGGATGTAACAACAACCAGGACTTCACAGCAAGAGAAGGAAAGAGAGAAGAATAATGTCACCGAGCGTATGTGATCTTCTCCTCCAAGCAATATCTTGGAGAGCATCCACCCATCATAAAATCTGAAAGTGCTACACAGACAAGTTCTCAATCTGTGCCCTGTCACACATTTAAGACTCACAGGTTTTCCTTTCTTTTTTCTTTGTCTTTTCCTCTTTTGCCCATGCATGTATCTTCATTTACCAGCTCTCTTTCTACGTGGTTATCTACTTTCACTTATCTTTTACTTCACTGTCTCTCATTCTCCTCATGGTGTTGTTGAAAATCAAGAAAGATTTGAAACAATGTACTGGTGTTATTAAAATATGTCAACATTATATTTTCATTAGATATGAATCCCCTCATATATATCTATCCCACTCAAGGCAGGAAATTAAGCTTACCACAACTTAATTAGAGTAAAGGTGAGGTCAGTCCGTTGAATAAGTGGGAGATAAAAAATCTTGTAAAATAATAATACTCAAATCATATTAGATGACAGTTTTTCAGTTTTTACCTATACTGATGTTTCACAATAACATATTATAGGGAAGTTCAGTGTATTAATATCAGCTTCTATCATTCTTACCCAGTTCCCAAAATCTATATTTTTGGTGTACCTGCAAATAAGGAAACCTGCCAAAATCTGTTTTATTGGCAAACATATTTGACATTGTCCATAGAAACATGTTAACATTACCTTTGTCATTTTTTGGTGACTCCCTGACCTGCCATCACCAACAGGCAAATATTTCTTTTTGTACACAAGAAATATTAAACTCTCATGATAAGACTGCCACAGAAATTAACTGAGCACTTTCATTAACAAATTTGGTTTTGGGCCATTTGCTGAAACAACTGAGCTGTCGTTCTTGCGAGGAAAGCCTCCAAATTGCCGTATAATTTGTTGGCAATATTGATGCTCCTGGGGGATAATCTGCATCGATTGGAATAGACCTATGGTTTTTACTGAGTCCCACCCCCAAGATTAGTTAGGAGTATAAATCATTTGTTTGCTATTTGTCGTGTACAATTCCCTTATATTTGTGAGCCGTCATGAACAATGCAGCCTCTGGTCACTGGCAGAACGCCAAACCTTTTGTCTTGTCCTTTATCTCTCTGTCTATCTATCTATCACGCAGCTTTTTTCTCTATCTCTGTTAGCTGATCAGGCCATTACATGATCTGAGCACCAGACTTCACTTAGATCCAGCAAACTGTGACTGTTACAGATTGACACATATTTTAATGCACAGCAATCTGATTTTTATTTCACTGAAAAGTAAATCAGGAAAAGAGTTTAGCCTAGACAGAGGTGCTTAAGAAGCTAGACAAAGGCCTTAAATAGTCGGTAAATAATATATTAAAAGTGAGACATAAAGTAGATCAGGCAAAAGCATTGGACCTGAAGCTTTTATTTGAGATACCGCTATTTACTGTAAATTAAAATGTATTCTGAGATTAGAGTAATGGTTACTAATTGTAACTCTAGCTCAATGATGAAAGGTGGAGCCTTCAGTGACCCCGCTGCTCCGTGTGTCACTGAAGACTTCCTATGTGTGCACAGAACAGGAAGCAAATTTTAGAGGCTGTGGTAGAGATTGTAAAGTCAATGAATAGATGCAAATGTACGTGAATTAGCACGGTTCCTAAAAATCTACTTCATAAATTTACAGAGAGAACTGACATTAAAGGAGAGCCTGGAGGAAAATAACAAAAAGAACTAGGGTTCTAACAGCTTACAGCTAACATAGATTTGGCACTTTGGCTGCTTCAAATTCCCGTGAATGACATGACACACTTTTAGGCCGTGCTCCAACTGACACCCGAAATATAGCCACCCCATTCATTTCAATGAACAAACAATAAAGTGCGGCGTTATCCAGCAAAGCAAAGTGTTGACACCATCAAATACATGCAAGCGCACATTCCTGCTAGATTAGATTGCTACTGTTTACCACCCAATCATTGCAATGCAGGATGAAACAATAGTTGCCATGATAAGTCTCCAGAGTTGTAAAATCCTTTCTCATATTAACAGCTGTGTAGTGTCGGGGCTTCTGATAATCCTTCAAACTCATAGATCAATTATTCAAATCAGCCTTCCTAATTCACTCGTCTCACCAGTTCCTAAAACCTAAATCCTTGGCATAAATACGATCCTTAAAATCTTAGATAATCTAATCAAAATGACTGTGACTTTATGTTTAGAGGCAAGTGGCAAGGCAGAAGCTAGCTTATTTCAAAAAATGTTCCATCACATTTATAAATTGTTCAGGGGAATATTGGGCAAATTATGATGGCAGTGCTACTGAAGCCTCGGGTGGAAGTGTTAATAAGCATTTCTTCTCATTTGGTGTGTGCGTGTGTGTCTCTTGTGCATGTGCTACTACGATATGTGTTTATACATTTATAAGCACATGCAAATAAGTATACTGGATGTATATTTTGAGTATAGTTGCATAAATATGTGTATCTATGTGTTTATGGGCACATTTTGACTGAGTCACTTTCTCAGTGTGTGCAGTACGTATGTGGCTGTACTGGAATTCTCACAGGGACTCACATCATCACCATTACCCTGACAGCTGACAGTAAAATCCATATCAAATCTATAACTCAATTTTCCTGTTTTTGTTCCTTTATTTCATCACTCGAATCCCTTGTCTCCCATAAACAGAGGCTGCACCATGACATGCCATTAGCTGTCCATGGATATATCATAAAATTGCTATGAAACACAGGGACAAAAAGTCAATAAGTGACAAACCCTGGGCCGCTGCATATTTCCTACTCCAGATACTTTAAGAATGTCTTGTCTATAGCATTACCTTCCATGCAACTGTCACACTCTTTGTCTGAGCCACATGGCTTTTATTTTTTTTCTACATATTTATCTCTCCAGAACCACAGACAATGCCCTCTTTCTCTGTCATACCTTTGTTCGTCAGTCAATCTCACCCCCCCCCCCTTTCATTCTCAGTATTATTTCACCTCCTGTATTTCTGTTGCCCGGTTCATTCTGCAGAGCACGGGGGTGATGCTGTGCTTTTGTTTGATAAATGTATGTTTAGCAAACACTCTAATTATCTCAACCAGAGCTAATAGGATAGATAATTACACATTATACACAGAGGCTCTGTCTCTCTCTTGCCCTCTTTGTTTTTCCTTCATTCCCTCCCACTGCTTCTTCCATTCCGTTCTATCATCTCTCCTCTCTTTCTTTCTTTCTCATGCCCATGGTATGTGGTATCTTTTTCTGAGAGCAATGTGGTGTTTTCCACTTGTAATTGACATTAATGAGGTTTTCCTTGACTGTGTCAGGCCTTTTGAATTATGTCTGTCTGTGTCACTGGACCAGAAATACAAGAGAGTAGCTGCTGAATATGATTTCATGTTGTATGTGACTTTTAAGGACAACTGGCACCGGAAAAAAGTAGGAGGGAAACACAGCAGTCCAGTCCCCACATAGCTGCTACTGAAGGTGCACATTAGCAAGAGTTGTCCTCTTTACACTGTAGAGCTAATCTGACACTGACGCATAATTTAGCCTTCACAGTTAACTTTTTTTTACCAATAAATTACTGTTATTATGGCACATTTACCTTATTACCTGTCAATTCTGGTAATAATTGTGCAAAATTACAAATTATAAGTAAGTGTACAATGAGTTACTCAAAGATTATGTAAATTTGTTGCCATGACATTGGAAGTCAGTGTAAACCTCCACCAGCACTAGCGACAGTTGCAAAGTGTAGGATGTGTGTCTCCGCTCCCTATTTGTTTTCATTATTATTTTCAGACCACTGGTATATTATGAATCCTGCCTGCAATCACTGTCAGTGGTACATGTAATAAAAGCCATGTATTAATATTGTGTCTGATTCCATTGAGCCAGTTACACACTGAGGAAGGAGAACTATGAAGCGCTGTTCATTGGCAGGGTAACAGATATTAGTGCAGATTAACTGAAGTTTGTTTGACTGGCAGAGACATTATTGCTTGGTTACATCAGTTAAAACGACTTGCATGGAGCCAACAGAGATGCTTGAACAAGAGCTTTATATTGTCATCACTGCCCTGTGACATCTGGCTTCTGTTTTTTGCTACTTTACCACCGGAACTGCTGTCTACTTTCAATCAAAACCTTTACCATACGCTACGGGTTGCTACTATTGGCCTACTCTTCTCTTATCACGTAGCTTAAAATAGCTAACTATAGCTAATTATAGTAGCTTACTGTGAAATAGAGGAAATAGATATTATAAACGGATTCTCTTACTATTATCATAAACAGCTTTTTGCACCGCATGGATAGTCAAACTTCAAACCTGATGTTTATCTAGGAGAGTTTTACTTAGGTAATGTTATTTATTTATTAGCAAGCTAAGCCACTTGCAAACATACAGTAGTACTATAGCTTTTTGATATAGTCACATTTCACAATAACACAAATGCATACTGTGTACAAAATGCAGCTTTAGCTTAACTTACAGACTTGTCACTTGTTTACATTACAAGACACCCAGGCTCTACTCTCAACCTTTAGCCATCTTGCCATCAGGAGCAGGGAAGCCTGTTTGACTCAGTGAGTACATTATCATACTCTCTTACTTACCAATCAGCTAAGGGAGAGTATTAGGGGATGGAATACAGGGTTCTAAAGTAACATGTTGTCCACCAGGCAAACACTAGTGAATGTTAAAATTTTACTTATTTTTGGCTGGTAAGTTAAGCGAATCTACCAGCCACTTGCATATTTTACCAGCATTTGGCCGGTAAATGGTGCTAATATTGGACCCTGCTTAAATGTGTTGAAGGGGAGTGCAAGGTCAGGTGGTGTCCGGTCGATTGGGGTGGGCTGGTCTCGGTCTTTTTATCCCAGTCCAGCCCTGCCCACAATTCACTGATAGTGCACTTTACATTATAGCTAGTGCTAAAACCTTATTATTGAACCAATGCCCTTGCCATTGACAACTGCTCATTCTCAATGAGTATAACAACAACCGTCCATCAAGACCTCTAATAATCTCAACATCATTGGCAACAGAACAAAATCGACAGAGGCAAACACGTATTGGTGAAAAAATGATTGAGACAGACAAATGGCTGTGTCAAACCGCTCTCCTATTGCTTCAAGGGACAGGGCAATATTTCACTGATCTATAGGAGAGGAATTCCACTGCCTCGGGGTAAAACATAGGTCCAAATTAAATTCCACACTTATTCTCTCCCAGCACTGCCTGAGGGTATCCCACGACCTCAGCAACACCAAGGTCATAATAAGGATGTGTTGGCCCAAAGGAAGGAAATTAAGACAGGAGATGGAGAGCAGGAATGTGGGGTAGGAGATGGAAAGGAATGAAAGGGACAGAAGAAAAAAGAGGGAGGAGAGAACAGAACAAGAGAGAGCAAGATGAGGATCAGGGGAAATAACCCTGGAAAAGAGCACTGGATTAGATGTCGGAGAAAAGCAAACTCTCATTTAAGATATGCTCTACTCATAATCATCGCTTCTTGCAGACTTGTCATTTCTCAATACCACGTCTGGTTTTTGCTTCTCCACAGACAAGTTATCATCTTCTATCAGATCCAGACCTGCAGCCAAAGTACAGATCTAACGTAGCTTCAAATATTTGAACTAACTGAGGTGTGTTTGATTTAGACTGTCAGAAATTTAAGCATCCTTTGAATGCGGGCACACCGCAAGATAAGAAAAATCAGCATAAATAAATCTTGCCATGCCCGATATTCAACATGTATTAACCACTGTTTGGCAATCTTATCCTTATACAGAAGATTTGGAAATAGACGCATTCGGGAATAGAATAAATTATCATAAAGTGCAACTGAATGAAATGGACTTTGCTGAAAACAAAACAAACACTGAGAAACAAAAGATCTGGATAATAAAAAGCAGAGCAGCTAATAGCAAAGACAGAGGGAAGACTAATAAATATCTTCTGGAGAGTCAGATAACAAGTCTCCCTGTTGTGTTTAATGCACCCCACAAGACAGCTTCTATCATTTCCACTGACATGATACATCTTTTATGCTTTCGATTTCAAAAGCCATGCAGTGTGAATAATATCTCCAATAAAATGCCAACCTCTACTGCTCGATGAAGCTTTTAAGTCAAAGTACAGAAGACATTAACTCTAAAACAGAAAACAAATAACAAAGACATACTTTCTGTCTTTATTTTTTTTCTTTCTCCCCTTCTCATGATCATGATCGTTTCCTAATTAGACACTTTTAATATCCGTCCCAGTGGGGTAGGCCGTTACCAGGGATACAGCGTTGGCTGCTGAGCGGCATGTGGCTAACTGTTAAAGCTAAGACGTCCCCGGGTGATTTTTCATTAACTGGTCATAAAGGACGCTCTGTGTGAAGCCATTACAAGTGGCCTCAGATCGTCTCCAAAGAGCACTCAAAGGTATGACCCAAAAAGCAAAAAAAAAGAGCAAGACTGGGAGTAATATGAAGGTATTAGTGTGTATTTAAAGAAACGTTAACTAAGCTGTTGTGTTTTTTCAGTTTTTTTGTCTGTTTTGTCCCAATTTGGGAAGTCCAAACCCTGTTCACTAGAGTCCTGCTGTTTGGCCGAGGAGTGCTGCACACCTACAACTGCAGCCAATTATAGTAGTAGTAATAACAATAGTAATTCATTTTGGTCCTTATTAATCATTTTACAAAAAGAATGCACATACAAATAAATAACAATATGGCATTCAATTAAAAATATTTATAAAATATTGACCAAAAAAGGTTTAGTCTGAAACTCCTGTTTTAAAACAGACCTACCTGTTTTACATATGATATTCCAATAGGCCAGTCACTTTCACTACTAGCTTTAGGCTACACAAAAACAAAACAAAACCAAGCTGGAGGAGCTTCAACCGGGAATTGAACCGAGTTGAAACCATTGTTAAATACTGAATCACCCTGTGTCTCCGGCATTGAAAGAAAGTACCACTAATCATTTAAACTTGCAGACCTCAGACACCCCGACTCATGCATGACAATGTGAAACACAGACACAGTGTGGACTGTGTGTAGTATGGCTGTCAAGTTTCCTACTGTCTAGCACACTGAGGATTCTGGGTGAGCAGGATCATCCATCAGCACAATATACTGTAGCCTGACACCAAACTACACAGAGCCATTGTCATGAAAAATGGCAAACGGCGCAGTCAGATATATGAGGTGGAGACTATTACAGAGGTGATCATCACCAGTTATGTAATGGATCGTTCTCAGTTTTCTAATGAGTCTCATCGCACTCGCTTAAGTTCATTTGTGATGTGCACAAAATGTGACTGAGCCACATCATCTGAATGCATAAACAATGTAACGCTAACAACAATGTAAACATATAAATACACACAAGTTGGAAACAGCAGTTTCACCTGCCAAAAAAATACTATGAGTTTAAAAATTGAAGTAAACAGAAGGCATGTGCTGCCCAGTGGTTATTAGTTATTAGTTTTTTAGACATACTGTACAATACAACTCATCAAGAAAGCAAATATGATAGTCCTTACTATCCAGAGGGCTTTATGACATTATTATTTTATTCTACTGGGCACAGCAGGGTGCCACAGGGAATAAAGTGACACTCCTTACCCTCACTACATAGGAAGGCAAAATAATTTCCCAATGGACATTGGTGATGTATAACATTAGTATGTTCTTTCACAAATGCAGGTGCATTTGGTGATATTTCAACATGCAACACCTGAATATTTCTCAGGATCCGCTCCTCATTCGCTGGGCCAGTAGTTCTCAATCCTGCTCCTGCGTCCTGAGTCCTGCTGCTTTTATGTCCTACCAGGTACTTAATTGCATTCACTTGGTGCACGAGGACTAAATCACTCCCTGATTAGAAAGCAGGAACCAGCGGGGCTCTGTGTCTTGACGGCAAGGACTGATAACTCATGGAACCGGGTGAGACCTAAGCACGGCTGTTTTCTAAGTTGTGAAATATAATTTTTTACAAATTAACTTTTTTATTAGTGAGACTTTTAAATAACTTTCTATAGAAAAAAAAGGCACTTCTGTATTGTCTGTACTGCATAGATGTAACCGTTTCAAAGTCAACTAATATTGGACCACAGCGGATAGAACTCCCATCCTGCACTACTCTCTTTTGTGTTTAAACGTCATGTAAACGAGAAACCTGTATATATATATAACTGGGATTGTAGTAGGCTGTTGGACCTACCTAATCTCTTGCATGTAAACATACTGCTGGAGAAAAACACCTGTTGCGATGTTACTGTGAGGAAGTTAATCATATTAGGAGCACATAACTAAGTAAGAGATATTTCTGACAGCTACCAGACAAACTAAACCTGGTGATGTGGAGCAGTACACCTAGAATAGAAAAGTGTGCGCTCTGTGATGAGTGCCGTAATTACCCTTTCAACTCTGTTTTTCTAGTGAGCAGCATAGTTTGCAGTGTTAAGATCAGTTTTGGAGAGCTTTGCCTCGAGATTTAGATAACACTTCTGACCTTTGGAGTTAATCTGAGTAAACACTAGCTGATACCCAGAAGGGTACTTGAAAATACAAATTGAGTACTTTGAATATTTAAATGCTGTAGTATACGCAGCAGGAAATTTACATATTTCTTTCCTGGAATATTTTTTCAATACTAGAGTCAGTAAGTAACTGCTAACCCCGACGTCAGGCTGCTTCTCTGTATTTCTCCGTTATTATTTACTATTATTGGCACATTATTTATTTAACAGAGAAACGAAATTTAGCTTTCACAATGCAATCATTGTCTCTTTTTCAAATATAGGACCATTGTTGCAGTTGTAGTAGATTGATGTACTGTAGTTAAGACAAGGGTTTTAGCAATAATTCCAACTATTTAAAATTTAAAATGGGATGCAAGTATAACACAGCCCGGGAAATAATGGCAGTCTGAATTTACAGTGTTTTCAATGTTCACTTTGGCTGTGCTGTTACCGTCTCATAGCAAGATAAAGTTAGTTCAACTTTGATACATTTATACTGAGCACCCGATCATCTTTGAAGAATATGGAATTAGAATTGTTCTCTGCTTTCAATTTAATCAAACCTTCGTCCTTTTTAACCTTTACAAATGTTGTTAATATTCAGGTCACTGATGGAAAGTCACCCTGAAGGAGTCAGTGAACTTTTATGAAACCTGGATTGGTTTGGATCCGTGGTTCAGATAAATGAGTCTGTTAGGCAATCTGGTGTACCACTGCCTTAAGATCGATGCCCAGTGGTTATAGAAATACTAGTATATGAAATGCATGTATGAACGTAATATAAAAATAAAAGTAAAAGCATGATTTCTTTTTGTTTTAGCTTAGAGGCATTTCTCATAAAAGTTTGATCATAAATAACAAAGAAAACTAATTATTTTGAAATACAACTGAATAAAGTAACACTTGGAAGTGGAAAGAGTCCCATCTGTTAATATATTATATTTGGTTTATATTAACAGCAGTCTGACAGTAAAAAAAGGCAAGAAAGAAACATGGCAGAGGAACAAGAAACTAAATTGTGACCTGTTTTCTTCAGTATGAGTGAGCATTAGAAAGGAAGAGGAACAGAAGAAAAGAAGAAGTAAAAAAAAAAAAAAAAAAAAACTGCTGGAAAACAGCACACTTGGCATAGTGGGTCAGATGCTACCGCTGCGATGGCCGATTTCTGAAAGGAAAAACTTGGCATGTAATGCTGTTTTACTTCATCTAAGACTCCTCTGTTAAGTAGGTTTTAACGGCTTTACGTGGTGTGAGGATAAGAAAGAGCGAGAGAAAGACAACTGTCGGGGGATGCTGGGAGACAGAAGGGAACAGACTTACTTTAGCCAGCGGTGCCAGACGTTCTGTGGTTGATTTGAAAACCGCCGTGTGCTGCTTTTTGTACTCCCTCTGTCTTCTTTTCTGTCTGAAAGCAAACACACACACACACACACACACACACACGACACCACACACACACACACACCACACCCACACACACACACACACACACACACACACACACAATGAGGATATGAATAACAGAGCTTTATATGTCAGCCTAATTAATGGATGGATCTTCCTACCTCATACTGCCCTGGACTTGGGGCCTCTATCGATTCCTTGTTGTGGAAGAGGGAGTTGCGTTGAGCAGTGGAGCCAAAGCCTCCCTTCCTGGTTCTCTCTAAAACTGCCTTTTTAAAACTCTCCCGGGCTAAACCATGCTCAAACACATTATATGACCCTGGACCTAAAAGAACAGGAGGATGGGATTAATGTGGGTATTTGTGTAGATAATGTTTTTATATAGTCCTTCTTTTCACTGTCCTTAGATAAAATGGTCCAAGACAACATCCTGGAGTGATTTATTTCCATCAGAATCAGAATCAGAATCAGAATCAGCTTTATTTGCCAGGTATGAAGACACATACGAGGAATTTTTCTTTGGAGCATTCTTACTCACACTGTGCTTACACATACAAAACAACCGAAACAAAAATATACACACTAATATATATACACAATATATACATATTCTAAACAGAAATAATATAGAGGCATGAGTGCAATGAAGAGTTCAATAAAATTATTTAAATCTGGAGCATAGTGCAAAGGGTACTGGGATAAATAGTATTATGTTATTATATTACAATATGAACATTATGAATAGTATGAACATATGAATAGTTCTGAAATATGAAATGAGAATGATGAATAATACTAATAAATAAAATAAATAAAAATGGAATAATAAGTGGAACCAGTAAACAGGTGCTGTAGAGACAGTGTTACTGGGTTATTGACCAGAATTGAACCTGACACTGTGGGTCAGAAGTCAGCTGTTCATCAGAGAGATGGCATCAAACCTATTAGTTCTGTTCTCACTTTGTTTTAAAGCACTTTGTATGAAAAGGTGATATATAAATTAAAGTGTATTATTAACAATATAATATATATAATATAATAATAATAATAATAATAATAATAATAATAATACATCTCTATGATTATGCAATTATGATTATTAATTTAAATAGGCTTACAGTAATGACAGGAATTAGACACATGTAGCGGAGGTGTAGATTTGGCTTAGTGTCTTTAGTTCTGGCAGTGTGTATGTGTTGGCTTTCACTGAAAATGACACCTGCACTGCACCAAATTTCATATGGAGACACTCATGTGATACTACTATTTTAATAGCTGTCTTATTAACAGTACAGTCTGCATGTGAGAATGCCGCCTTTGGTTACAGCTTGAGAAGAAAATACTCAAAAGCACAGGAAAATGATTCTACATTTTTTTAATACCATGGCTGACCACTCACAAGTAATTTAGAACCCCAAGCAAATCCAAATTCATAAACATGAGGATACAAATACACAGGTAAACACCAAAAATGCAACTACAGTGGGGTTTTGACATATGGATTGTGGAGCAGGTGAGTCTACACTCGTTATTTGACTGATTTTAAGGGTCTTCCTTGTTATCTCATTAGCCATTGTACAGAAGGCGTACTTGCATTTTCTTGCTTGTTGTTTCTTGGTACAAATAATTGGTTCTTCATCTATTTCTTACTCTTGTAGAATTTTGGAAATTGTTATTTTATATTTAAATCTAATGAAATAATCCAATCCAAGTGTTTCACATTTGAGTTAGCTTGCATATTTAGTGGGGTGCAACACAGCATAGGGCAGTGCACACACACAACCAAACACATACTGACCTGGTGTGTAGCATTTTTTGTGGTTACGAGAGAAGCGCACTGCGGTGATGCCAAATGGGCTTTTCTTTATTCCTGTGGTCCTCTTCAGCAGCTCCAGGGCACACCGTGGGTCATTATATACACCAACAGGGGGCGACACTTCTTTCGCAGGGCTGAATCTCTAACAGAGGGAGATAAAAGGGAATAAAGGTTGGAAGAAGACACTAAAATACTGAAATCGTACAATTTAATGATGAATAGCACTTTCTATTGATGAAACTAAGATCAGCAATGTTTTAAAATGATAAATAATTCATTCATTTTTGCCAACCAGTGCCCATCTGGAACACCAAAACAAATCCAGCTGTAAATATATGGTTTATCCACAGGAACAAATCAACATCTCATTTATTGATACCGAGCAGTGACAGAACCTGACCAAATACAACCTAACTGCCCACAGCCCACATGTAGACAAGACTAAAAGTCTAAAATCACACTATCAGCCTTGTAGCGTTTTACTGCTCATTACACACTAGAAAGCAAAATTGGGGGACGATGAAGTATGGAAGGGGACATGGTCTAAGTGTGTATCCTTAGTAGGGATGCATCAATTTCTTGGCTGAATATTTGTATCGGTCAATATATGCCCTTGTTGACAATTTGGTAATTAAGTTGGCATTCACCGATGGCAGTGGCCAATGTTTATATGTTGGATTTTTGCAGTCAGACTCAAACAACATAGACTGCCAGCATATGCTGCTGCTGATTCAAAGAAGAAGCCCCTGACTGGACAAAACGCTGGCATGACGTATGATAAGAGATCAATGGGTGCCGTGCACATGTGTGGTTTGTTTACATAAAAAGTAAATGTCTGCCATGTAGGAGTATTACACCTTGTCGGAGAAGGAGCAGTGACATAAACTGCCACCAGGAAGACTCATTCAATGACAACCACAGCATTTGAGAAAGGGAGAAAATTCCCCACAGACAGCACCAGAGCTGAAGGGATTACTAACAAGGTGATGGTGTTCATCGCTTTAGATGACCAGGCCAACACACAGCCCAGTCGTCGTCATTTTGCTAACTTCTGTCTCCCTCAAATCTACAACGTTTTTGCTTTTGTAATGGCTTTTAAATTAACATTTAATTTATGTTTAACAAAAAAATGTTGTTGTGCTATGTAGCTTAATTACTGAAGGATTATTGCTCACTATTGCTCTCAGGTTCCGCTTGACATTGTCAGACCTAGATTCCTTGTGAGGCACGTAAGATACAAAAATAATCCATTTATTGCATGTGCAAAAGGTGACATGTATGGAATTGTTGATTTGGGCTACACACACCTGATACAATGTTTTGAAAAGCATGGGCATATTTGTCTGGTTTAAAAAGGTGGACTGACAGACAGACAGCTTGACATTGCCATCCATAGAGCCATACTGCATGCATGACAGAAAAGAAAAGAGTGGCAAATGAATACAGTCAGAACAAAGTGACAAGATGAGGAGAGAAAAAATGAGATGGGGGACAGAACAGAATATCCAACTCACAAACAATCATGCACACAATCAAGTGTGTAATGTTATTCAACTCTGCTGATATCAGAGCTGATTCAGCGCTGCAACTGCTTACCAGCATCACGTCCCAGGTATAAATGTGTTCATCTGATTGCCTATTATAACAACACAGGCAATCATGGGGCCGAAGCAGATAAGTTGCCTTTTCAGTTAAAATTACTGAAGGTGAACTGTGTTTCAATGTAACTCTGAATTTCTCTTCAGCCTCTCGCAACTGAACCATTCAGCTGGTTATTATCAAAAGCAATAGAGGAACTTGATGACTTGATGACTTCAAATACCACCCCCCCCCCCCCCACACACACACACACACACACACACACAAACACACACATACAGTCTCACACCCACACACACATACAGTCTCTCACACACACACACACACACACACACCCACACACACACAGACACAGACAAACTGAGTCAGTTCAGATGCCATTCAAACTATAGGAATGATCTGAAATTTAACCAATTTTTTGGAAACATGCCAATCATTGATTTACACAGAAGCAGTCTATGGAAAATTAGTTGTTAGGTAACGAAAATTGTGTTAGGCTTGCACAGTTGAATTATTGAGCTTTTAGTCAAAAAAGAGAAATGAGAGGAAAAGAAGAACAAGTAAAGAGGTGCAGCTGGAGAGGAAAGGGAGAGAGGAGAAGAAAATGACTGAGAGGGGAAGTGTTTGGGTTAGAAATTGAGTGAGTATTTGAAGAGAAGAAAGAAGAGGAGAGAGTTACAAGACATGCTGTTTCAAGGCCACACAAACTGTGTTCATTCAAAGTGGGTTGTAGAGATGGGTTTGTGGCCATCTGCCAATCCACAACGTTGCCCTACTGGCTTTGACAACCTCTTATTCATGGACAATCTTTTTCTCTCTCGAACTTAGTGACTGAGCTTAGTTAGCATTTCACATACAGCATGATAAAAAATGCCAAAGGAATATTTTAGTGTGGCAGTTCCGCTGCTAGGCAAGGCAAGGCAAGGCAGCTTTATTTGTATAGCACATTTCAGCAACAGGGCAATTCAAAGTGCTTTACACAAAATCAGTTAAACAGATAAAACACAAGTAAAAACAGTTAAAAATCATAAGCATTAGGCAAGGCAAGGCAAGGCAAGGCAGCTTTATTTGATAGCACATTTCAGCAAAAAGGAATTCAAAGTGCTTTAACAAAATCAGTTAAACAGAAAACACAAGTAAAAACAGTTAAAAATCACAAGCATTAAAAACCGGTAAAACACATGAATGACAGTTAAAAAATAGACACAATAAACACAAGAATAAAAGTTACAGTGCAGCATAAGAAATTTAAAGAAAAGGCAGTTTAAAGAAAGGCAGCATCAAAAGAAAGGTCTTCAGCCTTGATTTAAAAGAACTGAGAGTAGCAGCGGATCTGCAGGTTGGGAGTTTTTTCCAGATATGTGGAGCATAGAAACTGAAAGCTGCTTCACCCTGTTTAGTTCTGACTCTGGGGACAGAAAGTAGACCTGTCCCAGATGACCTGAGAGGTCTGGGTGGTTCATGTAGTGAAGATCAGAAATGTATTTTGGACCTAAACCGTTAAGTGATTTATAAACTAGCAAGAGTACTTTGAAATCAATTCTTTGAGACACAGGAAGCCAGGTAAAGACTTCAGAACGGAGTGATGTGATCCAGTCTCTTGGTCTTAGTGAGGACTCGAGCAGCAGCGTTCTGATCAGCTGCAGCTGTCTGATTGAATTTTTAGGGAGACCTGTAAAGACCCCGTAAGACAGTAGTCAAGTCTACTGAAGATGAAAGCATGGACCAGTTTTTCCAAATCCTGTGACGCATAAGTCCTAACCCTTGATAATCTTCAAGGTGATAGTAGGCTGACTTTGTAATGTCTTAATGTGGCTGTAAAATTCAGGTCTGAGTCCATGAATACACCAAGATTTCGGCTTTGTCTGTTGTTTTAACATTGTTTTTGAAGCTGAGCGCAGACTTTAATCGTTCCTCTTTTGCTCCAAAAACAACCACCTCAGTTTTTCCTTCATTTAATTTCAGAAAGTTCTGGCACATCCAGCCGTTAATTTGTTCAATGCACTAGTCAGTTTTTGTATTGGACTATAGTCCCCTGGCAATAAGGTTATGTAAATTTGTGTGTCGTCCGCATAACTATGGTAACTTATTTTGTTGTTCTCCATAATTGGGCCAGTGGGAGCATGTAGATGTTAAACAGAAGAGGCCAGAATAGAGCCTTGGGGAACTCCACACGTCATATCTGTATGCTCAGATGTATAATTACCTATTGACACAAAGTAATCCCTATTCTGTAAGTAGGATTCAAACCAGTTTAGTACTGAGCCAGAAAGTCCTACCCAGTTTTCCAATCGGTTTAGTAATATGTCATTGGTCGACCGTGTCAAATGCAGCACTGAGATCAAGTAATACTAAGATTGAAATTTTGCCACTATCTGTGTTAAGGTGGATGTCATTAAAACCTTTGACGAGAGCCGTCTCAGTGCTGTGGTGTGGTCGGAAACCCGACTGAAAGGTATCAAAACTGTTGTTTAGTGACAGGAAATGGCTAAGTTGTAGAAAAAACGCTTTTTCAATGATTTTACTTAAAAACAGAAGGTTTGATATCGGCCTATTGTTGCTCATTATTGATGTATCTAGATTGTTCTTTTTTAATAGAGGCTTGATTACTGCAGTTTTCAGGGCCTGTGCAAAGATACCTGAAAGAAGAGACGTGTTCACAATCTGT
>NC_045737.1:6626567-6627284 GCF_008692095.1 Etheostoma spectabile
GAAGCCAAACAAGTCAAAACATTTTTGAAAACACCCGCAACAGGAGGAGGTTTTCAGATTTAGTATAATGTCCTCCAGGTTTTTATGGTTGATTATATGAAATTCTGTCATATTGGAACTAGTTTTGCTTGAACACTGTGACAACACATATCCTGTACTTGATATGGAGGCACTGACTGTTTGTCTAATCTTCTGAATTTTGTCTTTGAAGAAGGATGCAAAGTCATTGCAGGCCTTGGTAGATAAAAGTTCAAATGCTACTGGTACTGGAGGGTTTGTTAACCTATCGACAGTGGCAAACAAAGCACGTGAATTATTGCATGCTAGTTAGTTTAGCGTAGTGAACGGAACCCTATGTTGCCGGTTAGCATGTTGTGAGTAAAATTGAGCCAACAAAAAACAACAACAAGCTAATTAATTATTGTGGCCTGCATATTCACACCAAGTACAAATAGCAATTCAGATTAAGACTAGATGATTTCCTAGGCAGATACTGACTATATTGGATGGAAGCACAGCGCAATGATATCTCGGCGCCATGTAGCAGTGCTTCGGCTGTGCTTCCACCCAATAAAAGTTGAAACATAGGATTCCATTCACTATGCTAAGCTAACTAGTAGCGGCACTGCCACTATGTTACATAAGACTAAAACAATGCATGCACTTAAACAAAAAATGCATTGGCCCACCCATCTACAGCTAGGGGAGACCGTGATA
>NC_045737.1:6627294-6628310 GCF_008692095.1 Etheostoma spectabile
CAACAAACGGTGGTGTGTTCCTTTAAAGGCAGTACAACAGCATATAAAGATAATGCAAAGACACAAATCCAGCCTGGGCTGCACAAAAAAGGCAGCGATGCATAGAAACACACAGAAAAAGAAACACACCTTTGGTTCTATACACTTTGTAACAATGATTGATTCCTTCAATTGCATCATCATGGATATCATGCGTGATATAATATATAATAATCAATTTGCTATTGTTTAGGATTCAGTTTCTCATGATTTTGAATTGGTTTAAGGCTGAATGGGCTTAGATTTCATTCATTCACAACACTGACTAAACAGGGTTGTCACTTATAAAGATATAAAAATAAAAATAATTTCATTCACAGAAATTTAAAAAAAAGCTTTTAGTTCTAAATGTGTGGCTTTAAATGTTTTTTAGTCCCAAATTATAAGTGAAAGTGCAACAGATTTTGGGGCTTTTTCGATTTTATATAAGATATTGTTAAGCACCAAGAGAGAAGATGATCTCCAGAGACACATGGGACAGAAAGGATGGAGTTAATTGAGAAATGGAAAGGAGGGAACAAAAGGGAAACGAGTGGGGGAGCAAGGGCAAGGAGAGTCGAGAAAAACGCATGTGTTCAGAAAAGTGTTGGATTGATGCTTTGATATTAGGAAATTGGGAAGTCAAAGGGTGGAGTAAGGAACGAAAGCTGGAAGATTCCAACTGTTTCTCTTATCTTCCCCTCCCTCCCTCCCTTCATCCTCTCCTTCCCTTGTTTCCTCTCCATCCGTCCGCGGGGTAACAGTGTCAGATGGAGCCGGACTCACGGGGAGACGAAGATCTAAGAAAACTGTCGCCCTTAGTTCTGCATGGGAGATGACATGTGACACGTGCACGCACACTCACAGATTTCCTCGGTGGGTGTGAGCAACGACTTCACAGGGTCGACGCACAAACACAGCATGTGGCCAGGGAAATTAGGTCAGAGGAAACTATGACACATGCATACAGACGCAAACACACACACACACACACACAC
>NC_045737.1:6628320-6640100 GCF_008692095.1 Etheostoma spectabile
ACACACACACACACACACACACAGATTAAATGAATCCAAGAATCTTGCATCAGTTGTTGATAATGTTTCAGACTTGAAAGCGTGCGTGTGTGCGGGCATACGTGTGTGCGTGCGTGCGTGCTCGTATGTAGAAGTGTAAGCGTTCACATGAAACACGTAGGTGTGATCATTTGCATGCCTGACAGTCAGCAGTACTTGCAAACTTGTCCGTCATGTCTATGTCTTCAAATGAAATTGGCACTTGTGCATGTCTAAATTGTGAGCCTACACCGCCACACTGTGCGTGTGTGTCAGAGTGATAATTAAAACATCAGTAGGAGAATTTCACAGGAGTGAATCAGTGGGTAATGGGGCAGTGCCACAGAGGAGTTCAGCTATTCCTGAGACGCAAAACTACATATTTTCACATCCTTCATCTCTGCTCCTTGGAGCCTCTTAATAAACTCAACTCCACCCTCATCTGAAGAAACCCTCCTCTCCCAGAACATCAATTAAACAAGCAAAGCCCAGCTCAATGTCTTGGAACTGTATATTCCATATTACAATCAAGTTTTCTTTTGAGAAATTGTAAACTGAATATATTTGCCTCCCATATATTATTTCTTTTCAATATGGTGTGATTATTTTCTCTGTATATAGGGCATTGTGTTGCGCAATACCACTAAATCTATGCATTTAATTTGTTTATCTTAGCCTGTTAAATCAATATTGGTGTGTGATTATTCCGTTCCAGAATGAAGCCTGATGTGTATTATTACAGCAAATGCTAATAGCTAAAGATGTTGAATTAGTGTTACGAGTAGCTAGATGTAGCTTCAAGAGGTTACAAAGCTACTTGTTACAGACAATATTAACCACCAAAGGGCAGACAAGCAAAATTAGTGACTAGTAAACATAGTGGAGCATTTAGAAACTAAAAAGCCAGATATTTCAGAAGATGGTGGAAACCAAAACGAAACTAAAAGGAGAGTAGATATTGGATTTTCATTTGTCAAGTAACCACAATAGGCACGTAAGCTCCAGTATAAGGGGTTTAGTTTTCAATCAGTAATGAGAATTTAAGCCGGGCAGACACGGTGCGCATTAAGCCCGTTTTAAACTCTGAATTGTCCCCCTTGTCAATGGACAAAATCAGCCGGTGGTTCTGTGCTTACGTTCAGTGTGAGCATGCATGTTATGCAGAAAAGCCAATTAAAACTTGTAGCGTAAGTTAACAGAACCACGTACAAGGTTAAAGATGTACACTGATGTCTTGGGTAAGTGTCAACACAACTTAACACTAACTTTAATGAAACGCTAATATTTTCACAAGGTTCTCTTTGATTATAGATGATTTCATTTAACTGCAGACAAAAGTAACTAGTCTCATTCTTCCTGAAAAGTCACTGTAGTTCTGCAGTCATATACTACCGGTTTCCTATAGACATTAAATCAATGCAATAGGAAGGTGAAAGCAAAAACACCAAAAATGAAATAGATCTTTGTGGACAAAAGCAGTGTTAAAGTTGCTTGAGAAAGAACCTGCTCTATACAATACAACCCAATTCACCTGAAAATGCAAGCTCAGGCCGACACAAAGAGCACCTAAAGGCTTTACTGAGAGCTTTGTCTAGTTCTATTTGAATTGTACCTCAGTCTGAGAAAGGAAGGGACAAGTGACCTTCGGCAGGTTACCACTGGACTTCACAGGCTTCTCAAACTGACTTCTGATGTGGTAGTGGCCCGGTCCAGGAACTCCCTGATGGGTAGCAGAAAGCAAGGAATGTACAGTAAGTACAAGATGATATAACAAGTGCTTGGGTAATATCATTTTTGATGTTGCTGTGGCAATTTTAAGATTAGGAGAGAGCATGAGGAAGTAAAAGAGACACAGAGAAAAATGAAAAGGAAATCTCTCTGTTTCTGAGGTAAATGAGGGGCACACAGAGAAGGTAAAGATGAAGTTTAACTAAATGAAGGCTGAATCCCATTCCTTCCCCTTACCCCTTCCCCTTACCCCTTCCCCTACCTTTTGCGCGTTCACGCGGCACCTAGTGCCGGTCCAATACGTATTACGAGCTAGGGGTAGGGCATAGATCAAGGGCTGTATAGCCCTACGGATCTAGTGTGGACGCGACCTCACTAGAAAACACACAGGCAGTGTGTGGCTGCTGCATCAACCAGAGAGACACATGAATGTAAGTACTTTCAGCTTTAAATAATTGATTAAAAAGTTACGACAGTCTTGTTTTGTGGTCTATGCAGTCCTGTACATGTGTACCCATGTTCCTAACTGAAACTTTTTAAAAATCGCTAGCTTGCAATGCTAACGCTAATCGCTAACGCTAACGTTGAACAGTCCCACATATTTCTGCCTTGAATGGACTGTATAGATCGCATAGATTGTATAGCTAGATATATATTAACGGTCTATGATACATCGCTACGTGCTTAACATATACCGCCCTGTCTCACACAGGAGGACACAGGAGGACACAGCAGCTGATCCAGGTTGGGGCTGAAAACGAGCAGACGTTTCCTAATTCATATGTTCATGTTGTACCCATTCATTATTGCATTGGTAGCCTACTATATTGTAATAATATTTAATTAATTCCTGTTCATTGTTCTTGCACTGTTTATATTGTTGTTGGTTTTGATATGGGACACTGATGATAGTTGAGGGGGGGGGTTACTGGCCAAAAGGCTCCAGACTGGTCTGGAATATCAGAGCAGCTGTAGCTACAACAGTGTATGTGTGTGTAGTTTGTTGTGGTCTTGTTTGTATTTTTTTAGTTTTACACATATGAGTGCCTTTTATTGTGTGCGACTTTTAGTTATGGTTCTAATAGTTGACAATGGTTCTGTAACTTATTTATGTAACGTTTTTGCCTGTTAGTTCAATTTATCACCAATAAAGACAGATTTTTGTCAACAAAATGTTTTTGTGAACATCAATGACATTCAAAACGGTGATAACTGAAACAGATATACACACACCATGTATACAGGGTGTATATGTATGTATAGGTACACATGATGCATGTGTATACACATTGTATTGAAACAGCCTAGTACTACTACACAGATAAGTACTCTGCACTCCCAAATTGAACCTAAAATAACATAAAATATTAACACGGTTGTCCAAACCCACACAATCAACAGACCTAGACGGCATCTTGGAGGTTTGTGATCAATACTGTATGGTGATGTCACACGTGGTGTCCCAATTCATAGGGGTATGTTTTCACCCCTTACCCCTACCCCTTGGTTTCAAGGGCCAAGGGTAGGGAGGCCAAGGGGTAGGGTAAGGGAAGATGGGATTCAGCCGAAAAGACCACAGCAGAGAAAAATAACATAGAGAGAAAAAATGAGAATTGCCAGATAGTGAGTAACTTTGAAAACTCAGAGGGAAAAGTGCAGTTTATAAAGAGACTGGAAGAGGTGAGGACAAACACACACACACACACACACACACACACACACACACACACACACACACACACACACACACACACACCCACACCACACACACACACACACACACACACACACAAACTTCCACATTCTCTAGTGCAGAGCCAAGAGATTTTTGTACTTGTGGTAAACCTAAAGGTTGCTGGGCCAGAGGTAGGTTAACTAGGTCGGCAGGAAAACAGCATTGATTTCTGTGGAGATTGTAAGCACTCACACCTGAATCTTAAGGGGGAACAGTGGAGATTATCAGCACAATATGTCTTCCCCATGCCTTAGGAGAGCTCAATATTTATTCATGAACATTGACTACAATGTCTGCTTGACAGAAACAAGTTTCTTGTCCTCAGAATCCAAAATGTCACATACAGACATACAGTATGCTAATGTATAGGAAAGCTGCCACTGAGAATGCTTTTCTTAAGGTGAAACGTTTAGTTTTTTTGGACTAAAGATGCAGAGAGCAATAATACTTTAGTAGTTTTGATCATTTTCAGCTCTGTGCCAGACCGGCTTGGAGTCAAAGACGTTTAAGTTAAGTTACATTTAAATACTTTTTAAATATTTCTTTGTGTGCTGTAATAAAATCATATGTTACAGTTTTACTCTGTGGCCCTTGACTAGAAAATTATTGGGACTCTCCTCATATTCATGAACTCTTTGATGCAGAAAGAAATTCCTGAATAGGTTTGCTATTTTTTTTTAATTTTCATCAGCAATGAGGAATACATGAGTAAATCTCCATGCACTCCATCACTGCAAATATACGGGCTCACATTAGAAAAGGTTCAATACTATTTGAACTTGCAAGATGATGAAAAACAAGAAAATATAAGGACCCTTATTTAAGGCCATCCAAATACAGTATCATTATAACACATTTAACTGAACGTATAGAGTCTGTCTCAATGGTTTGCTCTGTGTAAAGGTAGATAATTCTAGATGCAGTGTTGTTATTTATTTATTTTCTTCCCATGGGAGAAATACAGCTTTCCAGTTTCTAAAAATAACAAGTGCTGCCAACATAACATCATCATCTATGATAACGTTAACATGGAATTCACAACATTTTTTAAGATGAACTGACAGTAAACTTCATATTTACATGGTAATATCAGGCACTGCATTGGTATAACTCCATCTGTTTTGCTTTTGTTTGCAGGGATACCCACGATAATGGTTTGTTAAAGTGGTGTACTCAGTCGTTGCCCTTGCCATGTCAGAATGCCTATTTAATGGGGAAATCCTACACACAGACTCTTAAACTCTATGGGACACCAGCAGCCCCGAGCCATAAGAGGCAGACGGTCTGCTGATCTCTAGGAAGTAAAGGTGTTTGTCCCGAATCTCCCCACTGTGGGTAATGACCCATCTGGTCAGTGGATGTGTGTGTAGGAGTACATGTGAGTTGAGGTGTCAGATACTAATGATGACGGATGGAGGTGCAGCCATCACGGTAGGGGGTCCAAATTCAGCTTGGTGCAAACATAAAGCATACACAGAAGGCAAAGTTTTTGATCCAAAGTCACAGCATAATGTATAGAATGTTAGAACACAATTTTAGTAATATTAGAACAAATGCAATAAAATGTCCTGTATAATAAACTATGCATGATTACATAAACTAAAACCTAAAAGAGTTGAGAGGCAGCAGAGCAAAATGTTCAAGGAGAGAGGACAAGAAGAGAGAAAGACGCAGGTGCAAGTCCTTAACAGAATACGGTCACCTCTCTCTCCACAAATCCAGTCCCACGTTTTTGTGAATCTGCCTTACCCACTCTACCCTACCGACAGTAGAAACTCTGTCAGCACACTTAAGTTCATATGCAGGTGAGCAACTTCCCTCCAGTCAACAGGCTCCAATGTGCCAGTGTGTGTTTGCGTGTATGTGGTTGGAAGTCAGTGTGTGTTTGCATGTGTGTGTGGTTGCCAGTCTGTAATCAAATGTTATGTTCTACTGCCCTCTACGGGTGAAAAGATCAACAAATGAATTATAACAAGGGAGAGGGAGGAGGGTTTGAATCATTTCCTCTTTTTTTTTAAGATTCGTTTTTGGGGCTTTTATGGCCTTTAATTAACATGTTAGCTCAGACAGGAAAGGGGAGAAAGAGCAGGGGGACGAAATCCAGCAAAGGGCTGCGGGTCGGACTCAATCCCAGGCTGCTGCCAAGGACTCAAGGCCAAGGGCAGGTGCACACTCTACTGGGTGAGCTAGGAATCATTTTCTCTTTAACTTGAATAAATCCAAAGTACTTACCTTGACTCAGTTCTCACTGTAAATCACTGTGCTGAATTATGACTCATTCTCAATCTACAGTTTTCAAATCCTATTGTATTAGGAATGTATCTAAATCAAAGTGCAGTGAAGAAGGAGAACAAGCTGTTTAACTACCAAAGATAAATATCTTCTTACGCATTAAAATACTCCTGAAAAGCATCAGAATTTAACTATGGGTATTTATTTTGATTTCAACTACTTTAAATGATGCTAAAATAGACAGAATTTGTTCAAACCTTAGGGTTAGAGGTCTCAGTAACTGTGGAGGCATGGAAGCAAATATTGCACTCAAGCTACAGTATTACTATGCAACACAAGGCAGTAAGCAAAGTGAATTGGATTTACATTCATCAGGTGACCAGGAACTTGATTCCAAGTGAATGCTTGTGTTGCTGTTAAAAAAAAAAAGCAAACCTTTGCCAACACATTCACCATATCAACTTTAATAGGGTGATAACATGTCAGTGTTAAGCTTACAGCTTGTTGCACTGCCCACAAGTGCCTAAAACAAATCCAATAATGCTGTTTTAATTATCACTTGTGGTTGCAGTGGACGTTGTTAGTAAATTAGTAAATTACTAACTTACAGGCTCACTTTTAAAGGACTGTGTCCTCTACGTGGGCAGAGCTGAATGTTGATCCCAATCCTTTAAAGCTTTTATCTCTTACTCTTCTCACTCATCTAATCTTAGTAATTATAGCACCACATGGACACAAATACATACTCGCCTTTTTTTCCTCTTGCTTGGGTACCAGTTCGTGGTAGCGAGGGATGATAAGCTCAGCTCTGCCTTTCTGCTCCTTTTGAAGGTTCACATTCTCATAGTGCATTTCTAGGTTTCTGAGACACAGAGACCAATACAATGATAATAAAAGACACAGACAAACAAATAGAAGAGATAAGAAACAAAGAGAGGGAGAAAAGTTCTGTGTAGGAGAAATGGGGAGATGCAATATATTGAATGAAATGGGAAAAGAGCTATGTAATGGAAAAGTAAAAAAGAAGACATAGACAAGGCAAAGTAGGATGGATGAGATAATTAATAACTAGAGAAGGAGAAGTGAAGGGGAGAAAAGTAAAAAAAGACTGAAACAACTATAACAGGAGGAAATACATTTTTTAAATCCGTTTTAAATGATTCTAATAACCACATGCAAATCACAGACATTTTGCCTACACCGACAGTATGTGTGTACAGTGTGATTGCTCACATGTACACTTTCTCTTCTATTACTTAGTCAATTGCTTTATGCATAGCTGAGCAGGGTCTGCCCACCAATGCAGAAGTGCTTAGTAAGACCCATCCTCGGTGGTCATCAATAGAAATGCTATGTGAGAAATGTCAAACATAATGCCCTGGCTGTAGGATCACAGCAATATTTCCTTTTGGTGGAACAGTTTCTCTGTTTAACACACATCTCCATTTGAGCTCAAGCGGAGTGAACTAATCTAACCCTTTGGCTCTCTATCCATGATTCAAAATGTGAATTTTAGAAGGTTTTTATTCCAAATACCAGCATTGGTGGTAAGTTAAATTCTCGCTATCGCCGAATCACAAATGATGCTACTAGTTTAGTTAGCGACGTTCCTAAAGTATTGCTAACTTTAGCATTTTCTAAAGTGAACTAAAATGTCAACCATCTTCTTATCTAATTCTCTGATTTATTTTCATATGCCACTGATGCTAAATACTCTTTTAATACTGTACCATGACATGTAATACTTACATCTCAGGGGAATATTGTCCTGGACCCGGTCCCTCCTCCACCGTCACCTGACCTCTTTTCCCTGTCATCTTGCCAAAGTGGACTCCTTTATACTTCTGTGCAGAACTCTTCTCTGCCTACAGGAAGAACATTTTTTGTTTCATTTTGGATATCTGAAATTAGAGTTTTGACTAGTAACTGTTGTATTGTAGATATCCAAATTGGGAGTTATTCCTAGTAATAAAATCTATTACAGATATCTAGAATGTTCATTCTAGGTAGGAAGAATGAGGTTGTGGATATCTGCAATTGAAAGCCCCATACACATGAATTGGAAATGGGACGTGATTTGAACAGGTAAGAATAACGTTCTTGATATCTAAAATGAAATAAGTTGTTGGAAGAACGTCATTGTGTACATCTGTTTGATATTGTTTTTTTTTTGATAATTCAGTTGAATTATGGATATCTGCAATACATATCCAGTGTAGCTATTACATGTTAAAATGGCTTGCCATAGCCAGAGAGTAAGAATGGTAGGAGACAGAGAACAAGATAAAAGAAGGATAATCAGGTTTCTCTTCTAGCTAGGGGGTCATGTTTGGGTTGAATTAAATGTGAAGTTCAGCATAATGACAGAGTATGTCAGAGATCTAGGGGATACCCTCAGTGTCACCAAACACATTGAAGAGGTACTATGTGGGATATTTTCTCAAACATATTGCAAGAGTGCTGCAAAATAAGAGAAATAAAAACTACTGGGTTTTGTGTTTCTGCACTAATCCTTCTTAGAAAGAGACAAGATATTCATCAACAGGACTAAGGGTCTACTGCCATGCTAGTGACTCTGTGATGGTCTACTTAACTACAGTGGTGCTTTGAGATAGATGCTTAAGTCAGCATGCTAACATGTTCACAATGACAATGCTAACTTGATAATGTTTTGCAGGAATAATGTTTACTACATTTGCCGTCTTAGTTTTGGGTGCTAGCATTCTACCATTTGCTAATTAGCACTAAACCCAAAATACAGCTCCCATTAGTTTTGCAGATATTTGGTCATTTCCCAAATTGTCGGACAAATGATGACCTATTGATGAGATGACCACATTCCCAATTCTTCCAATCTACTTGAATTCCTGAGACTGAAATAAGCATGCTGTTTGTCCCACAAAAATGAAAAACAACCGTGTGTCTAAAATGAAACAGACATGTAAGAAAAAGCTTCCCTCACTGAAAAAAAATCTTTTCTTTCTTTTCTTACTTTCCCTTGACCCAACTGTGTCTATACTGCGAGGCAGGTTACGGGAGGATTGGCAGGGAGTCTCAAAAAGTTTTTAACGCTATGGGGTGCCTGTCTTCTTATCTTAACTTCAACAGTGACTGGAGGACGAGATCTGAGGTTCTGTCTCCTGTCATCTACCAATCTAGTTTTGAAGAAGGGAAATAGAAAAACAAGAATGTTCAAATGCTTTGAACATCAAAAAGAAAAACATAACTGTTCTGCAGTGCACGCAGACACATTATAAGCACTGTAATGGCATCACAGCTGGCATTGAGTTCAGAGGCACAAATTGTCCATTTCTGTCTAGGAGAGCTTTTAAAAAGCAAAATAAAAACACAGCTAGTGGGGATAAACATATTCATCATTAGGCTTTAATACAATGGAATGTCAGGCTATTTATTTATCTCATGAAAGGAAAATCATTTTTGTCAGTACGATTGTGTGCGTGTGTGCAGGACTGAAATTGTTGGTGTGCTTTCTACAAACATACTCACAACTCAGCATGGGTTTGGATCTGATTCAGGTTCTATTTAGAGGACAATCTGGCCCATATTCCACATCTTCAAGCCAAATCCGGATTCTGTGTAGAAACTGACCAATACTTGATTTCTGGGGTAGGGTATTTACAGAAAAACCAGAAATGTATTATTTTTATAGACTCTTCAAAACAAACACTAAATAGGGATATATATTTTGGAATAATTGTGTTCATCCCCCTCTCCGGGAACCATCACCTTATTGTGGTGGAGAAATCTGTGTCGCTATGAACCTGAGGGCTGTGTTGTCTGGAGCTTGGTTCTCCTGGTAGGGTCTCACAGGGCAAAGTGGTTTCAGTTGAGGGGCCAAACAAAGATTGGTTCATAAACCCTTATGAGTCATCGAGGAAGAGGGGAAGTTGCCTTGCGCAGAGGAAGCCAGGGGACTCTGTCTGGAGCCAGGCCAAGATGGAGGGCTCGTCAGCAAGAGCCTGGTGGCCTGGGTTTGCCACGGAGCCCGGCCGGGCACAGCCCGAAAAAGCAAAGTGGCACCTCCGTCTCCATCCCATGGGCCTACCACCTGTGGAAGGGAGTACTGGGGGCTCCAGTGGGAGACTCCATAGTTCGGCTGGGGGACTTCAACACGCACGTGGGCAATGACAGAGACACATGGAGAGGTGTGATTTGGAGGGCCGGCCTCCCTGATTTGAATTTGAGTGGTTGTTCATTGTTGGACTTCTGTGCTAGTCATGGCTTGTCTATAACGAACACCAGGTTTGAACATAGGGATGCTCATACGTGGTACCAGAGCACCCTAGGCCAAAGGCCAATGATTGATTTTTTATTTTTGTATCATCTGCTCTTAGGCCGTATGTTTTGGACACTCGGGTGGAGAGAGGGGCGGAGTTGTCAACCAATCACCATCTGGTGGTGAGTTGGGTCAAGGGTGGGGGAAGACTTAGGACAGACCTTGTAAGCCCAAACGGGTAGTGCGGGTAAATTGGGAAACGTCTGGAAGATGCCCCTGGTCAACAGACTTTCAACTCACACCTTGGGCGGAGCTTTTCGCGCATCCTTGGGGAGGCTGGGGGCATTGAACCTAAGTGGACAATGTTCAAAGTTTCCATTGCTAAGCTACGGCGGGGAGCTGTGGTCTGAGGGTCTTAGATGCCTTAAAGGGCAGTGTTACTTGTCTAATGCTACTCTGGCCTCTTTTTAGGAAGAGAGCTGTTTTGTTTTTGTGTTTCAGGTCTGCCACCCCTGAGTGCCTGATCATCCCCAGGTGTTTTCCAGCGGGTAATCAGAGAGGCTGTATATAAGCTCCCAGGTCCAAGGCCCCGCCCTTTCCTCTTACCACCGAACTTCCTGCAATGCTGGGTGTAGTTGGTGAACTACTCTCTGCTGGTGCATATAATTTGGGAAAGGAATTGAATTTGAGTTATCTGAAGCTGCCTGTTCTCTGCCATTTGTTTTGACCCCCCTTTCTCCTGTTTTGTGGACAGCCAGGGAGGTTAGCGCTGTGTTTTGGTTTGACTCTGTAGCTCTGTTGCCATTTTCTTTCCAGGTAGTATGGGTTTTTGTTTGTTGTTTCGGCCTTGAAGACCCTGACGTTTTTCAACTTCTATTTTTAGTTGGGTTACTGTTTGTTACCCTTTTTGTTTAACATCATCCATATTTACAGTATATGTATAAATAAATATGTACATATTTATATTGTGTAATAAAGGATAATTGTTGCAATATTTTGACGTGTTAGTCTCTCCTTTGTTAGTTTGAGTTTATGATTTGTGTTACTTACTCGCTTCCCCCAGGCATAAAACTAAAAAGGTCGTAACAGGCGGCAACCCACCAACAGCATGGTGGACACCAGTGGTCAGCAAAGCTGTTCAATGGAAGAAGGAGTCTTTCAATTCAATTCAATTTTCAATTCAATTTTATTTATAGTATCAATTCATAACAAGATCTCTCTCTTGGTTTTGTTGTAATCGTTTTGGACAGTTGGGGACTTATTTTGATACACTGAGCTCCTCTCTCCTTATCTCTATCTTTCCATTTTTCATTTATGTGCATCCATGTCCCAAATGCTTGTTACTAACCTATTTCTGGGGAGTCATTCCCCGAGTCCTTATGGTCTTTTTTCCCCAGCATGTTCCCTTGGATCAGAGAGGCTCCGAAATCAGGGTAGCGACTATTGCCATGGTTCCGCTAACGTTCAGTGATGCCATGTTAACTGCTACACTCGGTGCCCTGCTAGTCCTGCTACGTCCTGCTACGTCATGCTACGTCCTGTACGTCCTGTGTGCCTTGTAATGCCGCACAGCGTCCTGCTATGCCAGGAACTACCACAAAGAACTGCTACAAACTACTAATTTTTCTATTTGTTATTGCCACTCTCATTCTAACCCCAACCGGCCCGTCAGACACCGCTACCAAGAGCCTGGGTCTGACCGAGGTTTCTGCCTAAAAGAAGTTTTTCCTCGCCACTGTCGCACGTTGCTTGCTCTGGAGGAAACTACTGAACTGTTGGGTCCTTGTAAATTCTGGAGTATGGTCTATCTGTAAAGGGTCTTGAGATCAC
>NC_045737.1:6648764-6648957 GCF_008692095.1 Etheostoma spectabile
TGTGCTTGTAGTTCTGCAGGCTCCCCCCAGGCCGTAGCTAGTCTGATGGGGACAGGGATATGAGGGGGGACTTCAGACTTTCCAGGGGATCCTTCTACGGTCTGATGGCCATCGTCACCCCTAAATGACGGCCCTCTGCTCCTCGTTTGTCCCTGAAGAGACGGGTTATACAGGATAATCATCAGGGGGAGGC
>NC_045737.1:6648967-6673373 GCF_008692095.1 Etheostoma spectabile
GATACGTTTTAACATTACGCTACTGTTAACGTTACTGGCAATCAGCTGATCGCTGTATTGCTGAGCTAACGCTCAAATCGGATTATGTACAACTTGTTAAGATCATACATCTAACACTAAAATCGTCTACAATGCGGCGCCCCGATACATGGTTGCACTATAACTTAACTCCAGTGGCCCGTGTGTGTGTAGTGGCGGTGTCAGTGGGGCTGCAGGTACCTAGCAGGACATGGGTTAACTACAGAGCAAGTTTCGAAGCGGTCTGACATCTACAGGTAAACACGGGCAGACTGAGACAGCATGTAGTATACTATTAGAACCAGGTTTCAGTCTATAATCGGTTATAATTGAACAAATTAAATAGTACTATCAAAGGAAGTAGTATGCACACAAAGTTTTTCTTTGTTGTTCTGATCATTGATGATCAGTTGTTCACAAATACTGGTGCGTATTGGAAATCAAGGAACTAATTCAAGAGCAAAAAATAAACTCACTCAAAATTTCAATAAGTTCTCACTAGTGAGACAGCTGTGGAAATTGGTTACAAAATCACTTTATGGAATCTTTAGGAAAAAATATTTTTCTCTCTGTAGAGGTTTCCACTAATTTTTTGGGACGCAGCAGATACAGAGTACCATGGAGAGAAAGTTACGGTATGCTATATGAAGATTATATTAGTACATACAGTGTAGTATTAGTATATTTATTTAGTTGTTACTGTAGTATACATGAGACAATATCATCATTACAAAGTGGCTAACAGTCATTCTTCAATAAGTTCTCTTAAGCCGAAGAGGTTGTAGCAAGGCAGCCTGTAAAGGTGTGATTTTTTCTTTCTAAATTGGGTTTCCTGGCAGGCATCTAGGGGAGAAGGAAGAAAATACATTTGACAGTCAGGTGGGACGTAGTATGAAAAATGCCCATCAAGGGTCCACCAACACGGCTCACTAATCTCAGCCCAGATCTGTGTTTTCTGGTGGGACGTGACCAGGTAAATTCTTGTAACTTACCTTGGGAAAGGTTCAGGTGATAAAATGAACCAGGTAATAGGTTCTCAGTAGAAATGTCCTACGCAAGAAAAAGACGGAAATTATACATTTCATTGACATAGTCTAACAAGAAGTTGTCGTCCATGAATCCAACGGGGCGGTTCGATCCCCTACCTCTTCCTGTCACATGTTGACGTGTCTGTTGGGCAATACACAGACAATCTCAAATAATTTTCGTCCATGTCAGGTCAGCACCCTGCTGGTGTAGCTCTCTTGCCATGGGTTGGCTCCGGGTGCACGTCAGGGGGACTAAGCGGCAAAAAAAAACTTTGTTAAGCGGTGTGGATCATGACGCTATTAAATCTAGCCAATTTACCATTTGATCTGTGGAAAAATAGGTTAAACATGAAATGATGTGAGTTGTGTGGTGTGCCCCGATCGGCCGGTGTGTTGGTGGTGTATGATGGAAAACAAGGCCCGAAGTGGCAGTCCTTCCAGTGGTCTACAAAACGAGAGGTACCAAATGGGGGGTAACAGTAATACTGAGCAGGGTCCAAAATCAGCACCATCTACTACTACTTGAACAGTCCCAAGCGTTTTTTGTGGCTGGCGGACAGAAAAAAAATAGTTTGGACGATGATTCTGTGTGTTTTGGAAACAGATAAAGGTGTAGCACTGTTAGAACTCACCACATTGTCTCATGATATTCTGCTCCATCGATTGGCCGGTGGTTGTGCTATCCAGGCAGTAAAGGGATCTTAGTGCCAACGGGACAAGACTGTTTGAATGTGGGACCTAAACCAGCGGGGACGAACTATAAGGACTTTTGTGGGAATGGTCATGAAATGGTGGTCAATGGACTAGCTAGCAGCCCTGGTAAGGACACACACACACACACACACACACACACACACAACACCCCACAAACACACACACCACACACCACACCCAACAGCACACACCACACACACACACACTACACACAAACACACACACACACAACACCACACACCACACACACACGCAGATTGTCCTCCGACATGAGTCACAGATTTTAACAGAATTCCCCCATCAGGCCACCTGGGTATAGATGTAACTTTAGAGGAGACGGCCCGGACAAGCTGGATTAGTTTTGAAGGCTGAAGGAAGAGCATAGCCCTTGCTGGAGTCAATCAAGATACTGCTACAGTATAAATAAAGTCTTATATCCACCTGCCACCTATCCTGAATGCAAGCATTGTATCTTATCTATTATCAATTGATGGGACAATGTTCTGTCTACAGATGATACAATTGTTTTAACAAGGGAACAAATTTCCATGTTCATATATTTACATAACAGTTTTGACAAGTCCTGAAGCTTGTTAGGGGCTTTTGCCCTTTTAATGTTGGTTTTTGTAATTGTTGCACACATGTCATTTATTTCAGACTTACGATCTGCATGATCATACGGGACTGTTTTTATTGGGTTGTAGATGGGAGAAAGCTTTGCACTGGTTCTCGGACAACTGGATGTGAACCTGGGGATATAGACCTCTGCAAAAGGTGAAACAAGACACAAAAATTTCCGGGAAAATGCGTGAGAATTATAGTTATGTGCGTTGTGTGCACACAACCGTGTACTAAGAATTGTTCAGTTCATCGCCTAGGTGTGTACCTGAGCATGTAAGAAAAAGAATCACATCAATAAGCCAGACATTGACCTGGTATTTTCCGAGTTCATGCCCTGAGGCTTTAAACTTTTCCACTTATCCTTTCTTCTCTGTCCAGGTGACTCAGTGTGTTGGAGTTCCTGGAAGCTCATCTTATAGCTCACCTCCGAGCGATTAAGGACCAAAGGTACAGATAAGATTGGCTTCTGCAAGAATATTACTGTAGAATGCACATGTGCCATGATGCATAGCAAGAAATGTGGAACTCAGTTGGTTGCTGTTGGTAATGGAATGGATGACTTGTTTTTATTATAGGAACATGATAGAAAAAAAGGTGTTGTGATGAAATGTGATACCTTTCAACAATTATAATCAGCATGGAATGCTCCTCATTTGGAACAAGGCAGCGTCAAAAACTACAATAAGTGAAAAACATTAAAGTGACCAATGAGGGATCTGCGCGCTCACTGTCCTAACTTGCAATGACAAATGTTATCTTACCTGGATTTCACCATCATAGGGTCACAAAAAACATCATTCACTAAAACGTTACAGTTCAGCCCAAGGCCGCCAAAAGGTATCTGCACTAGGTGGTTAATTAAATACCAAAGGCCTTTTACTTTTCAGGACAGTGGCAGGGCATGCACTTTTGCACAGTTGATGTGGAAAAGGAGAATGAGCAAGTATGTTAAACTAAATTGTAAAATACTGCCGTAGTGAGGTGGGTGATATGAGATATGAGATTCAAGTTTATGTGATTAGCTAATACACCAGGTTAAAACATAGTTGTGCTTGTTATGTAACATTAGCTTCGCTTAGTCGGGGGGAATGTAGGATTAACATCTATACCCTTTAACCCAAAGCTCCTTGAACATTCGACTCTGACTTCACCTATGAGCCCAACGTTTTGTTTGGAATTAACTCATGCTGAACATGTTTATTCAAACCTGTCCAAGACACTGAAAGTGTATATTAAAACTTGGATGCTTATAAAGACGAGGTGTTTTCTTTTCTATGATGCCTGGCATCATCAGATGAGTGAATACTGGCACACTTTTGACTCAATTTGGAGGAGAGAATCATGCGATGTATTTAAGCAGCCTTTGGCCGATATAAATATATTGAGAAGCAATTGACAAACTGCCATAGCTAGCCAGTATTACAGCACACTGATGTGAACTAATGTATCACAGTATACTGTAAGCTTTAGAGTGTAAGTTTTGAAACGTCTGTTACATTCCAGGCCATTCAATAACTAATGAATAATAATAATTAAATTGAGACTACAGATCTACAAAACATCTCTGATATCTCAGTATGGCAGTTTTCAAAGGCATGGTTCATCCGGCCATGGGGCCACGCAGGAAATTGAGACAAAATGCCCCGTCCTGAAGAGTCCATCATGTTTTTTTTTTTTAAATCTTTCATGTCTCATGCGATACAAAGCACCCTGGTGGAGGAGGGCGGGGGGCTTTGCGCAATTTCACGGGACGGGCTGGTATCATGTGGCGTTCGACAATGGTTGTCATTACGTTAGAATTCCGCAGGGGGCGACCAGAAAAATAAGCACTATGCATTTAATCTTCAATATAAAATTTGGCTGTTGTATTTTAGCTGCTATAGTTATTCTTTCATTTATCCTATGTTGAGAAAAAAAGGTCAGTTATCACACCCTCTCGAAGTCATATCATGTGGCAATGCAATCTATATGCTGGAGAATGTGGAACACCAAAATGCAAACCATTACCATGTATTCGGGGATGCTTTTCTGCCTTAAGGGTAGTGGAGAGAAATACATAATGCCGTACAATGATTTTGCATGATGTTATACCATTTGATAGAAAACCTTAGATTTTGGATTATTACCTCAAGAATGGTTTTTTAAAAAGGAAAAAATATTAATGAACCTATAGTGTTGGTGGCTGTAAAGAAGAGCTTTTACCAAAAAAATGGTTGTCACACGAGATCCTACATCGAAACACATGGATGGAAATTGTTCTGTGCTGGGAAAAAAATGGACCAAATAGCAACATCTCAAGACATACCTGTTATTCTAGCTACTATGTAAAAGAAAATCACTCCTAACATTACACTAGTTCTTATTCTTTTTCCTTTCTTTCAGGATTTACAAAAAAGAAAAGAAAAATGTTACACTTTTTGATGCAGAGAGGTACAATACACACATTCTGTGTGGTTTGGATATAGAAGCCATTGATTATGCTGCCTGTCTGTTGTGATATGAGGATACTTGATGTAAAGATTGATGGCATCTGTTGGAAGTACTATTTGTCTAGTGTGGAAAAGTAAATAAAAAAAAAAAAAAAAAAAAAAAAAGGTAAGAAAAGAGTACACTTTAACAAAACCAACGTAGCATCACAAAGTTCGACATTTAGGAACAATTAAATTAACTACTAAAAGTCAGATGTTGTCCCTGCTTTTGGACATCGTAAATGGTTTAATGAGTTGGGATGATACGCTTTGTATTTCTACAGCGATGTTTTGGTATGTGCGCAGGGTGTGGCGACAGCCGCGCATGGAGGGGACAATACCTTTCCAGCAAAGCATACAGCCAGACCCACTTGACGTTTCGCAAATGGCAACTACTTGGTGGCCAGCGCAACGCTTTGGGGACAGGGCGCTGAAGCCACGTGAGAACAGAGGTGATTACGTGTGAGAAGATGTAAAATGGCGGATTAGTAGGCTGTGACAGGGTACGGTTTGTTTGGTTTTCAACTGAAATACCAATTTTTACGCATTTTAGAGGTAGTGATAGGGATGCACTCATGAAGCAGAAGCCCAGGGCTAGTACCAGTATACTAGTCTTAATTTTTTTTCTCAACAAAACAATATTGAGACGTTTCTCTGTGCAGATAGGCTCTGTCTGTTTACTTGGGGTTGACTCCACACAGCTAGACCCGTTCCTGTCTAATCTGTCTTCCAAAAAGTAGCCAAGAAGTCCATAGAAGTTATCCTATTTGACCAATCACCACTGATTCTGTTCTACAGCAGTTTTAGTAAAAACTTTGTTTTGTGTTAAAATATGACAGGAATTTATGTCACTACGTACTAGTTGGTTTTGACATCGCCTGCTTCTACCACAAAGTTTACTTCTTCTGTGGAACCCGGATTTCCAACAGAGCGTGGAAAAGTAGGGATTATTAATATAGAGGATTTTGTTAGTCTATGGTGGCATAATTAGTTTTGGAACTTCTGAGCTTTGTATTGGTTCTCAGTGGTTGTGGTCTGTGTATTAGCTCTGGGACCTGCGGCAGCCCGGCTGTAAAGATTGTGGAGAGTACAGAGGTCATGTCCAGACCACCGCCTGCGTAGTTTCTGCCTACAACCTCTAGTGGCACAGCTCAGGTAGCAATCATCCTCCCATGGACTGTCCCATTAAAATCTGGGGCAGAAACACAGCAGGTAAAATCCAATCATTGCCGGAAACCATTGATATACAGATAGACAAACACAAATGGCACACATGGGAAAGATACCGACCGGTTTGGGCAGTGTAGTCTTGTAAACCCACTAAACGCTCTCCAACCCTCTCGCCGAAATCCTCTTTCAGTCTGTTAGGGAATGTCTCTGGATAGTGCTGGGCACTAATTTGTCTGGCACCACTGACTCCGCGATTGCGTGTGCCAGCTATCAACAAAACGGTCTCACAAGTATCCAGGTGGGCAGGACCAAACAGGCCTCAGGGTTCTGGGGAAGGTTTAGGTGGAGATGGTTAGCCTGGACATGAAAGTTGTAGCACGCTTTGAAGCCCGCAGAGCCTGGTGGACTCGTATGCTCATAACACAGAACTGCCAACGGCCAAGACTCTGAGAGGCAGTAGCACTGGATATGGAAGTAATGTCAGTGAGTTTTCATTTTTACAATTTTAAATATTTCTATAGACACTTTTGCTTTACTAGACAGCCATAACAGTGAATAAGACAAAGAGATCAGTAGAAAAGGAGCAAGTGGGATAATGGAATGTACGGAGGATGCACCCTTTGTCCAGCCACGCCCCCTGTATGCCCATCGTAGCTGCTCTTCTGGGGAAGGCGTCTGTATAGGTCAAATTACCCATTAAGTGATGAGGATATAACAACATCAAGTGATCCTGCTTGGATTACGCCTTCTTGGACAGAAACCAGAAATAGCTGGGTTACTCTTGGGTTTGTACTCTGCTTCAGCTAGGTGGATTTGAGGAGATGCTCATGTGGTATTGCCTTTATGTTGGTGTTGATGACATGTTTGGAGGGGGGGGGGGGCCCTCTCACGGGGCCCGGAGTAGTGTTGGATGAGAAGCACTCTTAGAGCAGCCAAAATCAGCTAGTTGGCCGCTGTACTATGGACTTTAGCTGGGTAACACTTAGTAGGTGCATGTCAGACTTGCCGGTCTATTGGTAAAACACGTGGTGGTTTATCACTAAACGAGTAATGCTAAACACGTGTATGTGATAACAATTGATTAGGTGAGTAACTTTGCTTAACCTGTCAAGTGTTGGACAAAGAATACCTGACACAAGACTGTATAAAAGTGAGCTTTTCTCATTTAGGTAAAATTATTCATGTTTTTTAAAGATACATATTCGAGTTTTTGAAAGAAGCTGCCGATTAAGCTGATGAAATTATGTGATATCAATTTATTGTAAAATTTAAAAATTACTAGCAAAATACCCGAGTAATTCCCTGTTTTAATAAAATAGTGTTGAAAACAATATGGGTATAAAATTATTAAAAACTACAGAAAGAAAGCTGGCTTTTCGACCTACACTATTCATCATGATAAAAATCTTTCTACAGTGAAGATATTCTTTGATAAACATTCATCATTGAGGATGGATAGATTTTTTTAATACTGTGTATTAAAAAATATTGGTTATGGTTAATAATCCAGACCTCTAGTTTAGCTCGAAATTCTAATAAAAAAATTTTAAATTAATACCTTATTTTTTTTTAAAAAAAAAACTGTTACTTATTCGTACCACCAAGGGGTAATTACAATATCACACTCTTGTTGTTATTACCACAAATACACACAGGCGGAATTACACACACATTGTTCAGTTATACACGTACAATTATGCACTGAGGGGAAGAGATGTCAGAGTGATAGCAGTTAGAATTAGCAGCTTTTAAGTGAGTTTTAAGTGAATGGACTGCAATAACATTCCTTACTTAACTGATTTTTGTCAGGAGAGGTTGACACTCTCCTATTTGCAGTGTAATTTAATATGGATTAATTTGTCAGTTCAACGCAGCTTAAAAATTACATAATTTTCTTTTTGTTTGTGGTTACCTGGGTACCATCGCTCCCAAAGACAGTGGTTGCGGTATCATCAAAGTCCATTTTTAGAGAATTCTTGGCAGCATAAAAACCAACATGAAAAGGCTATAGTTCAAGTAAACCAGTTCAGTGGTAATGGGATATCAGTGATTCAAATACATAATGTGATATTTGGCACTTTAAACATCCCCCGTTGATTTGATCTATCTGTGGTTTATACACTACGATAAAGCCAAGAAATCATGATGTCTGATGAGTAAATCTCATGTGGCTCCTGTATTACAAAAGTTGTGTGCATTTAGCCTTTAATAGACAGCGACAGCGGTAGGAATAGGAAAGGGGGGATGAGAGGGGTTTTTGACAGGCAATCAATGACCACAGGTCGGACTCAAACCCTGAGTCGTTGACGTCAAGGATGAGTCTCTGTTATGGGGCCTGTTCTACCAGCCGTGAGCAACACGGGGAACCCAGCGAGAAATTTTAACGGTGCGTCAAGACAAATGAAGTCATTAATGGTATACAGTTTCTCAGAGGATGTATTCCCACACAACTCAATAGTATGTTACTACTGGAGAAACTCTAGTTAGAAAACCATTTACACTGAAAAGAGCTGTGTACAATGCATTTTCTCGTAACAGCCCTGGAGCTCCTCAGGTTAGCTGTTTTGACCACGTGCATCATGACTGGTAAATAATGAATTCCTCACCCAGGTCCTTCCCAACAGATTTGCAATCTTTAAATGGCAGCATGGATTTTTTTTTAGAACACTTTCTAGTTAAGAGGATTCTGCACTATAAATCTAGATTGTACATTTATGGTAAATGCCTTTCAAATTTTTTCGTAAGACATATGTATACAGCAGGATCATGGCAAGCGGACACTCTTTAATTCCTTTTTGTCAAGTATAGGTAAATTCAGTACAATATCTATTCCAAAACGGGCTTTCGAAACATCAAAGATGTATCAGTGCCCCCTAGTGCCAAGAAGTCTCCTTGTTAGAAAATTATAACTAAAATTTCAAACAAGAATGTACGTAGTTATTCCTACACATAAAGGGGAAGAAAAAATTAATCAAATCGACAGGCCATTAATATCAAATCACATTGGTAATTTCAATCGTTCCTAGGCTTTGGTGTAGATGGGACACATTTGGATTAAACAATAAATCCTGAAATTATTGTTTATCACAACATAATTAAAGAACACACTCACCACTGGTAGGGGTAGCACATCTGCATGACATATGAATCAGAAAGAAGTCATACTTGTGAGTTTAATTTATTCAAATCTGGACTCAATTTCACAAAATGAACCATTAGCCATCAATCGGTTTGACACACACCACACACACACAGAACAGCAGGCAGGGACAGGTTGGTGATTGCCACAATCATTAAGTACAGAATATTCGGATTAAAACAGTTAAAATATGATGAAAAAAAAAGAATTACAGATGCAAATAATTTCCTTTAAATAAACTAAAATACAGTCATTGGCACAGTATGTTATAAAACCCAGCTAAATAAAATAGGACTAAGGATACAGTACATTGAAAGATGGATCACATGCAACAAGCAATGCAGAGAAAAAAACAAATTATAATAGATAATCTGAGCCGGCACGACAGATCAAACTGCACCTTAAATTTCCAAGTGTCTGACCAAGTAATACAGGAGGGCTACAGCTAGGGACAAGTCATACCGTTTATCTGTGTTTCCAAGAGTGGGTTTTTCCCTCAACAACTGACTTTTTGGGTGATATAAATAATTCAAAAAAAATTGTGAGAGAAACTCCTGTGCAATTCAAAAAACGTCGGGAGGAACTGCGTTGTCTAAGGGAAGATTCTTTTCTAAAACATTTTGCAGATTTAATTAAGACTTAATTCCAAGGTAAAGACAAAAAGGCAAGCCAATGGGTTCTGATGAGAAGCTGAATCCAGCACGGTAATGAACAGATGAAAACCATATGAAGGATGTCATTATTCTGAAAATTAGCTGCTGCGCTGAGGAAAGCTAGAGAGCGATGACATGTTACAGTTCCAGCCCCTCCAGCTTAACCCTGCTGGCGTCACGGCAACCAATAGGCACCCCCACAGCACAGTTTCATGATAGGAAAATTTCTTTCAGAATAAAGCGACCTCTCCACCTCTGTCTGCCTGTTAAGGGCCAGTTAGATTCCAAATGATTCCCAGTCTGAAGTCTAAATACAAATAGGTCACACACAGTCACACCTTTATGTATATTTGCAACAGCCTTTAACAAATGTGAATGAAAGTATGCTGCTTTTATGTGTCTGTATCGGGTATTGTTGTGGATGTAACACCTTCTTCTCCCAAAAGAACATATGCCAACTTATCACCGTTACTACAATGAGAAACATTAGGAGTGGAGCAAAGTGACATCTCACAAATGACGCAAGTATCAAAGGGGGATCAAATATTGTTGTTCTTGGGCTCAGCTAGTGTCGATGAACTGTAAAGCCCTCTGATCATGTCAACCTCCTTTCCGCAATAATGTCATCTTAGTTAATCGTTCGCATGGGAAACACAACAGTTCCCACCTAAATTTGCACAGCTTAGGGTCGTTTGCTACACATGTAACCCCCCCCCCCCCCCAGAGTCCAGATCTATAAATTGAAAATTACACAAAAAAACTTGCCAATGGAAATAGTGTGTTACACCATAGAGAAGAATGCAAGGGAAAAGTCCAAGTCTTTGTTTTTATGACAACACATGCTGAGATAATATATTGGACAAATAAGAGATAAAAAGCCCTCTGAAACTAGAGGTGGCCCAGTGATGCAACCAAGACTAGTCTTCAAGCAGTTTTAATATTATGTGATATGTATGAACACGTGTTGTAATCTCTCATTAGTTACTAGGAAACGATATCACATTATCACAAACATGGAAAAATTAAAATATACAGCTTCAAATGTACATTTGCAATGCAGGGTCAAATGGGGGTTGATACAGTACAAGCTTGTATTTTGTTACAGACAAAGGCACTCGACTAATTTAATGTGTAATAATGTTTAGAAATTGATCCTGTTTACACTAAAAATCCTCAATCCTAAAGAAGTAAGACATACCCAAGCCAGTGGATTTCTAATTTTAACGCCTAAACCACTTCTGGGAGAATTGTTGCTTTTTGCATTCACACAGTCTTAAAGTAATGCTTTCCCACCAGTGAAAGCCATTTTAAACCACTAGCTGCAGTTGAAGTCCTACAATAATCCACTCAACATCAAAAGATGCATTTGGTCTGGACTCAGTAATGAATCAAAGTGTGCAACTTCAACATGATGCAAGAACACAAACACCATTATCAATAAGTATTGTTAGTTACTGAGACAGATGTCAAACTATATGAAAAAGGAGTTGATCAGAGACTAAGACCTGATTTAATATATTGATATCTGCGTTTCAAATTCTATATCTGTTGTTAGTTGAGTCCCTGAGATTTGCTGACTGTCTTGACTTTCTGCTTAGTTTCGATTGACTTTTTATAACCCATTTCAGTAAGCTGAAACGCACACGCACACAGATTGAGTGGTCACCAGATGAATTTCCTCATGCAACCCACACACAAATGAAAAGAGGTCCTGATGTCAAACATTGCCACTCTGGAGGTACCTATACTGAAACAAACTAGACTATGATTTCAACAGTTTGATGGAAAATGGAATAAATTAATCTTACTGTGATCAACCATCTTGAGGAAGTTTTACAAATTAGAAATAACATGTTGCATGCCCAACCTTCCTCATACTTCAATAGTTTCGAAAAGGGGGAAGACATGTTTGTGGACAAACATGATGCACATATGTACCCAGGTTATTCACAAGGAAGAATAAACAAATCATACATATAAAATAGGATTATCATTTAGCAAAAGATTGACAATGTTACCAACGCCAAAATTCAAACCACCAACACCGGGAGTTTTTTTTAAAAATAGCTGAGGTGTTAGAATTGGGGCCAGATATGTAGAATAACCTGGACATCTCTGATTCTTCACTAACAGAGTAGCCAAAAACTTTGCATTAAAGCCGAGGCAAGCATAAGGAAAATTGTTGGTTAGGAAGGTGATTTGCGTAAGATCCACGTCAACTGTCCAACCTCTGGGATTGCAGGTATCTGTAAACTAAAATCAACTCAAACAAGTTTAAATACGGTTTCAATCTAGATTTGTCATCCCATCGGATGCATAGAGTTGTATAATACAGTGTTGTGTACTGCAGATGTGTACAGGAAACAACATATGACATCAACTGCAGCGGGGGTTGTTACAACATCCACCTCCTCCCCTTATCCTTGCTGCTCCCTACTGGTCCGGTGCGTTCCAGGCCGTCTATGAGGGCTCAGGCCTGATGTAGCGCCGGATCTGAGTGTCCAGGTGGTCGATTTTCTTCCAGTGACACCGCCCCCCGCGCCAGTCGCTCCCACAGGCCCCGTCATGAAGTACACCGCCATAATGAAGCAAAGTGGCAGCACCGCACGGTCAGGGTCGCCCTCAAACTTCTGCAGATATAGAGACACGGAGCAGGGCAAAGAGGCGCGAGCGTGCTAGCAGAAGAAAGCGGCGAACACAGAGTGCAGCAGGTAAAGTAAACCCCCAAGAACATGGAAAGAGTAACCAGAGGCCAAAGTCCGGCCGGGCAACCAGAGAGCAGGGCTCGCGCCGGAGAGTTGGTGAGAGATGTGGGGCTGAAGTAGTGCTGAGGTTGAGGTACCGAGGGAGGAAGGGGAAAGAGGATTTAGTTTGCAATATGTCCTTCTTTGGTGCCATTGGTACAATTGTCACATCAATTTAAAAATACAGTCGATGCCCATGACATCGCAACCAAATCTGACCGATCTTCCAGATCGTGTCGAGAAAAGAGTCCACTCCATGTACAACCCGCCGGCGGTTTTGGAGAAGAACTATAGAACAAAAAAAGCAGCGAGAAACTGTTTAATCACCACAAAATGTTTTAGTAAAGAGCAGCTTTGTGCAGTATCAAGATGAACATTCAAACACTGTAATGGAACAAGCCTACAGCTGAAAGCCTATAGTAAAATAAGGAAGAAGGTAAACCAATACGTGAGAGAACAGCGTGTAGTATAAGTTGTAGAGTTGGCCAACAATATTGAGATTAGTATTTTCAACTAGGGTCAACAAGGAAGCTACTTATGCTACTGCTGGCTAGCTTTCTTTAGATGATGAATTCACAGTATAGTCGGCCAAACGTTTTGTTAGCATGTCCACATTTAATAACAAACAATGCTTTGTTAGATTGTACTCTAGCTGCTGCCTACTTCGGCACTTGAATCAAGTCTAGTCGAGTTGAGATTGCACATGTTCAACATCAAGTACCTCTGATATAAATCAAAAACAATGGCTTAAAATTCTTCAACCAACGGTCATTTGAAATGGAAAGACACACTACTGTAATTGTTAATAAATGTAATAAGACTGATCAAGGCCATTCACACTAAAGCCAGACTCTTATAGGAAGCAATACACGCCACTGCCTACACACTTCATAGTCCGGTAAGTGTAAATTGATTGAACCCCCAAAACTTTTTTTGTGACTTTATTTATGAATTTGAGATTACATGCGTACAGAAACGCAAAGATACAATATTACAACCCATCCCAACCACCAAGGCTCAAACAACAACAAAAGAGGGGAACACAAAAAAAAAAATTGATAAAAAAGAGGAAAAAGAAGGGGGTACACAAAGTATAGCAACACCGATTCCGAACTTCACTCACACTGCTCAGACTAGGGCAACATTATGCAGCATCCATACAACATAAACATGAATGCAACCTTCTATTAATAATTTTAATTAGTTACAATGGTTATTTAACAAAGTCCCTATCAATCCAACAATGGTCATATCAATGTCACTTGGAAGTCATCCTCATTATAACTGCAGACTAACTAAGGTATAGTAAAAACTCAAATTGGGATGATCATTCTCGCCTGGCTTTGTAGACGTCAAGACGAGGAGTCAGGGGATTGTGCTGAAAATGATCACCTGATTTCTCCATACCTTGACTCAATTTGCATGTTGAAATGGTAAAGCAGACAAACTTGTGAAACACAACAGCTTTTATGTCCATCAAGTCCACAACCGGCATGAAGAAGTTCTGTAATTTCAACAAAAAAAAAACAAACCTAAAACTGCATCCCTGCGTCAGACATGTTACTACCATGTGGTAGTGGCTCTCTACTGTGTGTCACTTTGTTTTGCTTTGGCGGCTGCATAAGGAAAGTACGTTAGATTTCAAATGCAGGGAGTTGCGCGAACAATGAGAGCCCACAGTAAGGTTTACCCTGCAAACGCCGCTTTTAAGCATTAGCTAAGGTAGTGGTGTGCGAGGCTGCAAATTTGGTATCGAGGATCGATACCAAGTGAAATACGGACCATATCACAATACCAACTTTGTGGTTCAGATATAGATATTTGGATCAATCACCCCCACCTCATTTAGAGATTAAGTCGACAAAAAGGAATCAGTCTTTGTTGACTGGTTTGGTGACGTGTGGACCAACGGGGTCTCCCGTCCGTTACATCATGTGAGGCGACATTGTGATATGCACTTGACTGATGGACTCAGAGCAATGAATGAGAAGACTAGGTTGCACAGGCAAATTATAGCTATTAAGTGTTACTGCATTGGAAAACATAACGTTACAAATGGTATTGTCCAATTGACATCTAACGTATAGAGGGACTAAAACATGGGAAATTAGGCTTTGTTTCTCAAAATGGCATCCGTGAATTGTTGGCCCAGGCAGGCCGGGCGAGTGTGCCGCCACAGGTCAGAACACAAAAACGCCTGCTAGCGCATAAGCCGCAAAAAAAGAACGTTATTGACCAAAAGTCTCACATCACCTTGTGAAACCGCTCTTTTAATTTTGTTTGTCCTCTCCGAAAAACACGTGCTCAGAGTCTGTGTAGATGCCGTTAGCTGCCCGTCGGAAGCTGTTCTGGTTGCTGGTCCTGCTCTGGCCGATCGGCTGTGCACAGCAGAGCGCAGAAAAGACAACCAAGAAACACAAAAAACCCTAATTACCTTCATGCACCAAAACGTCGAGATGTCAAGACGAGAAATGGGTATCAAATGGTTCAATTAAACGCAAGGTAAGGCTGAGAGCTAGTTGCTAAAGTAGACACCTGGTGTGGGGGGCTGTGAGAATAGCGATGGTCGGCTAACCCGGTGTGCCTTCAGGGACACCAAGTAACTTTTTTCCCAGCCCTAAAATTGGCCTGTCGTGTGAGAAAGCACTCGAGTAATGGCTGCGTTATGTATCAATGGACTAATATGTACTGCAGTTGGCAATGGGAACATGCTTCATTCAATTCGTAATAGGTGTTTTTATTTGGTGATTACTTGCAAAAAAAAATCGTGTTGAGTCTGTGTCAAGCATACAAAAGGACATTATTGAAAAATACTCCATAGGCATCAACACATTTAGAGTTTCGAAGTATTAAACTGTATTTTTTTTTTATTGCATGTATTTTCCAGTCGATGGCCTATATGAAACAAATGTGTAGGTGGCATGCTGATACGCAGTATGTCCGATTATCAGTAAGGCATCGCTTGTCTTCGGGGAATTTGAGCAGAAGGATCAGACTATCTAAAGCTTGCTGCTGCCCCTCCAGGGGTTGACGTAGTCTACCAGTGAACGATCACAAGCTTTGTTCTCGGTTTCGTGCAAACCAGAAGCAACATTTTATGTTCATGCAAGAATCATGCTGATGGACAAAAACATGTTTCTGCATCAATAATCTCCTATCTGTCTACCGTTACACATAAATCACAATCAATAATATTCAATTGATTCACGGAATTGTAAAATTTCTGCAGATGATAGTCAGTTGTCCGTCAGAATCCCAGTGGAACAAAAAATTATGTTTGCAATTATTTCTGATTTTGTCGATTTTCGTTCTTATTAGTTTTGGTATGGTCTTGTTTTCAAACAAATTGCTGTGTAACACGTGAAAAAAGGCTTCTCCTTTCCTAAACTTGACTTGCAACCAGAGCACCTTGGCGGGAAAACACACAGTTTGTAGGCTATAATATTGTAAAATATTATGAATTTTCGAGTGATTAGCTATTACATTTAAGTGGTGCAAAATGGCATGGCAGTGGTAGTTATCAAAAATGCAATATTGGTCTATATGGGCATGATAGTCACTGTACGTATTGGGTACCCTGTGTGTGACTAAGTTTATTAGCCTTGTAATCTTGTTAAAGGAAATACCAGTGTGCAGACAACCTCTCGGCAATGAGACATGAAAGGAATCCAAGAAAGAGTGGCAGTTAGCCTATTACTTGGATGCTTTCCCTCCATATCCATATCTTATGACTACAATTGGGGCAAGCTAATAGACACAGGAGGAAGTAGGTCAAGCTGAAAAGAATGGATAACAGGAATGGTGCACCTGAACACAGTAGCCAAGTGCAGGAAACAGTTGGTTTTACTACAGAATAAGCTCTCTCGTTGGAATTTGTTTAATCACCAGAAAATGTATTTTGTCTAGGACATGTTGCCACTATAAGAAACAGTCATTACAATAACACGAGATTAATGTGAACTAGCACTGATGGAAAACATTTTGCTGTAGGCTTTGATGAAAGTCCAATTATAGGTGATTATGCAAAATATGCGAGCAAAATAGTAAGGCTAAAAAGCAAAACAGGTAGTAGAGTTATATAAAAGTTCAATGTGATCGAAACATAGGTCATCAAGGGAGACTACTTATAGGGCTGCGTGGTACTCATATCACCAATTTGGTTCAGCGTTACTAGTGAGGTTAGGCTATTACGGTAACTGCAGCGGGACGATATGTGGTATCAAGCAACGCGCATTGCACGCAAGAAGTGCAGAGCTAGTGGGGAGGAGAAGTTGAGGAATGTTTTAACCAACCTGGGCTAAAAAATTAAATAAAGTGGGAAATAATAATAATGGGTCAACTCTAGCAGGTGTCCGTGCTGTACAATTAATGTTTTGGTTAAGCAGTGTCTGTTTCCGCAGGTGGAGTTAAAATGTATGGACGCGCTCCAAGAGTGACCTTCGTGACAACAGCTGCAGCTGCACCCCCGTCGGCACCGGACTTTTTCCTACGACGGACCTGGCGTACTTCTTGAAATAGCAGGTAACGTAACGTAACGGGGACTCAGTTGCTGAAAACTCTGGTACTCTTCTCGTGTTTTAATCAAGAACATCCACTGCTTTTTTTTGTACTCAGAGAAATGAACTTAGGCCAAAATGAGGCTACAAGTACAGATTAATTAAAATACGAGAGAGCTACACTAGGTAGATAGAACATAGCTAGATATAGAACATGTTTATATCTTTGTGTTAAAATAACGTTATTAAGCTGGATGTTAACGTTAAATGAAAACCATAAGCTAACATTAGTAAGTTTACGCTCTGTGATAGCGTCAAATTTAATGTAATAGCCTCATTATTAAATTATTAGAAAGACGACAAACATTCACAAATCTCTAAACGCTATACACAATAACATACCTAACGTTACCTGGCAATGGCGTTCCAATGCCAGTGACATGTGTATATAGCTATAATTGCTCAGTATGCCATTTGCTCAATGCTAAGTTTCTTCTTCATGATGTTATTTTCATGTTACTATAGTGTGTAAATCAATCAACCAATCAAGTAATCAATCAAACATTTTTTTTAATCAACAAATGCATGTTCTCTTTTTGTATGTTTTCCTTTATTACAGATGGTATGCTCCATTCTGACCTTGACCAAAAGAAGTCAGTGATTACAATCGCCGTGCGAGATACCAGGACCTGCGACAGTAGATTCTCACATGTAAAGGTACTGCAGTTTCAGAGAGTATCTAAGGTACTTCAAGTCAAGACCTGATTTTACCTGGGAACTTTACTGGGTTAGGGAGGCTGACATCTTCTACTAAAAGGGCACTAGGGGGACAATAAGCAGAAGGAAAAGTCATGTGGCACAGTATGTAGGAATGACACAACAATAATAAGTGGAGACTTTTTTGTTAAAAGAATCTAAAAATATTAATCAGGAAGAGCTGGAGATGAAGCATAATAGATGACGTGGAGAATCTTGTGAGGGAAAATTAATGGTAAAGGAAATCTTTGGTGATCGCAAGTCTCATTCTGTGTGTGTCGATGCGTTTCCGTTGAACCCATGTCTCTTCAGTCAAACCATCCATGGTGGGCGCAGTCTCAGACCGCTCCAAGCGTTTGCAGGGAGTTAGTGTCGCACGGTTCAGGGCCCGCGGGGTCTTACAATGTGTGCCTGCCTCAGGAAACACACTCAGGGCCCATGCACGGCCTAAAGCCAGAGCACAGGCTGAGAAGCTCGAGCAGTGAATGGGGGTAGAAATGGTACATTTATTTGGGCAAGGTAAATGAGCAGTCAGTTTACAGGAAATGCTTTATATAGAGTGTTCCCTCTTATATGTTTCTCAGTATGTTTTATACAGAGGTTCTTATACAGTACATGTCCTTTGTATGTGTAAGGCACATAGTGGTTTTTACTTTGTACTGTTAGTACGTACTGTATCGCTACTTTTAACAATATCATAGCTTTGTCATGGTGTAAATTTATTACTAAACTTTTCACATCGCCTTTATTGTACAAAAATACTAAAACCGGTACTGTGATGTGCTCTATCATGGCCAAAAAAGATAGATACAAAGTGGTGTCTGACTATTGGGACAAGTTAGGCTTGCAAACCTTAGCCCTTATCTTTGCCCAGTTCATATGCAGACCGCTCACCAGCATCAACCAAAAATAGAGTTTTCTAAGTTTTCTAAGACATTTGTCCAAACAGTTACTTTTCTATTGTCTTTTAAAAATTAACACTGCCTGGTTGTATTGCTGTAACATTTGAAAACATATCAAATTCAGTAGGCCATTATTTGAACAGGATGTGAAAAAAGGAAAGATTTGATAGACTTAAAACATCTTTTGGATTAATAGTCGACACATGGGTGGCCGATATAGCTCAGTGTGGGAAACGGCCGCTATTTCAAGGTTACTCCTCGACGCAGACGGGAGGGTTTGACTCCGACCTGCGGCCCTTTGCTGCATGTCCATCTTCTCTCCTCATCTCATAATTTTCAGCTGTCAGTTAAAAAAAATAAAGGTGAAAATGCAGACTAAAATAGCTAAAAAAAAGTCAGAACATCATACAAGTAGTAAAGCAGCGTGTAAGACATACGGCCGGGGCAGAATGGGCCCACCAAACGGGTCCAACGGGACCCAACTGGTCACTTTGCAAAGTGTGAAAATGCGAACGTAAATAATTACAATCCAAATTTACCACTTTAATCTTGTGAATATCAAGTCTTTCTGTTAATTTACGACTCAATCTTAGATATTCAGACGATTTTATCAAGAATATTACCTTCTCTCATGGGTTCAGTAACATAGTATTTTTTCGACAAGGGCCTTAGAAGGCTGTTGTGCAGAAGAAAAAGCTTGCGTTTGCAACTCAAGGCTAACAAGAACTCTGTGAAGAAACACTGTGGCAGATAAAAGTGTATGATCTTTCTGGAGTGGGTTTATGGTCGGCCACTTGAGATCTTAAAGTACTTTGAGACCCCTGCATGTAAAAGCCTACGAAATGTCTGCAGTCATTTTTTATAGTGCAACGAAGCTTAGAACCAACTCAGATCATGATGGAGATATTGAGAACCCAAAATATAAAAGACACAAAACGAGAGAGTCTTGTAGGGAACTGTTTAGTTTTTACTGTTGAACATGTGAGAAGGAAGAAGCATTGCTTTTGTTGGACGAGTACTACACTTCTGTATGCCTCTTTCTTCTCCTCATTCTTTACTCTTGTTTGATCTCTTCTGTTACCACGCTTCTGTCTCTGTTCCCTCGCTCAGACTTCACCTTTATTGGCCCAGGCAGTGACTCAGCATCTTGAAAGCCAGGCATCCTCTCACATCACCAAACAAGACCTCTACTCTCTTCTCTCACCTGGGCTTTTTACCCTTACTGTTTTTTCTCTTGTCCAGGAGGTGCAGGCCTAAAAGTCACAGCATGTTCGTCAGTCAGATGATCCCAGTGTCACTTCCCGGGGCCAGCCTGGCTACGAGGAGGACGCTTTGTCGGGTGCTCCTCAAGCAGTCGCCCCATCCCAGGGGAACCACACCCTGGCGTCCAGCCGTCTACTCCATGCGGTAAAGCCACACACACACACAACCACAGACTACCACACACACACAGCACACCACAACACACACAACACCACCACCACACAACACCACAACCACACACACACACACACACAACAGACACAGACACAGAGAATGGAGGTGTCTTTTATGCACGCATGTGTGCTTTAATTATGTCTGTAGGGTGTGTGTGGTGTATATCGCCGCGAGGCGAGGTCCATTGTGCTAGGCAGATCAGTAATGCACGGCTGAACCCCCACCCCTCCCCATCAGTTGGCCCCAAAAACCCATTTCCATGAGCTAATGAATGGAGCTCTACTTTAAAAAAGCACTGGCGACCAATGTCACAGCAGTTTCATGCAACCAAGAGCCATGTAGTATTATTCTTCAAGTATATTACTATCACTTAAAAATAATGCAACACGCTGCTGGTGTGGTCATCAATAAGTAATTTTTGTCATCTGTAATGGACAACAGGAAGTCAAACGCGTCTTGCGTGTTGGCGAGGTTTGTGTCAACACACCGGCAAAGCACAGAGGCGTGCTGTGATTTTAGGCTATCAGCAGTGCAATCTACTCAGCTCTGTTTTTTTTCTGTGATTCCCTGTTGAAGTTCAACCTATGCCTCGTCGTTCTCCCCTATGTCTTTAAAAAAAAAACTCACACACTTTCCCCGCAGGCCCTACTTGCCTACCCCGCACTCAGTTGGAGCGTGGAGAGATGGAATGTAGTCGGGTTGTTGAGGATGTGTACTTCAAAGTAACGGGGACGAAATTTTTGAATGATCAAGAATGAAACAGATAAAAGAGCAAAATTTGTTCTGTCTGAATGTTAATCGAGGTAGTGGTTTAGTCACGCTGGTTTTCTGGTACTGAAGCCTTGCGCTGATCGCCTCAAACTTATGGCATCCGCGAGCGTCAGATATGACCGAACTATCTACATTTTACGGCACCTGCACTGACTAAGCATGTTATGGATTACCTACTATGCTGGAGATGTCGCTGTAGTGAGTTGTAGCTTGGTGGATAGAGCATATCCACGATTTTGGCAGGCATATATATCTATGAAAAAATGACCCCCTCTTGGGCATAATAGTGCAGTAAAGGCAGGGTAGCTCAATTTGGTAGCGGGCCACGTTACAGAGGCTACACTCCTCGAACGACCGCACGCGGTTGACTCCGACCTGCGGTCCTTTTGCTGCATGCCACTTTCACTCTCTTCCCCTTTCCATGTCTTCATATTTCCGGTGAAAAAATAGAGGCCTAAAATGCTCAAAAATATTCTTAAAAAAGTTGTATAGTATCACCAGGAGGTCCTTTTTTGTACAGATATCAAGACCAGTTGGCCAGATGTGATATGGAGCACAGGCTGTGTTACTATACAGGCTATGTTAACTATTACTGTTAGGAAACAAAACATGGCAGAGTTTTTAACGCGCAATCAATGAATGAGTTGAACAGTGGGAAATAGAATGGTACCACACACACAACATCTGTTGGGGATTTAAGCATTGTTAGTCCAGCAGCTTTCTGCTGGCTCAAACATGTCGAGCGTTCTTGTTTGACTGTATGGCAGTAAGGTTATACGACGCTGTAAATCCTTGTAATCAATGTTACAAAGTCCACTGTTTCAATGCGGCGGAGTTGCAGCAAGGAAGAAAAGTAACATTTTAAGGCTGTTCTTGTTGATTTGTAAGGCTGGAATAGATGCAGTAGACAGACACGGAGGAAAGGGGGGAAACAGAGGAGCTTATTGAATACATGGAAAAGTGTGCAAAGAAATCCTAGGATGTAGCAGCGGGCGAACAGGGGGAGGCAAGTCCAAAAAAAACCATGACGGCTGTGGCAGGCAGACTGGGCTTCCAGGATGAAGCAAGAGCAAAAACACACAAGTCAAAAAAGCTTAAAATCTGAGATACGAGGGAAGCAAATCAGGCAAAAACCACTAGGGCTTTCTGTAGTTGAGTGTATAACACTGGGGAGTGAACGGACGATCTCGAAGAGGATGTTGGAAAGCGGGGTTTACAGGACCGAGCGGTGATGGCTGGATTAATTCAGGTGTGTAGCGCAACCCACAGGTTTGTCACGACGAGGCGGGAGAGAGCTAGGTAGGCGCGACACCACTCAGCGAACAGGAACAGAAGGCAAAAAAAAAAAACACAAAGGAGAGGGAAACAAGAGACAGGAGAGGCAAGCAAGCAAACAATTGACATAACAATACATATCTGAATGGATGAGAGTATGCTAGAATTGAACAATAATGTTGACTTGCAATTTAGTTTTTAGACGGTCAGATGGTTAACAGATTAAACGGAAAAAACCAGCATAAAGTTTTAGTCAGACGTGGAGCAAACAGAAGCTGACAGAACAGCAATATACTCCTTGCATAGATTCCACAACATCTCTGAAATCTCATGGAGGGATGACACACATCCATCCATAATCCTCATCACTCTTCGTTCCGCTTATTGGTGTGGGGTCGCAGGGGTAGCAAACTCCAGCAGGGGACCCCAAATTCCTCTTCCCGAGCCACTCAACAGCTGTGAGTGAGGGATCCGAGCGTTCCCAGGCCAGGTTGGACGATCATAATCCCACCAACTGTAGTGGGTTTCCCGAGGAATCCAGGACCCAGCCTGTCATGACTAGGTCAGGGTAGGCAAAAAGAAGTTGACCAGTAGAGAAGAGCTTGCCTTCGTTTAGCTACTATTTTGATCACAAAGTGCAATAAATTGAATGGAATAGCGCACCCGCTGCGCCGATTACTCCAACTAATCTCCGCTCATGTCCATCACTCGCGAACAAGACCCCAAGGTACTTGAAATCCTTCAGTGGGGTAAGGACTATTCCTACATGGAGTAGGCACTCCATCGGCTTTAATGCTGGAAACCATGGCCTCGAATTAGAGGTGCTGATCTCATCCAAGCCGCTTCACACTCGGCTGGAAAACCCGATGCCAGTGAGTGCTGAATGGTACGGCCGAATTACCACCATCAGGAAGCACATCAATCTGCAAAAATCAAGCGATGAGATCCTGAGCCCACCGAAACTGAACCACTCCCCACCATGACTACGCCCGATAGCCTGTCCCATGAATTACACAAACAGGATTGGTGACAAACGCACAGCCCTGGCGAGGCCAACCCTCACCTGGAACAAGTCTTGACTTACAGCCTATCACTTTGGTAGTACAGAGAATTGGCCATGAGAGGGACACTCCACCCCATACTCCCACAGCACCTCCACAGTACAGTGGTGTTGAAAAAGTGTTTGAACCCTCACCTGCATTTCTGTTCTTTGCATGTTTGTCACACTTAAGTGTTAGGAACAATTCAACCAATTTAACAAAGGTCCAAGGACACACAAGTAAAACAAAAATGCAATTTGTAATGACATGTTGGGTATTATTAAAGGGAAAATAAAAAAAATCCAACATCATGTCCTGTGTGAAAAAGTGATTGCCCCTATAACAATAACTGGTTGGGCCCCACTTAGCAGCCAACTGCAACACAAGGTTCTGCGTAACCGTGCAATGAGGGTTTACGCATCCTGGAGGATAGTTTGGCCATCATCTTTGCAGAATGTCACTAATTCAGTGACATAGAGGTTGTCGAGACTCATGAAAGGCCTTTTTAAGGGCATACCACAACATCTCAATAGGATGCAGGTCAGGACTTTGGTCTAGGCCACTCCAAAGTACTTCATTTGGTTTTTCTTTCAGCCATTCGGTGGGTGGACTTGCTGTGTGTGTAGGATACATTGTCCTGCCTGCAGAACCCAAGGCTGGTCTCAAATCGACGCACTTCTGTCTAAATACTAACTATTGAGTAAGAGGCTCTCAAATTGTCGGAAGTGCGGTCAAATGCGGTACTTAAAATACCGGTATGGTGCATCAAACCGTTCAAAAGTAAAGTGTAGAGTGGTTGACCACTTTCCACACTTCACACGGTCGCATCTGGGCTACGTAGCGAGGGGCGGAGCTAACAACCGTTGAAAAACTTTGATAGCGGCTGCGAAAGACGCGTAGCGAGAGGGAAGACGGAGCAATCAAAGTGAACGTGAGTGTTTTTGCTATAATAGATGAAGCCACTTGTATATGTATACTTGGTTAATTTTACAGTAGATAATAATGTTTGTTACCACAATGTATAACGTTTATAGTACGTAAATTGAGTGCTCAGCACATGCCAACACTTAGCTAGCTAACAGCCACGAGTTAACCATATGGCAAATAAGTATAAGCTAAACGTACTGTGTTGTAGTATACGTTGTTTTTTTTTTGGGGGGTTAAACGGTCGTCC
>NC_045737.1:6673398-6679228 GCF_008692095.1 Etheostoma spectabile
GTATACTACAACACATGTAACGTTAGCTTATAACTTATTTGCCAATATGGTTAAACTGTGGCTGTTAGCTAGCTAAGGTTGGCTTGCTAGCACGTCAAATTACGGTACTATAACGTTATAATTCGTGGTACAAAAATTATTATCTCCTGTAAAATTACCCAAGTATCATATACAAGTGGCTTAATGTATAGCAAAACACCTCACGTTCAACTTTGTATTGCTCCGTCGGTCTCGCATTCGCGTCTCGGCAGCCGCTATCAAGTTTTTCAACGGTTGTTAGCTCCGCCCCTTCCGCTACGTAGCCAGATGGCGACCGTTGAGTGTGGAAAGTGTCCATCCATCTACACTTAACTTTGAGACCGGTTTAGTGCACATCCGGTATTTAAGTACACTGCATTGACCGCACTTCGACAATGTGAACGCACTATGTACTCAAATAGTTAGTATTTAGTACAGAAGTGCGCGATTTGAGACACAGCCTTGGGTTCTGCAGCAGGACAATGATCCTAAACACACCAGCAAGTCCACCACCGAATGGCTGAAAGAAAAACAAAATGAAGACTTTGGAGTGGCCTAGACCAAAGTCCTGACCTGAATCCTATTGAGATGTTGTGGTATGACCTTAAAAAGGCCGTTCATGCTCGAAAACCCTCTAATGTAACTGAATTAGGACAATTCTGCAAAGATGAGTGGGCCAAAATTCCTCCAGGATGCTGTAAACGCCTCATTGCACGTTATCGCAAACGCTTGGTTGCAGTTGTTGCTGCTAAGGGTGGCCCAACCAGTTATTAGGTATAGGGGGCAATCACTTTTTCACACAGGGACATGATGGTTTGGATTTTTTTTCACCTTTAATAATAAACACCTTCATTTACAAATTGCATTTTGTGTTTACTTGTGTTGTCCTTGACTATTGTTTAAACTGGTTTGATGTTCCGAAACACTTAAGTGTGACAAACATGCAAAGGAACAGGAAATGAGGAAGGGGGCAAACACTTTTTCACACCACTGTACTGTGGGAGGTGCTGTGGGAGTATGGGGTGAGAGTGTCCCTTCTCAGGGCCAATCTCTGTATGACCAAAGTGAGAGCTGTAAGTCAGACTTGTTCCAGGTGAGGGTTGGCCTTCGCCAGGGCTGTGCTTTGTCACCAATCCTGTTTGTAATATTCATGGACAGGATATCGAGGCGTAGTCAGGGTGGGGAGGGGTTGCAGTTCGGTGGGCTCAGGATCTCATCGCTGATTTTTGCAGATGATGTGGTCCTGATGGTGTAATCGGCCTGTGACCTTCAGCACTCACTGGATCGGTTTTCAGCCGAGTGTGAAGCGGCTTGGATGAGGATCAGCACCTCTAAATCTGAGGCCATGGTTCTCAGCAGTAAACCGATGGAGTGCCTACTCCATGTAGGGAATGAGTCCTTACCCCAAGTGAAGGAGTTCAAGTACCTTGGGGTCTTGTTCGCGAGTGAGGGGACAATGGAGCGGAAGATTAGTTGGAGAATCGGCGCAGCGGGTGCGCTATTCCATTCAATTTATTGCACTGTTGTGATCAAAAGAGAGCTAAGACAGAAGGCAAAGCTCTTGCTCTACTGGTCAACTTTTGTTCCTACCCTGACCTATGGTCATGAAGGCTGGGTCATGGAGGCCTCGGGGAAGACCCACTACTAGGTGGAGGGATTATATCTCCAACCTGGCCTGGGAACGCCTCGGGATCCCCCAGCCAGAGCTGGTTGATGTGGCTCGGGAAAGGGAAGTTTGGGGTCCCCTGCTGGAGTTGCTACCCCTGCGACCCCACACCAGATAAGCGGACGAAGATGGATGGAGGGATGGATGGATGGATGGTGTTCATCCCGCCAGTAGATTTCAGAGATTTGTGGAATCTATGCAAAGGAGTATATTGCTGTTCTGGCAGCTTCTGTTGGACCCACGTCTGACTAAAATACTTTATGCTGGTTTTTCCTTTAATCTGTTAACCATCTGTACCGTCTAAAAAACTAAATTGAAAGTCAACATTATTTCAATTCTAGCATACATATCATCATTCAGATATGATATTTTATGTCATGGTTTGGCTTGCTGCCTCTCCTGTCTCTTTTCCCTCTCCCTTGTGTTTTTTTTTGTTTTGCCTTCTTTCCTGTGCTGAGTGGGTGTCGCGCTCCTAGCTCTCTCTCCCGCCTCGTCAGGACACCTGTGGCTGCCTACACACCTGAATTAGATCCAGCAATCACCGCTCCTGTCTTAAACCCCGGCTTTCCAACCAGTCTCTTCGAGATCGTCCGTTCACCCACAGTGTTAACACTCACTACAGAAAGCCCTAGTGGTTTTTGCCTGATTTGCTTCCTCTAGTATCTCAGATTTAAGCTTTTTTGACTTAGTGTGTTTTTTGCTCTTGCTTCAGTCCTGGAAGCCCAGTCTGCCTGCACAAGCCTCATGGTTGTTTTTTGGACTTGCCTCCCACCTGTCTGCCCGCTCTCAGTCCTAGAGGATTTCTTTGCACCATTTTTCCATTGTATTCAATAAAGCTCCATTCCTGTTTCCCCACCTTTCCTCCGTGTCTGCTACTGAATCTATTACCAGCCTTACAAATCAACAAGAAAAGCTTAAAATGTTAACTTTTCCTTCCTTGCTGCAAACTCCAGCCTCATGAAACAGTGACTTTGTAACATTGATTACAAGGATTTACAGCAGTCGTATACGCTTACTGCCATCATGTCAAACAAGAACGCTCGACATGTTGAGCACAGCAGAAAGCTGCTGGTAACAAATGCTTAAATCCCACAACAGATGTTGGGTGTGGGGACCATTACTATGTTCCCACTGATTCAACTCATTCATTGATTGGCCGGTTAAAAACTCTTGCAATGTTTATTTCCTACAGTATATAGTAACATAGCCAGTATATAGTAACACAGCCTGTGCTCCATATCACCATCTGGCCAACTGGTCATGATAATCTGACAAATCCCTACACAGTGTGGACTAACAAAAGACCTCCTGGTGATACTAATACAAGATCTTTTTTTAAGAATATTTTTGGAGCATTTTAGGCCTCTATTTTCACAGGAAATATGAAGACATGAAAGGGGAGAGAGAGGGGAAATGGCATGCAGCAAAAGGACCGCAGGTCGGAGTCAAACCCGCGGGCGGTGCGTCGAGGAGTGAGCCTCTGTATATGTGGGCCAGCACTACCAATTGAGCTAACCCGGCCACTTTACTGCACTATTATGCCCAGTCATTTTTTAGTCATAATATATGCCTGCCAAAATCGGATAATCTCATATCCACCAATAACTACTCACTTCTCCAGCATATTAGTACATCTCTAATTCTGCGTATCAGTCAGTGCAGTAAAGTAATATTTCTGTCAATACAGCCGTGAACCATAAGTTTAGGGTCAGCGGATAAAACCACTCACCTCTCGATAACATTCAGACAGAAAACAAAGTTTTGCTCTTTTCATATCTGTTTCATTTCTTATCATTCAAAAATTTCCCTGGTTACTTTGAAGTAACATCCTCAGACAACCACTAAATTCCATCTCTCCACGCTCCAACTGAGTCGGAGCATGGGGCGAGGGAAGTGTTTGAGTTTTTTTTTAAAGACAGAGGGAGGAAGACAGACAGAGGCAGAGGTTGAACTTTCAAAGGGAAAGCAACAGAAGAAAAAAAAGAGCTGAGGATGGATGCACTGCTGATAGCCCTAAATCACAGCACGCCTCTGTGCTTGTGCCTGTGTGTTGACACAACCTCGGCCAACACTCAAGGACGCTGTTGACTTCCTGTGGTCATTAACAGATGAAAAATTACTTAATTGAGACCCACACCAGCAGGCGTGTGCATTATTTTAAGTGAATATTGTAATATAGCTTGAAGAATAATTACTAATGGCTCTCTTTGTTGGCATGCAAAATGGATGAGCATTGGTGCGCAGTGGCTTTTTTAAAGTAGAGCTCCATTCATTAGCTATGGAAATGGGTTTTGGGCCAACTGAATGGGGAGGGGTGGGGGTTCAGCAGTGCATTAGATCTGCCTAGCACTAATGGACCTCGCCTCGCGGGCAGAGTAAGTACACTCAGACACACTCCTACAGACTAATGAAAGCACACATGCGTGCATAAAAGAACACCTCACATTCTCTGGTGTCTGTGTCTGTGTGTGTGTGTGTGTGTGTGTGTGTGTGTGTGTGTGTGTGTGTGTGTGTCTGTGTGTGTGTGTGTCTGTGTGTGTGTGTGTGTGTCTTTACCAGCAGTGGATTGTAGAAGGCTGGACCCAGGGTTGTGTCCCTGGGATGGGGCGACTGCTTGAGGAGCACACCGACAGCGTCCTCCTCGTAGCCATGGGCCTGGCCCGGGGAAGGAATAGATGGGATATCTGACTGACGAACATGCTGGAGACTTTTAGCCTGCAGCCTCTGGACAGAGAGAAAAAAAACAGTAAGGCGGTAAAAAGCCAGGGAGAGAAGAGAGAGAGGTCATGGTTTGTGATGGAGAGGATGCCCTGGCTTACAAAGTAGCTGAGCACTGCCTGGGGCCAATAAAGTGTAAGTCTGAGCGAGGGACAGAGACAGAAGGAGCGTGGGTAGGCAGAAGATAAGAAACAAATGAGTAAAATGGAAAGGGAGGAAGAAAGAAGGCAATACAGAAGTGTAGTAACGGCAACAAAATCAAATGCTTCTTCCTTCTCACATGTTCAACAGTAAAAACTAAATAACAGTTCCCTACAAGACTCTCTCGTTTTGGTGTCTTTATATTTTGGTTCTCAATATCTCCATCATGATCGTGAAGTTGTTACTAAGGCTCTGTTGCATATTAAAAAATGACTGCTAGACATGTTAGAGGCTTTACATCAGGGGTCTCAAAGTACTTTAAGATCTCAAGTAGGCCGGACCAGTAAACCACTCCAGAAAGATCAGACACTTTATCTGCCACAGAGTTTCTTCACAGAGTTTCTTGTTAGCTTGATGTTGGCAAACGCAAGCTGTTTCTGCTACAACAGCCTTCTAAGGCCCTTGTAGGAAAAATACTAATGTTACGGACCCATGAGAGAAGGGTAATATTCTTAGAAAAATCTCTGAATATCTAAGATTGAAGTCGTAAATTAACAGAAAAAGAACTTGGATATTCACAAAGATTAAAGTGGTAAATTTGGAATTGTAATTAATTACTTCTCTGCAATTTTCACACTTTGCAAAGTGATCCAGTGGGTCCGATTGGACCCTTTGGTGGGCCAGTTCTGGCCCACGGGCCGTATGTCTGACACGCTGCTTTATACATTGTAAGATGTGTCTGACTTTTTTTTAAGCTATTTTAGTCTGCATTTTCAACCTTTATTTTTTTTAACTGGACAGCTGAAAATTATGAAAGAGGAGAGAGAGAAGGAATGACATGCAGCAAAGGGCCGCAGGTCGGAGTCAAACCCGTCCCGCTGCGTCGAGGAGTAAACCTTGAAATATGGACGGCCGCTTTCCCAACTGAGCTATATCTGGCCACCCATGTGTCTGACTTATTAATACCAAAAGATGTTTTAGTCTATCAAATCTTTCCTTTGTTTCACATCCTGTTCAAAGTATGCCTTACTGAATTTGATATGTTTTCAAATGTTACAGCAAATACACCAGGCAGTGTTAATTTTAAAAGAACAATAGAAAAGTAACTGTTTTGACAAATGTCTAGAAAAACTAGAAAACTCTATTTTTGGTTGATGGCGGTGAGCGGTCTGCATATGAACTGGCAAAGATAAGGGCTAAGGTATTGGCAAGCTACTGTCTCCAAGTATTGGCAGACACCACTTTGTTATTCATATCTTTTCTTTGGCACAGATAGAGCACATCACA
>NC_045737.1:6679238-6681953 GCF_008692095.1 Etheostoma spectabile
TTAGATTTTATTAAAATAAAGCAGTGTAGCATAAAGTGTAGTAATAAATGTACACAGGACAAAAGCATGCAATTGTTAAAAGTAGCGATACAGTACGTAACTAACAGTACAAAAGTAAAAAGCCACATATGTGCCTTACACATACAAAGGACATGTACTGTATGAAAGCCAACCTACTGTAGATTAAAAACATAATAAACTGGAGGGAGAACATCTATAATAAAAGATTTCCTGTAAACTGACTGCTCATTTACCTTGCCCAAATAAATGTACGCATATGCCTACCCCATTCCTGCCGAGCTTCTCAGCCTGTGCTGCTTTAGCCGTCATGGCCCTGAGTGTGTTTCCTGAGGCAGGCAGCACATTGTAGGCCCCGGGGCCCGGAACCTGCGACACTAACTCCTCAAAACGCTTGGAGCGGTTCTGAAGACTGCGCCCACCATGGATGTTTGGCTGAAGAGACATGGGTTCAACAGGAAGACCAGCAGACACACACAGAGAATGAGACTGCGATCAACAAAGATTTACTTTACCATTAATTTTCCTCAAAGAATTCTCCAGTCATCCAGTATTATAAGCTTCATCTCCAGCCTTCCTGAATTAATATTTTTAGATATTTTAACAAAAAAGTACTCCACATTATTTATTTGTTGTGTACATTCCTACATACTTGACAATGACTTTTCCTTCTGCTTATATGTCCCCCTAGTCCTTTTAGTAGAAGATTCAGCCTCACCTAACCCAGTAAAAGGTTCCCAGGTAAAATCAGGTCTTGACTTAAGTAACTTAATGATACTCTCTGAACTGCAGTACCTTGACAGGTGAGAAGTCATACTGTCCAGGTCCTGGTATCCTCTCACTGGACTGATTGAATACTGACTGTCTTTTGGTCAAGGTCAGGAATGGAGCATAGCCATCTGTAATAAAGGAAAACATACAAAAAGAGAACATGCAATTTGTTGATTGAAAAAAATGATTGATTGATTACTTGATTGGTTGATTGATTTACACACTATAGTAAATGAAAAAATAACAAGCATGAAGAAAGAAACTTGAGCATTGAGCAATATGGCAATACGTGAGCAATGTATAGGCTAGACTACAGTCACATGGCTATTGAACGCCATTGCCAGGTAACGTTAGGTATGTTATTGTGTATAGCGTTATGAAGTTTGAATGTTGTCGTCTTTCTAATAATTTAATAAATGTAGGCTATTACGATTAAATTTGGACTCTATCACAGCAGCGTAAACGTTACTAATGTTAGCTTATGGTTTTCATGTTAACGTTAACATCCAGCTTTATAACGTTATTTTAAACACAGATATAAAACATGTTCTATATCTAGCTATGTTCTATCTACCTATGTAGCTCTCTCAGTATTTTAATACTGTAATGTAAGCCTTCATTTTGGCCTAAAGTTACATTTTCTCTGGAGTACAAAAAAAAGCAGGTGGATTTCTTGATTTAAAACGAGAAGAGTAGCCAGGAGTTGTTCAGTCAACTGAGTCCCAACGTTAACGTTAACGTTACCTGCTATTTCAGAAGTACGCCAGGTGACGTCGTAGGAGCCGGGGCCGACCGTGGGTGCAGTGCAGCTGGTTGTCACGAAGGTCACTCTTGGAGCGCGTCCATACATTTTAACTTCCCCTGCGGAAACAGACAGCTAGCTTAACCAAAACGTAATTTGTACAGCACGGACACCTGCTAGAGTTGACCCATTATATTTAGTTCCCACTTTATTTAATTTTTTAAGCCCCAGGTTGGTTAAAACATTCCTCAACTTCTCCTCCCCACTAGCTGCTGACTTCTTTGCGTTGCAATGCGTCGTTGCTTAGATACCACATATCGTTCCCGCTGCAGTTACCGTATAGCCTATACATCACTGATGAGAAGCTGAACCAAATTGGTGATATGAGGTACCACAGCAGCCCTATAGTATCTCCCTTGATGATATTTTTCGATCAATTGAACATTTTATAACTCTAATAACTGTTATTGCCTTTATTAACGTTACTATTTTGCTCGCATATTTTGCATAATCAACCTATAATGGACTTTCACATAGCCTACAGCAAAATGTTTTACAATCAGGCTAGTTCACATTAATCTCGTGTATATTGTAATGGACTGTGTTATTAATGTGCAACCATAGTCCATAGAAAAATTACATGTTTCTGTGATTAAACAAATTCCAACGAGAGAGCTTATTTCTGTAGTAAAAACAACTGTTCCTGCAGTTGGCTACTGGTGTCAGTTGTCACCATTCCTGTTATCATTATTTTCAGGCTTGACCTACTTCCTCCTGTTCTATTAGCTTGCCCCACAATGTAGTCATAAGATATGGATAATGAGGGAAAGCCATCCAAGTAATAGGCCTAACTGCCACTCTTTCTTTGAAGTTCCTGTCATGTCTCATTAGCAGGAAGGTTGGTCTGCACACTGGTATTCCATTTAACAAATGTTACAAGGCTAATTAAACTTAGTCACACAACAGGGTACCCAATAACTTAGCAGTGACAATAATCATGCACCATATAGACCAATATTGCATTTTATTGATAACTACCACTGCAGGCATTTTGCACCACTGAAAGTAATACTAATACATCGGAAAATGTCATAAATATATTGACAATATTATAGCCTACAAAACGTGTGTTGTCTTTTCCCCAAGGGCTCTGGTTGCAAGTCAAGTTAAGAAAGCCTTTTTTG
>NC_045737.1:6681963-6690298 GCF_008692095.1 Etheostoma spectabile
AACACAGCAAATTGGTGGAAGAACAAGACATACCAATAACTAATAAGAGAAGAAAATCGGACAAAATCAGAAATAATTGCAAAAAGTAATTTTGTTTCCAACTGATTCTGACTGACAACTGACTATCATCTGCAGGAAATTTACAATTACAGTGAAATCAATTGAATTATGTTGATTAGTGATTTAATTGTGTAACTGTAGACAGATAGGAGATTAATTGATGCAGAAACATGTTTTTGTCCAAGCATGATATCTTGCTATGAAAATAAAATGTTGCTTGCATGGTTTGCACGAAACCAGAACAAAGCTTGGATCGTTCACTGGTAAGACTACTTCACCACTGGAGGGCAGCAGCAAGCTTTAGATGAGTCTATCCTGCCTCAAATTCCCACGAAGACAAGCGATGCCTTTACTGATAATCGGACATACTGCGTTATCAAGGCATGACACCTACACATTTTTCATATAGGCAAATCGATGGAAAATACATGCAATAAATACAAGTTTAATAATTCGAAACTCTAAATAGTGTTGATGCCTATGAGTATTTTTCATAAATGTCCTTTTTGTATGCTTACAACAGACGCACAAGATGTTTTTTTTGCAAGTAAACCAAATAAAAACACCTATTACGAATTATAATGATATCATGTTCCCATTGCCACTGCAGTACAGATTAGTCAATTGATACAATAAAGCAGCAGCCATTAATCGAGTGCTTTTCTCACACGACAGGCCAATTTAGGGCGAGGAAGAAGAAGTATACGTGGTGTCCCTGAAGGCAACACGGGTTATCACGACCATCGCTAGTCTCATCATCCCCCACCACCAAGGTGTCACTTTAGGCAGCTAGCTCTCAGCCTTACCTTGCGTTTAATTGAACCATTTTGATACACATTTCCGCTTGACATCTCGGGACGTTTGGTGCCATGAAGGGAATTAGGGTTTTTGTGGTTTTCTTGGTGCTTTCTGCGTCTCTGCTGTGCACAGCCGAAGCGGCCAGGAGCAGGACCAGCAACCAGAACAGCTTCCGACGGGCAGCTAACGGCATCTACCAGACTCTGAGCAGTGTTTTCGGAGAGGACAACATTAGAGGGTTATACAAGGTGAGTGTGAGACTTTTGGCAATAACGTTCTTTTTTGCGGCTTAATAGCAGCTAGCAGGCGTTTTTGTGGTCTGACTGTGGCGGAAACAAGCTCGCCCGGGCCCTGCCTGGCCAACAATTTCACGGATGCCATTTTGAAGAAACAAAAGCCATAATTTGCCATGTTTTATCCATCTATAACGTTAGATGTCAATTGAACAATACAATTATGTAACGTTATGTTTTCATGCAGTAACACTTAATAGCTATAATTTGCTGTGCAACCTATTTTCTCATTCATTGCTCTGAGTCCATCAGCAAGTGCATATCAAATGTCGCCTCACAGATGTAACGTAACGTGAGCCCCGTTGGTCACACACCAACATACATAAGACTGATTCTTTTTGTCGACTTAATCTCTAAATTAGTGGTGGGTGGATTGATCCAAATATCGATAATATCGATACCAACGTTGGTATTGGTGATACTGGCCCGTATTTACTTGGTATCGGATCGATACCAAATTTTGCAGCATCGCACACCACTACCTTAGCTAATGCATTAGAAAGCGGCTTTTGCTAGGGAAACATTAGCTTGGGCTCTCATTGGTTCAGCTGCACTCCCTGCATTTGAAATCTAACGTTACTTCCTGTATGCAGCCGCCAAAGCAAAACCAAAGTGACACACAGTGAGGCTCCACTACACACATGGTAATACACTGTCTGACTGCAGGGAGCAGTTTTAGGGTTTTTTTTGTTGAAAATTACAGAACGTCTTCATGCCGGTGTGGACTTGATGGACAATAAAAGCTGTGTGTTTCACAGTTTGTCTGCTTTACCTATTACAACATGCAAATTGAGTCAAGGTATGGAGAAACAGTGGTGATCAGTTGCACACAATCCACCTGACTCCTCGTCTTGTAACTCGTCTACAAAGCCAAGGCTGAGATGATCATCCCAGATTTAGTTTACTATACTCTTTAGTTAGTCTGCATTTAACTGAGGATGACTTCCAAGTGACATTGAATAGACCATTGTTGGGAGGGATATTGTGACTTGTTAAATAAACAGTTGTAACTAAGTTAAAATTATTAATAGAAGTTGCATTCAATTGTTGTATGTGGTATGATGCTGCATAATGTTCCCAGTCTGAGCAGTGTGAAGTGAAGTTCAGGAACTGGGTGTTGCTATATTTTGTGTACCCACCTCTTTTTCTCTTTTATTTATTCAATTTTTTTTTCCCCTCTTTTGTTGTTGTTTGAGCCTTGGTGGTTGGGATGGGTTGGTAATATGTTGTATCTTTGTCGTTTCTTGTACGACATGTAAATTCAAAATCTATAAATAAAGTTCACAAAAAAAGTTGCAATCAATTTACACTTACACGGACTATGAAAGTGTGTAGGCAGTGGCGTGTATTGCTTCCTATGAAGAGTCTGCTTTTAGTGTGAAATGGCACTTGATCAGTCTTATTACAGATGTATTAACAAATTACAGTAGTTGTCTGTCCATTTCAAAATGACAGTTGGTTGAAGAATTTGTAAGCAGTGTTTTGATTTATAGTCAGAGGTACTTGATGTTGAACATGTGCATTCTTCAATCGACTAGACTTTAATTCCAAGGCCGAAAGTAGGCAGCAGCTAGAGCTACAAGCTAACAAAGCATGTTTTGTTTATTAAATGTGGACAATGCTAACAAAACGTTTTGGCCGACTATACTGTGAAATTATATCTAAAGAAAGCTAGCCAGCATTAGCATAAAGTAGCTTTCTTGTTGACCATAGATTGAAGAATGATCTAATCATCAATAATTGTTGCACAACTCTACTAACTTATACTACACTGCTGTTCTCTTCACGTATTGGTTGACACTTCTCCTTTATTTTTACTATAGGCTTTCACTGTAGGCTTGGTTCCATTACAGTGTTCTGAATGTTTCATCTGTATACTGCACAATAGCTCTTTACTAAAACATGTTTGTGGTGATTAAACAGTTTCTCGCTGCATTTTTTTGTTCTATAGTTCTTCTCCAAAACGACGGAGCGGTTTGTCCATGGAGTGGACTCTTTTCTCGACACGATCTGGAAGATCTGGTCAGATTTGTTGGATGTCATGGGCATCGACTGTAAGTTTTAAATTGATTGTGACAATTGTAACAATGGCACAAAGAAAGGGACATATTGCAAGACTAAATCCTCTTTTCCCTCTTCCTTCCCTCTGTAGCCTCAAACCTCAGCCACTACTTCAGCCCCACATCTCTCACCAACTCTCCGGCGCGCGCCCTGCTCTTGGTTGCCGCCGTACTTGTGGCCTACTGGTTCCTTTCCATGTTCTTGGGGGGTTTCTTTTACCTGCTGCACGCTGTGTTCGGCCGCTTCTTCTGGCTAGCACGCGTCGCGCTCTTTGCCCTGTCCTGTCTCTATATCCTGCAGAAGTTTGAGGGCGACCCTGAGCGTGCGGTGCTGCCACTTTGCTTCATTATGGCGGTGTACTTCATGACGGGGCCTGTGGGAGCGTACTGGCGTCGAGGTGGGGCGGGTTCACTGGAAGAGAAAATCGACCACCTGGACACTCAGATCCGGCTGCTTAACATCAGGCTGAGCCGCGTCATAGACGGCCTGGAACGCACCGGGGACCAGTAGGGAGCAGCAAGGATAAGGGGGAGGGAGGGGGATGTTGTACAACCCGCTGCAGTTGATGTCAGAATGTGGTTTCCTGTACACATCTGCAGTAACACAACTACTGTATTTACAACTCTATGGATCAGATGGGAGACAAATCTAGATTTGAAAACCGTATTTAAACTGCTTGAGTTGATTTTAGTTACAGAATACCTGCAAATCCTCAGAGGTGTGGACAGTTGACTTGGATCTTACGCAAATCAACCTTCCTAACAACAATTTTCCTTTATGCTTGCCTCAAGGCTTTAATTGAAAGGTTTTTGCTACATCTGTGAGGAAGAAATCAGAGATGTCCATGGTTTTCTAAATGCTGGCCCAATTCTACACCTCAGCTATTTTTAAAAAAAACTCCCGTGTTGGGGTTTGAATTTTTGGCGTTTGGATAAGCATTGTCAATGCTTTTGCTAAATGAATAATCCTATTTTATGTATGTTTGTTTATTTCTATCCTTGTGAATAACCTGGGGGTTACCATATGTGCACAGGTTTGTCCACAAACATGTATTCCCCTTTTCGAAACTATTGAAGTAGGAAAGGGGTTGGGCAATGCAAACATGTTATTTCTAATTTGTAAAAATCCTCAAGATGGTTGATCACAGTAAGATTTATTTATTCCATTTTCCATCCAAACTGTTGAAATCATAGAGCTAGTTTGTTTCAGTAAGGTACCGTCCAATAGTGGCAATAGTTTGACATCAGGACCTCTTTTTCATTATGTGTGTGGGTGCATGAGGAAATTCATCTGGGTGACCCACTCAAATCTGTGTGCGTGTGCGTTTCAAGCTTATGAAATGGGTATCAAAAAGTCATCGTAAAACTAGCAGAAAGTGCAGACAGGCAGCAATATCTCAGGGACTCAACTAACAACAGATATAGAATTGGAAACGAGATATCAAGTATATTAAAATCATGTCTTAGTCTCTGAGTCACTTCCGTTTTTCAGATATAGTTTGAAATCTGTCTCAGTAACTAACAATACTTATTGATAAATGGGTTTGTGTTCTTGCATCATGTTGAAGTTGCAAACTTTGATTATTATCTGAAGTCAAGACCAAATGCATCTTTTTGATGTTAGAGTGGAATTATTGTAAGGACTTCAACTGCAGCTAGTGGTTTAAAATGGCTTTCAACTGGTGGGAAAGCATTAACTTTAGACTGTGTGAATGCAAAAAGCAAATTCTCCACAGAAGTGGTTTAGGCGTTAAAATTATAAATCACACTGGCTTGAAGTATGTCTTACGTCATTTAGGATGAGGATTTTTAGTGTAAACAGGATCAATTTCTAAACATGATTACACATTAAATTAGGTCGAGTGCCTTTGATCCTGTAACAAAAATACAAGCTTGTAACTGTACAACCCCATTTGACCCTGCATTTGCAAATGTACATTTGAAGCTGTATATTTTAATTGTTTCATGTTATGTGATAATGTGATATCTTTTCCTAGTAACTTAATGAGAGATTTACAACCAGCGTGTTACATACAGTATAACATAATATTAAAACTGCTTGAGACATAGTCTTGGTGTGCATCACTGTAGCCAACTCTAGTTTCAGAGGGCTTTTTATCTCTTATTTGTGCCAATTATATTTATCTCAGCATGTGTTGTCATAAAAAAAAAGACTGGGACTTTCCCCTGCCATGCTTCTCTATGTGTAACACACATATTTCCATTGGCAAGTTTTTTTTGTAATTTCAATTTATAGAATCTGGACTCTGTTAACATTTTGTATACAAACGACCCTAATGCTGTGCAAATTTAGGTGGGAAATGTTGTGTTTCCCATGAGAAAGATTAACATGATCAGAGGGCTTTTACAGTTCATGACACTACTGAGGCCAAAGAACCAACCAGTATTTATCCCCCTTGATACTTGCGTCATTTGTGAGATGCATCTTTGCTCCACTCCTAATGTTTCTCAGTGTAGTAACGGTATAGTGGCAATATTCTTTTGGGAGAAGGAAGGTGTTACATCACCACAATACCAGATACAGACACATGAAAAGAAGCATACTTTCATTAACATTTGGTTAAAGGCTGTTGCAAATATACATAAAGGTGTGACTATGTGTGACTATTTGTATTTAGACTTCAGAATGGGAATCATTTGGAATCTAAACTGGCCCTGTAACAGCAGACAGAGGTGGAGAGGTACGCTTGTATTCTGAAAGAAGTTTCCCTAGTCATAAACTGTGACTGTGGGGGGGCCTATTGGTTGCCGTGGACGCAGCAGGGTGAAGCCATGGAGGGGCTGGAACTGTAAATGATCGCTCTCAGCTGTTCCTCAGCGCAGCAGCTAATGTCAGATAATGACATACTTCATATGGTTTTTCATCTGTTCAGTACAGTGGCTGGATTCAGATTCTCATCAGACCCATTGGCTTGCCTTTTGTCTTTACCTTGGAATTAAGTCTTAATTAAATCTGCAAAATAGTTTAGAAAAGAATCTCTCCCTAGACAAACGCAGTTCCTCCCTGACGTTTTTTTGAATTGCACAGGAGTTCTCTCACAATGTTTTTATGAATTATTTATAGCACCACAAAAATGTCAGTTTGAGGGAAAAACCAATCTTGAAAACACAGATAAACGGTATAACGTTGTCACTAGCTGTAGACCTACTCATGTATTACTTGTCATTACCACTTGGAAGTTAAAGGTGCCAGTTGATCTTTCTGTTGCCGTCTCAGATTATCTATTATAATTTTTTTTTGAAATTGCTTGTTGAATGTGATTCCATCATTTCAATGTACTGTATCCTTATTCCTATTTTATGTAGCTGGGTATTTTATAACATACTGTGCCAATAATGTATATTTAGTTTATTTAAGGAAATTATTTGCATCTGATTCTTTTTTATTTCATCAATATTTTAGACTTTTTTTAATCCGAATATTTCTGTACTTAAGTGATGTGGCAAGCACCAAACTGTCCTGCCTGCTGTTCTGTGTGTGTGTGTGTGTGTGTCAAACCGATTGATGGCTAAATGGTTCTTTTGTGAAATTGAGGTCCAGATTTGAATAAATTAAACATCACAGTATGACTTCTTTCTGATTCAATAATGTCATGCAGATGTGATACCCCTACAAAGTGTGAGTGTGTTCATTTAATTATGTTGTGATAAACAATAATTTCAGGATTTATTTTTTAATCCAAATGTGTCACCAGTCTACACCAAAGTCATAGGAACTATTGAAATTAACAAATGGGATTTGAGATTAAATGCCTGTAGATTTGATTATTTTTCCCCTTTATTTGAGGAATAACTAAGTACATTCTTGTTTTGAAATATTTAGTTATAATTTTCTAACAAGGAGACTTCTGGCACTAGGTGGCACTGATACATCTTTGATGTTTTCTAAAAGCCCGTTTTGGAATAGATATTGTACTGAATTTACACTATACTTGACAAAAAGGAATTAAAGGAGTGTCAGCTGTGCCATGAGTCCTGCTGTATACATATGTATTAAGAAAAAACTTTGAAAAGGCATTTACATAAATGTACAATCTAGATTATATTGGCAGATCATCTTAACGTAAGAAAGTGTTCTAAAAAAAAATCCATGGCTCCATTTAAAGATTGCAAACTGTTGGGAAGGACCTGGGTGAGGGAATTCCATTATTTAAGCAGTCATGATGCACGTGGGCAAAACAGCTAACCCTGAGGAGCTCCAGTGGCTGTTAACAGAAAATTCAAGTTGTACACAGCAGCTTTTCAGGTGTAAACTGGTTTCTACTAGAGCTTTTCTCACAGTAGTACATACTATTGATTTGTGTTGGGATACATCTCTGAGAGAACTGGTAGACCATGAATGACTTCATTTGTCTGTGACCACGTTAAAAATGTCTCAGCTGGGGTGCCCGGGTTGCTCACCTGGTAGAACAGGCGCCCATAAGCAGAGACTCAGTCCTTGACTCAACGACTCAGGGTTTGAGTCCGACCTGTGGTCATTTGATGCATGTCAAACCCCCTCTCGCCCCCCTTTCCTGTCTACAGCTGTCCTGTCTATTAAAGGCTAAAATGCACAACAACTTTTTTTGTAAATATCAAGGAGCCACAATGGAGATTTACTCATCAGACATCAAATGATTTATTGCTTTATCGTAGTGTATAAACACAGATAGATCAAATCAACTGGGGATGTTTAAAGTGCCAAATATCCACATTAGTGTATTTGGAATCACATGATAGTCCATTACCACTGAACTGGTTACTTTGAACTATAGCCTGTTCATTTGGTTTTTATAGCTGCAAAGAATTCTCTAAAATGGACTTTGATGATACAGCAACCACTGTCTTTGGGAGAGATGGTACCCAGGATAACCACAAACAAAAAGGAAAATTATGTAATTTTTAAGCTGCTGAAACTGACAAATTAATCCATATTAAATTTACACTTCAAATAGGAGAGTGGTTCAACTCATCTCCTGACAAAAATCAGTTAAGGTAGGAATGTTATGTGCAGTCAAATTCACTTAAAACTCACTTAAGGCTGCTAATTCTAACTGCTCACTCTGACATCTCTCCATCAGTGCATGTGTACTGTAGATACTGAACATGTGTGTGTAATTCAGG
>NC_045737.1:6690308-6715803 GCF_008692095.1 Etheostoma spectabile
ATGTGTGTAATAACAACAGAGTGAATATTGTAATTACCCCTTGTGGGACTAATAAAGTATACATTATTATAAGGTATTAATTATATTTTTTTATTAGAATTTGCTAGCTAAACTATAGAGGTCTGGATTATTAACCATAACCAATAGTTTTTAATAGCACAGTATTAAAAAAAATCTAATACCTCAATCAATGATGAATGTTGATCAAAGAATATCTTAACTGGTAGAAGAGTTTATATATGATGATGTGTAGGTCGAAAAGCAGCTTTCTTCTGTATTTTTAATATATTTTATACCCATTTGTTTATTCAAACACTATTTTATTAAAAACAGGGAATTACTCGGGTATTTTGCATAGTAATTTTTAAATTTAAAATAAATTGGATATCAGCATCATTCATCAGCTATCGGCAGCTTCAGTTCAAAAACATCGGAATATGTATCTTTAAAAAACATGAATAGAATTTTACCTAAAATAAAAAGCTAACTTTTATACAGTCTTGTGTCATAGGTATTCATTTGGTCCAACACTTGACAGGTTAAAGCTAAAGTACCAACTAATCAATGGTTATCAACATACACGTGTTTAGCATTACTCGGTTTAGTGATAAAAACAACCACGTGTTTTACAAATAAGACTGCAAGTCTGACTGCACCTACTAAGTTTTACCCAGCTAAAGTCATAGTACAGCTGACCAAATAGCTGATTTTGCTGCTCTAAGAGTGCTTCCTCATCACAACACTACTCCTGCCCCGTTAGGATGTCCTCCAAACATGTAATCAACACCACCAATAAAGGCAATACAACATGAAGCATCTCCTCAAATCCACCTAGCTGAAGCAGAGTACAAAACCAAGAGTAAACCCCAGCTATTCTGGTTCTGTCCAAGAAGGCAGTAATCCAAGCAGGATCACTTAGATTTTTATAGTCTCATCACTTAATGGGTAATGTGACTTACAGACCATTCCCCAAGAAGAGCAGCTACGATGGGCATCCAGGTGGCGTGGCTGGACAAAAGGTGCATCCTCCGTACATGTCATTATTATCCACTCCTTTTCTTACTGATCTCTTCTGTCATTATTCACTGTATGGCTGTCTAGTAAAGCAAAAGTGTCTATAGAAATATGTAAAATTGTAAAAATAAAAAAAGCACTGACATGACGTCCATATCCAGTGATACTGCTCGCAGAGTCATTGGCCGTTGGCAGGTCTGGGTTATGAGCATACGAGTCACACCAGGCTCTTCTGGGCTGTCAGAAGCGTGCTACAACTTTCATGTCCAGGCTACCAGCTCCACCTAAACCTTCCCCAGAAACCTGAGCCTGGTTTGATCCCTGGCCCACCTGGATATGGTGGAGACCGTTGTTGAAGCTGGCACACAGCAGATCGGCGGAGTCAGTGGGAGCCAGACAAATTAGTGGCCCAGCACTATCCAGAGACAAGGTCCCTAAACAGACTGAAAGAGGATGGCGGCGAGAGGGTTGGAGGAGAGTTAGTGTTAAAAGACTACACACCCAAACCGTGTCTGTATATGTGCCCATGTGTGCATTTGTGTTTGTCTATCTGTATATCAATGTTTCCGGCAATGAGTGGATTTTACCTGCTGTGTTCTGATCCCAGATTTTAATGGAACAGTCATGGGAGGATGTTGCTACCTGAGCTGTGCCACTAGGAGGTGTAGGCAGAAACATACAGCAGGCGGTGGTCTGGACATGACCTCTGTACTCCACAACTTTACAGCCGGGCTGCCGCAGGTCCCAGAGCTAATACACAGACACAACTCCACTGAGAACAAATGACAAAGCTCAGAAGTTCCAAAACTAATTATAGACCACCAGAGACTAACAAAACTACCTCTAGTATTAATAAATCCATACTTTGTCAAGGCTCTGTTGGAAACAGGGTGTTCCCACATGAAGAGTAACTTTGTGTAGAAGCAAGGCGATGTTCAAAACCAAACTAGTACAGTAGTGTAATAAATGCCTGTCATATATTTAAAACAAAACAAAATTTTTTACTAAACTGGACTGTAGAACAGAATCACTGGTGATTGGTCAAATAGGATTAACTTCATATTTGACTCCCTTGGCTACTTTTTGGAAGACAGATTAGACAGGAAACGGGTCTAGCTGGTGGTGGAGTCAAACCCACAAGGTAAACATACAGAGACTATCTGCACAAGAGAAACGTCTAAATATTGTTTTGTTTGAGAAAAAAAAATTAAGAACTAGTATTAACTGAGTAGCTAGCCACTGGGCTTCCTGCTTCATGAGTGCATCCTATCACACCTCTAAATGCGTAAAAATTGTATTTTCCAGTTGAAAACCAGACAAAAGGTAACCTGCTCACAGCCTCAACATATCCGCCATTTACATCTTATCACACAATACACCTCCAATGTTCTCACCGTGGCTTCAGCGCCCTGGCCTCCAAAGCCGTTGCTGCTGGACACCAAGTAGTTGCCATTTGCCGAAACGTCACAGTGGGTCTGGATGTATTGCTTGGCTGGAAAGGTATTGGTCACCTGCCATGCGCGGCTGTCCCACACCCTGCGCACATACCAAAACATCGCTGTAGAAATACAAGCTTATCATCCAAAACATAACATTAAACCAGTTACGATGTCAAAAGCAGTGGACACATCTGACTTTTAGATAGTTAGATTGAATTGTTTCCTAAATAATGGAGAAATTGTGATGCTACGTTGGTTTTTTAAAAGTGTACTCTTTTCTTACCTTTTTTTTTTTTTTTTTTTTTTATTACTTTTCCACACATAGACAAATAGTACTTCAACAGATGCACATCAAATATACATCATATCCTCATATCACAAACATACACAGCATATCAATGCATGTCTATATCCACACCACACAGATGTTTTATTGTACATCTATCATCAAAATGTAACTTTTTCTTTTTTTTTTTGTAAATATGAAAAGAAGAAAAAGAGATAAAGAACTATATCATGGAGAGTAGTTTTCCTGTTTACTAGTAGCTAGAGAACAAGGTCAGGTCTTTGAGATGTTGCATATTTGGTCCATTTTTCCCAGCACAGAACAATTTCCATCCATGTGTTTAAGGTAGGGATCTCGTGTGACAACCATTTTTTGGTAAAGCTCTTCTTTACAGCCACCAACAATATATTCATTAAATATTTTTCCTTTTTTAACCATTCTTGAGGTATATATCCAAAATATAAGGTTTTACTATCAAATGGTATAACATATTCAAAAATACATTGTAAGGCATTATGTATTTCTCTCCAATAACCCTTAATGACAGAGCAATCCCAGAAGACATGGTAATGGTTTGCATTTTGGTTTCCACAATTTCTCCAGCATATAGATGCATTGCCACCATGATATGACTTCTGAGAGGGTGTGATAATCTTACCTTTTTTTCTAACATATGTATAAATGAAAAGAATAAACATATAGCAGCTAAAAGTACAAACAGCCAAATTTAATATTGACAGATTAAAGCTATAGTGCGTAGTTTCTGTCGCCCCCATGAGGAATTCTAAGTAATGACAACAACATTGTCGATACAGCCACATGATACAAGCCGTCCGTGATTGCGCAAAGCCCCCACCCCTCCTCCACTCAGTTGCTTGTAGCGAAGGAGAACATGAAAGATTAAAAAAAAAACATGATGGACTCTTCAGACGGGGCAATTATTGTCATTCAAGTTTCTGCGTGCCACAGTGGCCGGATGACAATCCTTTGAACATAGCCATACTGAGAAATACAGAGAGAGTTTTGTAGATCTGATAGTCTTAATTAATTATTATTATTAATTATTTATTGGCAATGGCTGGAATGTAACAGACGTTTCAAAACTTACACGCTAAAGCTTTAACAGTATACTGTAGATAAACAGTTCATCATCCATGTTTGCTGTAATACTGGGTTAGCTATGGCAGTTGTCAAGTGCTTCTCAATATATTTATATCGGCCAAATTCTGCTTAAATACATAGCAGGATCTATCCTCCAAATGAGTCAAAAGTGTGCCTAGTATTCAATCATCTGATGATGACAGCATGCATAGAAAAAGAAAACACCTCTTCTTTATAAACATCCAAGTTTTAAGTATACAATTGCCAGTGTCTTGTACAGGTGGAATAAACATGTTCAGCATGATTTATTCCAAACAAACGTTGGCTGCATGAGGTGAAGTCAGAGTCGAATGTTCAAGGAGCTGTTGGGTTAAGGGTAGAGATGTGTAATCACTACATTCCCCCAGACTAAGAGAAGCTAATGTACAGTAACAAGCACAACTATGTTAACCTGGTGTATTAGCTAAATCACATAAACTTGAATCTCATATCTCATATCACTCACTACTGCAAGTATTTACAATTTAGTTTAACAGACTTTGCTCATTCTCCTTTTCCCATCAACTGTGCAAAAGTGCATGCCCTGCCACTTTCTGAAAGTAAAAGGCCTTTGGTATTTTAATTAACCATCCTAGGTGCAGATACATTTTGGCTGACCTTGGCTGAACTGTAAACGGTTAGATGAATGAATGTTTTTTGTGACCTACTGATTGAAGTCCAGGTAAAGATAACATGTCAGTGAAAGTGAGACAGTGAGCGCTCAGTCTCAGTGTCACTTTAATGTTATACTTATTGTAGTTTTGACGCTGCATTGTTACCAAATGAGGAGCATTCCATGACTGATTATAATTGTTGTAAAGGTATCACACTTTCATCACAACACCTTTTTTCTATACATTTTCCTATAAAGTAAAAACAAGTCAGCACATTTCACATTACCAACAGCAACCAAACTGAATGTCCAATGAATTTTCTTGCTATGCAGCAGATGGCACATGTGCATCTACAGTAATATTCTTGCAGAAGCCAATCTTTCTGTACCTTATGGTCTTATCCTCGGAGGTCTGAGCTATAGATGAGCTGCCAGGAATCCAACACACATGAGTCACCTGGACAGAGAAGAAAGGAGAGTGGAAAAGTTTAAAGCCTGCAGGGCATGAACTAGGAAAAACAGTCAGATTGTCTGGCTTATTGATTTGATTCTTTTTCTTACATGCTCAGGTACACACCTAAGGCGATGACTGAAACAATTCTTAGTACAAGGTTGTGTGCACACAAAAGCACATACTATTATTCTCACCAGGTTTCTCGAAATGTTGTGTCTCTGTTCACATTTTGCAGATTCTATATCCCACAGGCACATCCAGTTGTCACGAGAACCAGTGCAAAGCTTTCTCCCATCTACAAACCACAATAAAAACAGTCCCATATGATCAGTGCAGATCAGTAATCTGAAATAAATGACAATGTGCATACAATTACAAAACCACATTAAAAGGCAAAAGCCCCTAAAGCTTCAGGACTTGTCAAAACGTTATGTTAAAATATATGAAACATGAGAGAATTGTTCCCATTGTTAAAACAATTGTATCATCTGAGACAATAAACATTGTCCAGTCAAAGTTGATAATAGATAAGATATCAATGCTTGCATTCAGGATAGGTGGCAGGTGGATATAATACTTTATTTACTGTAGCAGTATCTTGATTGACTACAGCAAGGGCTAGGATATTCCTTCAGCCTTCAAATACTATCCAGCTTGTCCAGACGTCTCCATCTAAAGTTACATCTATACCCAGGTGGCCTGATGGTGGGAATTCTTGTTAAAATATGTACTCATGTCTGAGGACAATCTGCGTGTGTGTGTGTGTGTGTGTGTGTGTGTGTGTGTGTGTGTGTGTGTGTGTGTGTGTGTGTGTGTGTGTGTGTGTGTGTGTGTGTGTGTGTGTGTGTGTGTGTGTGTGTGTGTGTGTACGTACCAGGGCTGATAGCTAGTCCATTGACCACCAATTCATGCCCACAAAATTCCTGAATAGGTTCGTCCCCCTGGTTTAGGTCCCACATCAGAACAGTCTTGTCCCGTGAGGCACTAAAGATCCATGTACTGCCTGGATAGCACACCACCTGGCCAATAGATGGAGGCAGAATTATCAGGAGACAATGTGTGAGTTCTAAACAGTGACACACCTTTATCTGTTTCCAAACACACAGAATCAGCGTCCAAAATTATTTTTTTCTGTCCGCCAGCCAAACGGCTTGGGACTGTTCAAAGTTTAGTAGTAGATGGTGCTGATTTTGGACCCTGCTCAGTATTAATGTTACCTTGGTAACCTCTCGGTTGTGACCCTGGAAGGACTGACACATTCGGCCTTGTTTCCAGTCATACACCACCACAGCCTATAGGGGCACACACACACACACACAATCATTTCATGTTTAACTATTTTTCACAGAAATCAAATGGTAAATGGCTATATTTAAATAGCGTCATTATCCAAAACGCTTAACAAGGTTTTTGCCGCTTAGTCACCCACTGACGTGCACACGCCAAACCCATGGCAAAGAGCTACCACGCAGGGTGCTGACCTGACCATCGAAAATTATTTGAGATTCTGTGTTTTGCCCAAAGACACTTCAACATGTGGACAGGAAGAGGAGGGGATCGAACCGCCAACCTTGGGATCATGACACTTCTTGTTATACTATGTAAATGAAAATGTATAATTTCAGTCTTTTTCTTGCATTAGGCATTCTAATGAGAAACTATTACACTGGTTCATTTATCACCTGAACCTTTCCAAAGGTAAGTTACAAGAATTTACCTGGTCACTCCCACCAGAAACACACAGATCTGGGCTGAGATTAGTGACAGTGTTGGTGGACCCTTGATGGGCAGGTTCATACTGTACCACCTGACTGTCAAAGGTATTTTCTGCCTTCTCCCCCTGAGATGCCCTGCACAGGAAACACCAATTAGAAAGAAAAAATCACACCTTTACAGGCTGCAGTGCTAAAACTCTTCTGCTTAAGATGAATTATTGAAGAAATGACTGTTACCACTTTTAATGATGATATTTCTCATGTAGACATACAGTACAACTAAATAAATATACTAATACTACACTGTATGTACTAATATAATCTTCATATAGCATACAGTAACTTTCTCTCCATGGTACTGTATCTGCTGCTCCCAAAAAATTAGTGGAAACTCTACAGAGAGAAAAATATTTTTCGAAAGATTCAATAAAGTGATTTTTTAACCATATGTTCCAGCAGCTGTCTCACTATTGAGAACTTATTGAAATTTTGAGTGAGTTTATTTTTTGCATCTTGAGTAGTTCCTTGATTTCCAATAAGCACCGTATTGTGAACAATGATCATCAATGATCACAACAACAAAAAAAACTTTAGTGTGCATACTGACTTCCTTGATAGTACTATTTAATTTGTCTCTAATTAGAACAGATTATATACTGAAAACCTGGTTCTAATAGTAGTACTACATGCTGTCTCAGTAATGCACGTGTTTACCTGTAGATGTCAGACCTCTTGCGAAACTTGCTCTGTAGTTTACCCATGTCTGCTAGGTACCTGCAGCCACACTGACACACACATACACACACACGGGCAATGGATTAAGTTATATTGCAACCATACAAATTCAAATTCTATACAAGGGTTCAGTATAAAGCACAATACAATTACAATACAATAATGCAGAACCACAATGAATGTTTCAAAGTATATAATTGATTTTAAATAAAAAACCTCAAGAGGAAACCTCAATGCTTTGACTTGCCGCAAATGTATCACTGTATATTATCAACTCCCAGCCAATACCATTCTGTATGGTACTATTTAAGGCTCACTATATATCACTCATCCCAACGTAAGTACACAGCCTCTTTCTGCAAAATACCAGTCTACGAGGAGAGATTAAACCACACGTTCCCAGGCAAACACTAGTTTCTCTCTTTCTCTCGCGCACACACACACACGCACACACACACACGCACACACACGCGCGCGCACACATACACGCGCGCGCGCATGCACGCTCCTCCCTCGTTATCCTGGCGTACTCGTCAAACAATCGGCAGGAAGGAGAGGGCTCAAATCCTATTAGAGCCGCATCATTACTGTCACAAGGAATTAGTCGCTCGAAAACACCTGCTATGAACTGTGCTGGCAATTATTATGTAACAACACCAAGGGATTTTAACCGAAGTTACAAATGAAAAATAGTTCATGACTCGTAGTAAACAGTCCTGGAGATACGTGAAGCCTGGTTTCTTACCTGTCACTGGCAGGCGTGGTCGCTTTGTGAAGCTGAAGCTGTGTGGCTAGCTCGCTAGCATGCTAACTAATCTTTACCTGTCATGCCAACATAGATTAGTGCACTAGAAGCACCAAAACGTGTATATGCAAACGTTAAAACTTGGTAGAGTCGTTGTCGCAACGACAGAGAAGCGTTTCCCACAGACTGCCATGATAGTAAGTTGTCCTAACTGCGTGGGAAAGTAGACAGAAGTGTCTTTTAACTACAACAGACCCATCCCTCTCTCCGTAGCGACGCTTTCTCGTATCCAGGCGAGGGCGAGGTCACGGGGCAGGAAGTAATCGCAAGCGTTCTCTTACAAAATAAAAGTTTGATTTACTATTTACTTTTTTGACTGTTTCAATTCTGAACGTTTAGCTCCCCCATCTACAATTCACTTGCATTCAATACAAGTGCCCAGTTTTGCTGGTCATGTGTCCAAGTTATTAACTAAGTTGTGTGCACATCAGACCATTCATTTCTTTTTTTCCTCCATTGGCACATCTACACCAATGGCTTGCTGCTGGATTAAAGGTGCTTTAAAGGTTGCCATTTAAAGTATTTTCAAACAAAATGAGACTACCTTGCCCCTCACTCCTCTTCATCCCGTCCCCCCGCCCTCCCTTCTGTGCTTCCGTACACTTATTTGTGCAGCTATTGACACATGTTGGTTGTCCACTGCATATACTGTTATTCAGACAATTTACAAATAATTCATGTTTTTCTCTGTGAGTTTTAACAAATCTATGAAAGCCATTTGTACCCTGCACTGCGATGAAATCATCGTCTGAAGTACAACCAACAACCCAAGCTTTTCTTTCCTGATATCATAAATGTATCAGTGTTCATTTTCTATCCTCACACTGCCCAAAGTCAGAGAAAGCTGCAAGAAAGCTGTTTTTTTATGTTGTTGAAATGTAAGACCAAAGTAAAGATTATACAGTATGTATATGTATTATGTATAACAATACATTTGACTGGAAAAAACATGAAGTTCAAACGTGAACAAAATCTTTACATTTGAAATTGGATTTTTTTTTTTGAAAAATAAACTGGGATGATGTGGTTTTCAGTCAACAACATAATGCATTTGTTTAAAAGGGAAACTTGACTTTAAATAAGATTATGCTGAACAGCACATGACAGGTTAAAATTGTATTGACCTGTATCTGGGTGCCTCTCTACAGGCACAGGTTGACTGGCTCCCCAAGCTGGATGTCTGGGACGAATCAGAAGGTCCCTGGACAGCTAACATTAATTCTACTAGAACTTTTTTATATAATTTTTTTCTTTTATTGCCATGTATTCATGTGCTTCAATGTAGCTCAGATTTTAGTCAGAAAAGTTAAGACTGGCTTTGATTTCATGAGATGGATTTAAGCATTGCATTACAAGCAATTAAGCACCGAGTCACTGGGATGTCCCCCTGTAAATGGTCTAAATGGACCACTTAGGTTACAATCAACAGTGTTCAATGGGGAGATGACTTCAATTCTAACTTTTTGTTTGCAGCAAATGGTTTAAGTAAGTGTGACTACAGTTAAACTGTTGAAATATATTGTCAGCCATTTTACTGCAAAATATCGTTTATTCTAATCACATGATGGTATTTTAAACAAAACATCATACATTTCAATGCTTAGTGGTTTCCAAATTTGAATATGTAAGACTATTCTAGTTACCTGTTTCACGATAAGTATTTTCTTTGTGTATACAGTGGTTTGTCTTCTGAAGGGTCTATTATTATATAATGGTATTGCTTCCTTCACTTGCATGACACAGTACTTGTCAGTCAAGTAAGGCAAAACAAAAGCAACTCACAAAGGCCCGTGCTCTCACTTCACCAATCCCTATCTCTGACTTGATGATGCAAGATCCATTTGTCTCACCCACACTGTCACGAGGATTTATGTAGAGATGTACAGTATGTCACACACTGCTGAAAACACTTAGATTATGCTGTAGTAATGCTGATCTTTTATGATGCAGTTCAAAAGTCCTGAACTTTGCCCCTGTGAATATCCATCTGCTAATTAGACTAATATGTATTTTTCCATTTGAAGGTTTTTAGGGCCTTAAACACAAAAAGCCTTCAAACCAAAACTGGCCTATAAAAGAGGGTGAGTGCTCATTATACAGCCATGGCTCTGGACCTTTATCTGATTGGGATCCAAATGAGAAATTCAGTAAGTTGCTAATCCAATTCAATAGGATAGGCCGGAGAAGTCCATTGTTGATCCAGGAATCCCGCAGAGCGCGCAATCCGAAACAACACGCAATAATGTATTGACTTAAAATAAAATGATTGACTATCCTTCCAAAAATGTGTGAGTATAGCCAATTGTTTGGTTGTGAAAAAGGCAGAAGTATAAAAAACGCTGATTGACAGTGATAATACTAATGGCTCAGGCAGAACAGTCAGTGTGGATGGTCATAATGGAACAACTGTGGATGTGTGATATGGCCCCTCTAACATCCATCTACTTTTCATTTCATCAATCTGCAAGTGGGTGGGCGTGTTGTTAGAATATTGTGACTAACAACTGCTGTGGAACTCTCTGGATTTTTAAAGGCACATGGCACATATGATCTACATACAATTAACAATTACACTGCATGTATTATGATTTACTTGAGACAGAGATTAAACTCTATATTTTGAGGCTGTCTTCACAATACCAATCTAAAACAAGAAACCACTGACAATGGGAATAATTACTGGACTGCATACAGGTGTTATTGTGCCCAGTGTACACTAGATTCTGTGCTATGTGACCTCCACTGGTTGTCATGCAATCACAAAATATACATACAAAAATGAGTTGTAGCCTATTTGGAGAAAATGATATACTGCCATAAACTGTTTTCCAATAAAATACGTCATACAGTGTGACTGCGATTACCCTCCCTACAAAGTCAGCACAACACAAGTTAAAGTGGAATTGTCCTGCCCACGCCCATGGAGATACGAGTTCGCTTCTCCATTCATACATATTTTCTATTGCACAGGTTGGGGTATAAATACTTGTGTGGCGTTTGGTGGACGTGACACTCCCCCCTTGTCGATGGGAGGCCGACGTCACCCTTCCAGCGGAGGAGTGGATGGCCTCTGTAATAAAAATACATAAAGAGAATTTGAGGAAAAGGAGAAGATTGGCTGGGAGGAAAAAAAAAAAGCAACAACACGGCGTTTATTCAGTTCTTCTCACCCCGCTGAAGAGCCGTGGATGTCAACGCCTTTTAACACAAACCGGGATCTATTTTGGTTGTGGCATCGACAGCTCCGGCTGAAATGCCATGTTATGTGTGGCTTTCTTGGTTTTTTGAGCAGACACAGAGAGAGATAACTGTACTGTATCCCAGCCTAGCGGATTGGAGTGAAAGTCCGCCATATTCTGCCTTACCACGCCCGGGAGTCGAGTCATTGGAAAACAAACGGAAAGCTTTATTCATGTGTTTTTCTCGTAGCCCTCACCCACGGACGATAACTTGAACGCGAGGGGCTTTGCTGATTGAAACACAACAACATCGAAGACTTTGATGAGGGTGGCCTGGCACGGATGGCAATGCTTAACGAGATCAAACTGAGCGGTAGCCAACGGAGGATGTGTCCTAAAAGGATCTGTTGATCATATTGAGAAGGAAAAGCAGATTGCACCAATTAAGATTGCACAGATTTTCAACTCAAACCGCCTTGGACACTATTTTGAAGCTGTCGGGAAGCCCAGAAAGCGAACCGAAACGGGGGGAGGGGGGGTGGGGGTCAATAATTTCTCAAATATCTAATTTTCCTTTCCACCACAATCTGTGCGCTGTTCAGACTCATTATAAGGGCGTCCACGCGTTATTTCACCACGCGTAGGCCTGTATGAGGACGTCTTTTTTCTCTTCTTTTTTTTACCTCGACAAAGCTGAAATCTGAATGAATCAGTAAAAGGAAAAAGCGGAAAGTGCGTGTTTTTTTAAAAAAAAAAAAAAAAAAAAAGAGAGAGAATGACCCTGGAATCCATAATGGCGTGTTGCCTCAGCGAGGAGGCAAAAGAAGCCAGGCGGATCAACGACGAGATCGAGAGGCAGCTCCGCCGGGATAAGAGGGACGCACGCCGGGAACTGAAACTGTTGCTTCTCGGTAAGGTCGACAGAGAGAAACACGGGGGTGGGGGGGATGGGGACATACAAAGCCCAAATTCCTCTTACCAAAAACACCCTTCTCGGGCAGGGGCTGGGGGTCTGATAATGAGGCTTCCCACCTGAGTAAAGTTGGGGAGTGGGTGGTTGAAATACCTGGCCTAGTGAGTTGGGTGCACAGATTGGGTCAGCAGAGGGAGGAGATGCTGCCCAGACTGGCTTGTAGTGTTCCCAGTGTTAAAACCACCTGATTTGAATAACTGCGACCGGTTTGTGTCGAGGAAACAAAAGCTTACTAGTCACCAAGGGCCTTACCTCTCCATGTATTCACTGGACTGACAACCTACAGCCAGGCCTCAAGGGCCCATCCAGGTGGTGTGCTTATGAGTGTGTCAAACATAGGCCGGGCCAAAGTCTAGCGTTTTATTGGAAGTAACCAGTATTGCAGCTTACCACCAACCCTGGCAGTGGTTATAGCACAGATATTAGTCTGGAATGGAATGTCTCCATCACTAACAGCCCTACGTTTTTGTTTTAAAACGCATTCTGTCCTCAAGTTGCCTGCTCCTTATTTGAATAAAGTTGAGTTCCAGCCTACTTTATGCAAATAACGGACCCCCTCAAAAACTTATGAAAATCTTTTAACAGGACCGTAATCGAATGTCAGATTTGGCAAATGCATAGGCTTTTTCTTGCCTAATGTTTTCTGAAACACATTTTGGTGAACTATTTTTGTAAAATAAGAGAGAGTTTCCGCCATGTAGGGTTCGTCCAATCAGGTGCAGCCATTGCAGTTGTAGGAGGGTGTAGCCTGTTTTCTTTGAAATTTATTACTGCTAGTGGCAAGCCCATCAAGCGTCCAATGCTGGGAAGAGGGAAGATCCCTGCAGTCAAAAAACACCTACCACCATTACATCATAGATGTATAGGCTTACCTTTTTCTAACAGTTCCACCTCATCGTCGGTCCAAGCAAATAAATGCCTGGACTTACTATTTACCAATGTTAGTTTGTCTGTATGTTTAACTAACATCCATGATAGGCACATGCATGCCCAGTGAATGCAATGGTCATGTGATATGCACTGTCCAAAGTGTTAATCATGGTGTTAATATAGATGAAGATCATTCGAGATTGACCTGTGTGGATAGAGTTTTTGTTTGAAATGCCATTTAAAAAAACAAAAAAAAAAACGTTTTTGTTTAAAAACGCTTATCTTTTGCTACGTTTGACGTTTTACTAGTCTCTGATTGTTTGGGTTGGCCCTCTAAAACATGGAGACGCAGCAAGAAAGCCATCACTTTACTCATCAGCAGAAGCTGTCACTTGATCACAGCTTGATCACTGCAATTGGCGGCCAGCGGGCCAACTCTAGTCCCCCTATATGTTTAAGTGTACAAATAAATAAGCCCAAATTGTTAAGTTGATCCTTACCGGTTCTTTTATCAGACTAACTTTTTTACATTTTAGTGTAATTTATTATCATCTGCAACATATCCTATTCTCATTGTCGTGGCTGAGCTCCTCCACATAGAAAGCGATATTTGAATGCTCTGGCTGCACAGCTGCTGCTGTGTTTTACCCAAGCACAGCACCACCACCAGCTATTGTGAATTGTTAAAACAAGCTAAAACAAAGCTGTCTGTACCTCAACATGGCTAATTATTATGCACGTCAATGATGTCATCAGACCTTGAAGGTGATGGCGTGAGGAATGAATCACAGCAGCAGCAAAGGGAGGACAAGAGGACAGGAAGGATGAACATACTGATTGATGTCTGTGTCCTTCATTCTTTTAAACTTCACTCAGTATTAGGAATATGAGATTTTAGTCCTGTTTTGAATTTATTCATTTTTTCAAATAACCGTTTTTTGTAAAAGCAATTATTTAGTAATGAAAAAGAACCAATATAAGTATCCACAACAAACCAAACTGATAAGCAATAAGCCTATGGAGAAGAATATATCGATAAAACCCTAACGATACCCATCCCTTTAATTATGATTTAAAATGTGGTGCCGCATTGTGACAAGTGTACATACATAATGAGAATAGTGCAAATGTTACGGTCTAAAAAACAACTCAGTTATAGTAGTTGTTGGCAACCAACATCTCTTACTGGGCCCCCATTCAGAGCAGTCTAGAACCGGACCTGGTTGGAAGCATGCTGTCCTAGAGGCTTGTATGATGGTATGTCACCTACCTTCAAATAGGCTACATTAATTATTCATTCTCAAACAAATTGAATCATCAATCAAAAGCATGCAACAGTACATAGAGTTTAAATAGACTCCCAATCATAACATAACAGTGCCACAAAAATCTTAAAAACTTTTAAATTATCTCATGGTACCTGTGCATTTTTACAGTGTGGGCGTGTGTTATTGGGTGGGTGTTTATCCTGTCCAGAAGTATTTGTCATACTGGAGAAATTTGAGGAAAACAAGTCATCTACTCACCATCCCGTTTATAATTAGCTTTGCAACGAAAAGCCCATTAGTTGTGATGACCGTGGCTGTGGAGAGCAGTGTTAGAAACCTCTCTTTCTGATACAGTGCCCTTCTCTCTCAGGCCCTTAGAAAATGCATGGAGGAGAAGGTGGTGGAGCAGGCTGGGATATAAGATCACATCATCCAGACTACTTTCTGAAAAGAACATGCAGGGGTTTTGCCTCTTTTGGGATAAAGGTTTCCCCTTTGCCCTCCTGTTGGTACGAAATGATTAAACCAATCCCCCTTAACAGGATTTAAAGGAGCTGACTGCCACTTCCCTTGTTAACTATGGATGAATAATTGTGTTGTTGTTTTCCTCTAATCTCTTTTAATACCCAACAATTTGCCTATTATGCAAACGCATAAACAGCCAATGAACCAAACCTAAAAGTGATGTGTAAGTCTGACTAGGCTAACTGTATTTATTCAATGATTAGTCACTATTCTTGTAATACGAACCATTTGATGGCCCTAATTGATGCTTATTAAATATGTATTTTTTTGTGTAGGAGCTGCTTATCAGGAGGTCCAATCAATATAGGGTGTTAAATTTCAGAGTGGATTCGTAGCAAGCCTCTAATGACAGGAAGCTTACAATTAATGTCTATGAATATTGAGTCACAGGAAAAATGCACTCCATTAAGTAACAAAGTAAAAAGTTTCCAGTAATGATGAACCATATGTATAACATTCTCGTGTCTGAGCTCATGAAATAAGTATGGATTAATTAATTTTTCAGTGAATTAAGAGCTTGAATATATGCTCTGAATTCACTCCACCGCTCCCACTGCTACTGGTGGAGTTAACTGTAGGAAGTTGTGTGTGTGTGTGTGTGTGTGGTCTATATGGCTCCATTAGCCCATATGCTATCTGTGTATTGCCTAAAGTCCCTTGGGATCTGGCACAAAACTCTCCAGTCAAGTTTAGAAGATTCTCAATTATTCAAAATGTCCATCGCTTGGTTATTCACAAATCACCTTGGCTTTTACACTATAGCCTTTTAAACCAACTAATGACTTTGTCTACAGAGACTGGGTACATTGAAACCCACACAACACAACAAATGAGCAAGTTAATACGGAGCCTGCCTGGGGTCAATTCAATTTTATTTATAGTATCAATTCATAACAAGAGTTATCTCAAGACACTTTACAGAAACTTCCTATTTAGGGAGAAACCTTGGGTGGTGAGGAAAACTTCCTTTTAGGGAATAAACCTCCGACAGACCTAGGCTCTTGGTAGGCGGTGTCTGACGGTGCCGGTTGGGGTATTTACAGTCACAAACAAAGATAGTGGAACTATGTCTAGAAGTTCATGGCGTAGCGGGGCACTGCAGGGCGTTACAGGGTGTAGCAGGGCGTAGATGGCCATAGCAGGGCATAACAGTGCACTGACCAGGGCCACGGCAACAGCTGCAATCATGATTTAGGTTCCACCCTAATCCAAGGGGAAAAAAACATAAGGACGTGGGAGATAAGCTCACCATAGCTATGTTAGTATTAGTTAGCATTTCTGGGACATTGATGCACACAGAGGGAAAGAGAGAGGAGAGAGGGTCTGTGTTTTAAAGGAAATCCCTCTGCAGTCTAAAACTATAACAACATAATTAAGAGCCGGTGCAAGGCAAACCTGAGCCATTAATAAGGGTTGGTTGATCTGAGAATCTGACGACTATTATGTCTGTAGCTATACACCCTTCCCCCGCTGGTCTAGACAAACGCTGCAACTCCTCACTCCGTAACTATAAGCTTTATCGAAGAGGAGGGTTTTATCTTTACTCTTAAATGTGGTGACGGTGTCTGCCCCCCGAACCCAGACTGGAAGCTGGTTCCACAGTAGAGGAGCCTGACAGCTGAAGGCTCTGGCTCCCATTCTACTTTTAGAGACTCTAGGAACCATAAGTAACTCTGCATTCTGGGAGCGCAGTGCTCTAGTGGGACAATAAGGTACTAGGAGCTCTTCAACATATGATGGTGCTTGACCATTTAGAGCTTTGTAGGTCAGGAGAAGGATTTTAAATTCAATCCTGGATTTTACAGGAAGCCATTGCAGAGAAGCTAATACAAGAGAAATATGATTTATTTTCTAAGTTTTTGTCAGAACACGCACTGCAGCATTCTGGATCAGCTGGAGAGTCTTAAGGGACTTATTTGAGCAACCTGAGTAAAGAAGTTACAGTGGTCCAGCCTGGAAGTAAAAATGCATGGACTAGTATTTCAGCATAGTTTTGAGACAGGATGTTCTGAATTTTGGCAATGTTACAAAGGTGAAAGAATGCTGTTCTTGAGGTTTGTTTTAAGTGGGATGAATCCTGATAAAAAATAACTCCTAGATTTCTTACAGTAGTGCTGGAGGCCAGGACAATACCATCCAGAATAGCGGTTAATTGAGGTTTGGAAATGTTTAGGGCCAAGCACAATAACTTCAGTTTTGTCTGAGTTTAACATCAGAAAATTATAGGTCATCCAGGATTTTATATAATTTATGTAAGCTTAAAGTTTAGCTAACTGACTGGTTTCGTCTGGCTTGATTGATAGGTATAATTGGGTGTCATTTGCATTACAGTGAAAGTTAATTGAGTGTTTCCTAAAAATATTGCCTAGAGAACGCATATATAAGGAGAATTGGTCCAAACACTGAGCCTTGTGGAACGCCATGGCTAACTTTAGCACACCTGGAGGTTTTGTCGTTAACATGACCATATTGAGATTGATAATAGAAAGAGAAATGAGACTTAAACCAGTTTAGTGCGATGAATTTAATGCCAACTAAATGTTCCAATCTCTGTAACAGATGGAATGATCAATAGTGTTGAATGCAGCACTAAGATCTAGTAACAGAAGTATGGAGACAAGTCCTTTGTCTAAAGCAGTTAGAAGGTCGTTAGTAATTTTCCTGACTGAAAGAAAAATCCTGACTGAAAGTCCTCAAACTATTTCTATGTAGAAAATAACATAACTGATTAGCGACTACCTTCTCAAGGATCTTGGAGAGAAAGGGAATATTAGAAATAGGTCTATAGTTGGCAAAGACCTCAGGGTGAGGTTTTTTTTTCTTTCAGAAGAAGTTTTGTCACAGCTACTTTAAATGACTGCGGTACATAACCTGTTAATAAAGACATATTGATCATATCTAGTAATGGAGTGTTAACCATGGGTAACGCTTCTTTAAGTAGCCTCGTTGGTCTAAGAGACAAGTAGATGAATTAGCTGAAGAGACCTTTGACATTAATTGTTGAAGGTCTATAGGATAAAAGCAGTCTAAGTTTATGTCATGTATTGTTCTTTCTAGCAGTCTTGCATTTAAAGGTGAACGGTTAGAAGTTGAGGAAAAGAGGTGATGCATTTTATCTCTATTATTATAATAATAGTAATAATAATAATGATGATGATGATGATGATGATGATGATGATGATGATGATGATAATAATAATAACAACAATAAAAAGTTAGTGAAATAATAACTAAGTGGTACCAAAACTGTTTCATGTGACCAGAAATTTTGAGTGAAACGAGTTGAACAGACAGACATTCTGACTAGGTGTAACTAATAATATTGCTAATGGCTTACGTTTTCATAATTAGTGCCACCTGTGATTTCCTTTCTATGACAAGTCAAAATGTCTGCTGTAAATAAACACATTGATGTATTTGGGAACAATGAGGCTAGCAAGATGTAGGTTAACAAGATTTATTCCCAAAGCAAAACAGACATAATTTGATTGTCTTTCAAAAGCCTGTATGATAGAAACAGTTATTGAACCACTGACATAACTGATGGACGCGTGCTAGCCAGGGTAGGATACGTGATGTTATGTTTAATCAGAAGATGCTGACAGTCAAAGTCATAGTTTGTGACAACACACACAAATGGACATTTTTTTCAGATTAAAGTGGTCCATAAGAACATAAAGAGCTGGATAAGACCTTTAACCTTAACATATTTCTGTCAGAAAAATGAGACTGCTGTGGAGAGAGAGAATTAATCTGAGACCCTTCCACTGACCCAAAAAATCGAGTAAGTAAAGTCTGAACTCTCTTATTGTATTATCAAGGCTCATTGAGTGAGCTGCTCCTCTGGAGGAGTGGGCAATGTTTAGAGGGCACTCGCCTCGTCGTTGCTTCTGAAATGTGCAGGCGATGGGGGCATTTAACTTAACAGTATGTTTATTTGATCGGAAATGCCTTGTTCGAAGGGAATTACATGTTATATTATGGTAGAAATTATGAATACCATTATACTTAGGTTGGTCTTTTGTCTTTATTATGGGAAAATTAACTTCTCCTCTTTAAGCATGACATTAGGTATGAAGAAATGTAAAGTGATGGGGAACAAAGGAAGAAGAACTCTCAATCACGTAAGCTGAGGTTCCAAACTTGTGCGTTCACGGGAAGTTCAAGATGAATGGAAAAGAGTAGAAAGCAGCAGCTTAGCCAAGTAATGGTGACATAGCAATAGAGACTTTTATGTTTTAGCACATTAGCTACCCTTTGCATATATTTTGCTGTTGACCATCCTCCATATGTACGTTGTTAAGGGATTTTTTTTAGGGATTTTCTACCTTCCAGGCTGCCATCTTTTCAGTTAATTCAGTTGATCATAAACTAATCAAATTCACCTGATCCTTCTTATGAAGTCCATGTTTTGTGGATAATGAATACAATACTTGTAGCTAGAAACGCTTTGCTTCGTTAGAGCATGTTTACTGTACATACACACCACACTACTGAAAGAGCACATGCACAGTGTAGAGGCTCCTAGGATGGTAGTGTATTTTAGTAGCTTATTATTAATTTGAAGTTTACCTCTCAAAGTGGATTGAGATAATGTTTTGTGCGTGCTGAGTCCAAACCTGTTTAGATACTGTTCAGGTGATAAGTCAATTAACCAATTGGTCCATCTCAAATTTGAGTATGTGATGCTTTACTTTGTCATATTTAAAAGTAAACGGAATAAGTTTATTGGGTTTGGACTGTTGGTCGCTGAAAGAACCAATTTGAATGTGTCACCTCAGGTTCTGGTAAATTTATCACAATTGTCTGACATTTTATAGTCAAAATGATTGAGTATATAATTGGCAGATTAATCAAAAAATAATCAGTAGTGTGCTCCTTAAACTTTACCATTGTAGTATACAGTTTTACAGAGGACATGCAGAGTAAAATTGAGAGAGATATATTGCTTTATGTTGATGCATAGTACTTTCTACTTTCTTGTTGCATTCCTACAGAAATTGCATGCATCAGACTTTTAATTTATTTTGCATTAAGGTCTGAAACATCTGTTGACAGTCAAAATAGTTAAACATGAATAATTATCAGGCTTGTCTCCATCTGCTAAATTGATTTAAAATGGTACAATTACAAAGTGGCCCAGCTCCAATCCTCATGAGACTATTGGACCTAGTTTATGATGCCTGGCCCCCTTTTACACACTTGCATACATGGAGAAAATCATAGACAAGTGGGATGGCTGGATTTGAAAATAAATCAGTTTTAAAACATCAGAACAGTTATGAACAATTTAGAATATGGAACTACCTTTGTAGTCACAGAAAACATCTGCTCAACTGTGTTCACATTTTGCACAGCTGGATAATTTTTAAAATCATTGCAGCATGACCGCATGTTTATTCTGCACCGTTTGACTCCAATTTTGCAAATCCTCTTTCAAAAACATTTGCAAAAGTGTTGATCTATTCAATCACTGTCAGCTGCTTTCATCGGCCACATGAAAGCTGCGGGAACAAAGTCTACCGCAACCTTTTAACAAGCTTATAGCAAACACATGGTTGGAATTGTGAAAGGAAGCACTGAATATGTCATATTTATTGTATGAATGCAGCTAAGTTAACAGTGTGTAGCTACAGAAAGTGGAGAATTAGGGAGGCAAACCATTCTTACAACACTGTGCATTATTGACATAGTTGTCCTAATCTGAAATAACTCACACTAAGATTGGGGGACATCAGAATTCTGTTTAATGACGTGCGTTGGTACACGTCTCCGCCTTGTGTTTCGCCTTGAGATTTGCTGGTGCTTGCTAAAGACTGCCAGTCATTAACACTGAATATATGTGACACCGATGTGCGAAACACAAATCATATTCATGTGTTTTCCAGATGTGACTACTGCACAGATACTACAGTCTGTAGTTAGAGAAAGAAATTTCAAGCTTGACTAAAGCATTTTTAAAAGTGAATGTGTTGCAGTGGCCTACCTCTTCTCTGTGTGTTAACTCCCTCCTTGAGGTGCTGCTAAGCTCTCCGTGGTGAATTTGTTTCCTCGTCTTCACTCATGCATTTTTTACAACTAGTGCAGAGCCTGTTCAAAACGGTTTGCTTGGCCTGCGGTATTGCCGCTTGCAGTTTTCTTCAGACCCATTGTACCCCGAAATAACTGGCCACCAACGAACTTAACATGCAACACAACTGCATCCTACTGATTTACTGTGTACTTCTACTTCAGAGGAAAACACTGTACAATTACATTTGAATGCAAGTTTGAATGCAACTCGCCAGCACAACAAGTTACACCTGTCGCAGCACAGCTCAATCAGGCTCATATAGATATTCAATGTGTCGCCTATTTTATTTTGGCCGTCACACATCTGGTAGTAGTAGGCAATAGGTAGTAGTAGGGTTAATCCTGGGTCACTGTATTAGTCTGAAGAGTGACTCAGCAGCCTGGAACACTCATACCCAGCATGCTCGCTGTCTCTCTATCTTTCCCAGTGTCTTTTGTTGGTGTAATAGAGACGATCTATTACGACCCGGATGTGGTCAAGCGATCCTGTAATATTTTAATGAAAATGTCTTTAATATTTTAAGGCATTGCAATCATTTTTCGTATTATACTACATACAGCTGTTAGTTATACAATGGTGTATAACCTTCTCATTTTTCTATAACCCAAGGAAACCTGTATAAAATAATTCATAGCAAAGTATCTTCTAAATTAAGTTGATTCTGAGGATTATTTTCTTGAAAGGGTGGATCCCCAGAAGAAACCTTTAAAAGTAGACTAAGCTGTATTCATTTTGCAACACACAACTGAATTGCAGCATCTCAGTTCCAATTTATCAGTTCGGAGTTGGCAAATGATGCCCTGCTACGTCCTGCTACGCTCTGCGGTGCCCTGCTACGTCCTGCTACGCTCTGCGGTGCCCTGCTACGTCCTGCTACGCTCTGCGGTGCCCTGCTACGTCCTGCTACGCTCTGCAGTGCCCTGCTACGTCCTGCTACGCTCTGCGGTGCCCTGCTACGTCCTGCTACGCTCTGCGGTGCCCTGCTACGTCCTGCTACGCTCTGCGGTGCCCTGCTACGTCCTGCTGTGCCTTGTAACGCTGCACAGTGCCCTGCTATGCTACAAAGAACTACTACAAACTACAATTTTTTGGGACTGTTATTGCCACTCTTCATTCTAATCCCAACCGGTCGTCTGACACCGCCTACCAAGAGCCTGGGTCTGTCCCAAGTTTCTGCCTAAAGGGGAGTTTTTCCTCGCCACTGTTGCTTGCTCTGGAGGAAACTACTAGAACTGTTGGGTCCTTGTAAGTTCTGGAGTGTGGTCTAGACCTGCTCTATCTGTAAAGTGTCTTGAGATAACGCTTGTTATGATTTGGTACTATAAATAAAATTGAATTGAAATGAAATGCAACAATATTTATAAAGGTTTCTATCTATGGTTGAATTTATGAGCCAATCACATTGGTCTTCTTGTGTGAGAGGTAGGATCTCTCCCATTTTCTGAGTTTGAACAGCCACAAGAGGATCGGAACTGTGCCTCACAAGAGCAACCCAGATCCATTCTGCCGTACAAATCCAGAACCTATTGGCGGTATATTTAAGTTTTTGAGATTACTCACTGTTCCACTTGCCTACTTAAAAAAGTGTCTATTTTAGGGTGGATGCTATAAGGCATTAACTCTTGTGCAACACTATTTGTGGCCTGCAACAACAACTACTTGTCATTGAGGTTAATGTATTAGTTAATTATATGTGGGCAGTGTGGGTTGGTAGAAGGCAGGTGGTGACAAGTCTCACCCACCCTTTGGTGCTATGAATTGAGTATTTAACAGTATTGGCATGTAGGACTTAGAAGCAATTGCAAATCAAATACTGTGAGCATAAAAACATTGTCCTGGTACGGTATATTAAAAATAAATCTGTGTCTACAATGTAGTATGTTTAGTTTTAATGAAAATGAATTAGCAACTAAGTTGCTAAAATTAGCATAGCCATACTTTGATATTTCAAAGCCACCGTATCCAACCAAATAAGAAAGTGAAGAAAATGCTTCTGTCTACATGATAGCATTTCCTCATTGTTTCATGCACCTTTTAAAAAAAAAGAAAAAAAAAAGAAAAAAAAAAACCCGTAATTGTGCTAACTCCTGTTTTTTTTTTTTATTACTGCCTTCCCAGCTCATTACAGACTTCTAAATTGGCAACCTTACAAAAGACAAGCCGTTTCTCTAGAGGTTTTGGTATTTTAGCAGTAGTTCAGTATTTAGCTTGGTTTTGTTAAGTGCTTGGTCTGTGTTGTGGGACCACAGAGGGGCTAATTTGGTTAAAATAGAGTTTATATAACATGCAGTATAACATGAGATGGAGTGTAAAATATCCAGACTTTCAGAGACTTTAGGTTGCACTGGAATGCAGCACACATCTCTTGGCCACTGACAATCAAACACACACACACACTCTCACACACTCATTCCTGCCAGCGTTATTCAAAAGTTAGTGGTGATGTAAACTTAAACCTTTCAATTGGTCTGCCAAGATTCTCAGTGAACCAAAGAGAAATTATGCCCCCAGGTCTTAACACCCAAAAAGTCCCTGTTGTCACTGAGAGGAGAGAGATGCTGTTATTGGTCAGTCACCAGACTGAGAGGAAAGTAGCCAGCACATCATATTATATGTGAATGACTGGCTGACTGCATCAGCGAGTGTATCTCTGTGTGTATAATTGTGTAGGCATGTGTCTTTCCAAACAGAATTTTGTGTTACAAAAAGTGTAACCCTTTCCCCTTTGGAAACTCCAAAACTGCATTAATTCATATTTCTATATTATCAATGGATCGAATGACTATGTGTGATGTGAAAATTGTTGTTCCTGTGGATGAACTCAAAAAAATATTACATAACTCTGCAGGTTCCCTCTGCTCTACAGAGCCTTTTTGTCAAGTATTGCTTAAGTTATTAGATTATGTTTAGCTGTCTTTTAGTTTCTCAACTCTAATAAATGTATTGTTTTCTTGTGAAAATACAACTTAATTTTGTTTTATAGTTTCTTTTTGCCCATAGAGGTCCAGGAAATACATAAATTACTAAATGTCCATTTAAGGAGCACGGATGCTGACACAAGAAATGAAATGTGTTGTCTGGTTAAATTACATTCTTTCCTTATCTTTTCTCTCAGGCACTGGGGAAAGTGGGAAGAGCACATTCATCAAACAAATGAGGATTATCCACGGCACCGGTTACTCTGACGAGGACAAAAGGGGTTTTACCAAACTGGTCTATCAGAACATCTTCACAGCCATGCAGGCCATGATCCGAGCCTCAGAGACACTCAAGGTCCCCTACAAATATGAGCACAACAAGGTAAATAAGATCCTTTCTCTCAAGCCATTTCAAATTCCTCAACTGAAAAAGCAACTGTTATAAGGGCTGACAATTAGTTTTAGAAAAAAGACGCTACAAAGTGGCCACAGCGTCTATCTTATTTGGAACAGCCATCCATAATCGTTTCCTGTCCTTTTTGACACTTCCTGTGTCATTTAAGCGCTCCAGCCCTCCATTGCACCCAGTGTGTATTTGTGTTTGCCTGTGTGTTTCAGTAAACTCAAATCCATGTTGAGTGCATATACACACACACACACACACACACACACACACACACACACACACACATATGCATAGCAAATTCACAAGAAATACCTCCCCTACACTACTCACCTAAATTTGACCTCACTTGTAACTATGACTTTATCAGGTCAATTTTGTCACCTTTTTCTCACGTGTAGCCGTAGCTTTGGGAGCTGTGACCTCTAGCAGTTTATTTCCTGTGAGAGTGACAAATGAAAGGCAGCGGAGTATGAGAGGCCGCCTAGAAAATGATTCATACTTCTGTCTTACACACACTATCGTGATCTTACATATTCACTACTATACTCATACACATCCTTGTGTGTGTGTGTGTGTGTGTGTGTGTGTGTGTGTGTGTGTGTGTGTGTGTGTGTGTGTGTGTGTGTGTGTGAGTATAGAAGTGTGTATGAGCGAGTATAGTTGAAAAGGAAGTTGGTATGATCAATCCGGAAGACAGTTTAAATTCTCACTTCCTCATAGGCCAAAGGGGCCATTTTGAGTTACCATTATCCGGTGGGCTTGCTGCTTTGAAAGAACAGCTAACACCAACTCAAGAGGAACAAGGAACATTGAAATCAAGCAGCAGAAACTAAGGACAAAAACAACCTTGTTGGACAAAAATGTCAGGGGTATTTCTTCTCATTTACTTTCTTTTTCAAGGTCAGTTTTTGTTCGTGGAAGTAAATGGTAAGGAGGAAACCACTGCTATCTTTTTTCACTGACACTTTTTATTTTGTTTTTAAAAAATACTAAAATAAACAAACTGTTAGGATCTCTTCATCACATGGTAAAGGAATTATCATTTTTTTCTTTCAATAGGCATATAGATGGAAACCATAAAC
>NC_045737.1:6715813-6716891 GCF_008692095.1 Etheostoma spectabile
GAGAATGGTCTATTATGGATATGTTGACAGCTTTAGTACGACTATCATATACATGCAGTGCCTAAATAACAATAGAGCATCACGTTTTTGTGTTTCGTGTAGGTGTAGAGAATATTGGGCTTCCCTTGAGAATACCCTGGGATCATGGCATGGAGAACACCGGGGTTGCCCAGTATATGTTGGAATGAAGAGGGTTAAATAGAAGTATCGTCACTGGACGCAGTTTTCACAACCAGAGGATTGAGTGCTTATTGCCGGAGTTAAACAGAGTTGTCTTTTTCTATTACAGTGATCAATTCTACTTCATAGAAAATGACAGCATACTAGACTCTACAAATGAACTGCACTTATTTTGTCTACACTACATCTACTTGCCAAGAGTTCAAAAGGCAACTGCAGAATTCAGAAAACAGTGGAACAACCACAGATTATCAACACAAGGATCACAAACGCCTCTTCAGCTATGGCTGACAGGTGTTCTCAACAATGCAGAGGCAATGCAGAACATTTTAGTTGGGAGTGACAACTCTGAAATGAATGAAGACCAACCCCCCCAATACATTTTGGGACTTCAAACAATGCTGTTGTTCCAGAAAAATACTTTATTTTCAATGAAACAATTATGAACAGAATTCTGGAAACTGTAGACCCACTAGCCTATGACAGTAACCATGGCATACAATTATTTTTGGGTTGTGAACTCTTTTAGTGAGCAAGTTCCTTAGTCAAGGCAGTTAGGACACTATAGGGAGGTTCATTAAAGGCCAGTGACAAGTTCTGCTCTACAGCATTGAAAAATAAAATGAAATAACAAAATGGTTTTCTTTTAAGTTAAATGATTATTCCATTGTCACTTGTTTAAACAAGACATTAATGTATTAGGAAATGGTAAGTTATTGAAAACGATGTTGCATGAGTTTAATAAAGCTCAACAGGCAACCGATTTTAATAATGTATGTTCAGGACTTCTCGGAAGTCATTCCTGACCAATTCCCTGAGTGTTTTCTAATGCAAAATCCATAGTTTCCTTGAAATCCTCAAATTTTTTTCAGGACTGGCAACCGCAGGCAGTTAATGC
>NC_045737.1:6716901-6718732 GCF_008692095.1 Etheostoma spectabile
GTGTTTGCAGTGGGTAAATGACGGCCTTGTCTGAGGGGCAGCTCATAGAGAAATCCACTTAAGGTCATGGGGAGAAGCCCAAGGGCGGAACTGCATTTGCTCTCGTCGTCTAGGCCAGGATACCCCCAAGTTTCAAGGGTCCCTCTGAAAAGGAAAAACACCAAAGAACACAAAGAAATTAAACCTAGCATGTAGAAAATGTTTTAAAAATGAGGGAAAGACAAAGACAGAGCATATGAAAAGAATGTGAAAGAAGAGTGATCAAAGTTAACAAAACTACAGTACAAAGGTAGCTGATGAAACTAAATACAACTCAAACCACAACTGAAGGAAGGCAGTTTAACTAGAGATAACACATTGGGCATAGTAGTGCAGTATGTGTACACATATTCCATATCTAGCAATAATATTTACCCTCAACATCCAGCGGGTAGTCCCTCCAAAATGCAACCACACATTCCTCTTCCCTTCTTTTGTTGCTGTCCACTGCTGACAGTCAAATTTGAAAGTGCTGTTCTAGTACATCAGCTGGGAGTGGGGATGGCTTGTGACGAAAAACAGCGGTCTGAAAGCATCTGGGTGCATTCTTACTGCATCAAGAACACCAAGGGTCTTCATCCCCTGCTTGAATCTTTAAAAACGTATCATGAGAAAAAACAACTATCTCTTTTCAAATTGGATAAATTATCACACAACACATGAAAGGGATGACTTACAAGACTGTTCAGTGTTTTTGATTATGCAAAAAGGCCTTGTCTTTGACAACTATCTAAAACATAGCACCAACTAGCACTAGGCTACTTAGTCAGCGCTAACGCCATGACCACGCTAACATTAATTTGGGGAGACAATGCAGATAGGATGACGTTAATAAAAAGAGTACTTGGCTATTTTTAATCAACTTACCTCTTCCTGGATTTTGACGACCATTCACCAAAATGCTGTCTCGTCTGGTAACAGGGTCCTCCGGGTGCCATTGAGCTCGAACTAGAAGCGCTAGCGCTGGAGCCAGGTCTGACTTGATTTGCAGTTCCCCCCCCTGAATAATCTCTGCATCTCCAAATCAGAGCTTTGTCGGACTTGATGTAATTGTCGAGACACCATTGACAATATCTCACCATTTCCTAAAATATTATTTACAAGATGAATAGCCTCTCTCTGTTCATTACAGCAACACTACAGCCAAACTATTATAATGACAGTGCAGGATTTTGACTGTCAAACACTGCTTCTTCTTAGTCAACCAATCAGGAGCTGAGTAATCAAACTAATCCTTCTGTTTCAATCAAACTTTCTCACATACACTACTATACTCTCTCACATACACTACCATACTCTCTCACATACACTACCATACTCTCTCACATACACTACCATACTCTCTCACATACACTACCATACTCTCTCACATACACTACCATACTCTCTCACATACACTACCATACCAAAATGACCAGATTTCTCAGACAAAATCCAGGGACATTTTCAGCTCAGAAGCGTGTATACCTCCAAAACAGGTCATGTTTTTACTTTTGTAATACTTAAAACGGGGACACTGCACCTAAAGCTGCCCCCCCCCCCCCCCCCCCGTTCAGGCTTTTTTCTGCAACAGCTCATTGAGTATCGGATACAATAAAAACTATTGAGGAAATATTTTTCTTTGACATTGACCCAGTATTAAACGAGATTGCTGCAGTCGGCAGCAGAGAAACAAGTTACACTGTAAATTAATAGGATAATTCTCCAGCTCGTATTTACGTTCATAAAAGTGCTTGTTTTGCTACTGACAGACAGATTAATATTCTAAGTGTCTGACAACATTATGGAAAGG
>NC_045737.1:6718742-6718836 GCF_008692095.1 Etheostoma spectabile
AAGGAGGTCGACCTTTCTGTTAAAGATCAAGATCCTTTTTTAAAACATAGAAGTCTGTGTTTTCTTTCTTTCATTCCAATTTCGGGTCTGTCAG
>NC_045737.1:6718846-6725067 GCF_008692095.1 Etheostoma spectabile
AACCGGGGACTTTTCCGGGGACAGATCCAGCCGGGGACAGGTCACCAAAACCGGGGACTGTCCATGGAAACCGGGGACTGTCCATGGAAACCGGGGACGTCTGGTCACCCTATACCATAGTCTCTCACATACACTACTATACTCTCTTACATACAATGCTATACCCTCTCATACATACATGTAAAAGGAGTATAATAGTGTGTGTGTTTGTGTGTGCATGAGTACACTAGTGAAAATGCAATTTCATGATTTGTGTAAGACAGAAGTATGAATCATTTCCTAGGCGGCCTCTCATACCAGTCAGACTGTCAGGCTTTGCTCGCTGGAAGGTTTTGTAGAGATTTAGTTATGCGGGGCAGATCAATTATTTAGTAGATTTTAGTGTGATGGCCTGAAGTCAGATCATAATCTCGGGATGTTAGGATCAGGACCCAGTAAAGGACTGATAATGGACAGAAAAAAAGGGGGATAAAAATGTACTATTCAAGGTAATACAAATACAACACTTTGATATTGTGGATATTGTAGGTGTATTAGACGTGCTTGTTGGTTTATCAGCATTGCCATATCTTTAAGCATAAATCAACAAGTAAACCAATCGCTATTGGCTCCCATTCATTTCATTAGAGGAGGGACTTCCTAATGTGCTACTACATGAATTCCCGTGCTGATACTCCATGCTCCAGGTATTGCTTAGATATTACCTTTTCGATAGTGGTTTGGACAGTGCAGAACATTTGATTGATCTAAATAATAATTTAGATCAGAAGTTAGATGCTTTTTTAACAAAAGGTATTATGTCTTTAGTTTTAGGTATTTGGGTACATATTTCTTTATAATTTGTGCAGACCTTATAGGCAGATTACCGATGCAGGCCACATAACAGATGCCACCACATGTTAGTTGTATTTCTAATACTTTATGTCTGACTTTATGTTGACAGTTTGAAAACAGCTTTTAGTTGCAATAGCTTTATCTTTTAAATGTTATGATTTTATGAGAGAAAGTGTTGAATTTGCACACACTGTCAGCACTGAGATTTTAAAATGGCACCACATCTTGGATTTAACTCTCTGCTGTTGTGGTGAATCACCATTGTCCATGTTAGCTTTCACTTCCAGTACCACATACGCATGCTCATGAAGAAGGAAAATGAATGTGCCGTTTCAGCCCGGCCATTTCACCACAAAGTTTGTAGGTAAACGTTTTCTTCCATCCTACATTACCTCATACAGTAATTCCATTTTACCATCAGCTTCTTCATACTCCATAATCCAGTATCTGGACTATCAAAATAATTGGCTTTTATATCTTTAGTGTGTTTACACATTAGGGTTTTGTATGAGACATTCACATTAGAGTACTAGTATAAACGTTCTTAAGTACAGCAAACAACAAATCGTATGATGAAATCAAAGTTATGTGTACAACAAAACTACTAAATGTCTGTCATACTTTGTACCCAACATCCATCTCTCTGGCTAAAATGGGAAGTGTAACACCACAGACAAAGGAGTGCACTGACATCACAAAGGAAGTGAAAATAAAACCTGTCGATCATGTTTACACTGGTTGTCTGGACACTTAGTAAATGCCATGATTGTAGGATGGTAGGCTCTAAAGCCCACCCATGAAAGTATACTGGATACCTGATTTGTCTTCTATGGCATCTTACTTGTTCATTTTATTATATTATTTTGTTGTGATACATTTATTATGTATAAGTAGTGCAGTATGCGCAAAAGGAACTTTTTCAACAGTCAAGCACACGTTGATCTTTTGTCATGGGACACAGCTGAGTTTGATGGGAATCTGGGACGGCAAAACTTTGCCCTCAATAGCCCCAGTGGGATTTGAGCTTCAGATATTAGGTCCATGCTGAGCCTGGGGGTGTAAAGTAATTTCTGGATATAGAATATGTAATTGAGTGAGAAAATAAACCAGTGATAATTAGGGCTTTACAACCTGTATGTCGATTGTCTTTTATAGTCGCTGTGTTTTTATTTGGATTATCAAAAAAGCTTGATGAAGTTTTGATAAATTAAGTATTACTTTTTGTATCTCAGTAAGTCACGACGGTTACTATTTTTGTTTCTTCCCTTTAGGGCTACGCCAACATCGTGAGAGAGGTGGACGTTGAAAAGGTCAGCGTGTTCCAGAATCCCTATGTAGATGCAATCAAGAGCTTATGGAATGACCCGGGCATCCAGGAGTGCTACGACCGGAGGAGGGAATACCAACTCTCGGACTCCACTAAATAGTGAGTGGAAAGAAAATACAATACAAATGTCAAAACCTGACTTGTTAACTCTGGAATGGCGTATTAATTGACCTTAGGCTTATATTAAACCTCTGGGAAGACTTTTTTGAGATATGTTTAAGGTGAAATACAAGACAAAAACACCCCCTGGTTCATGTCTTCTCTCTGTGGTTATAGTTACCTGAACGCGTTGGACCGGATCGCCGAGCCAGCCTACCTCCCCACCCAGCAGGATGTGTTGAGGGTTCGAGTCCCCACCACGGGCATCATTGAATATCCGTTTGACCTGCAGAGTGTCATATTCAGGTGAGTGAGGAAATATATTCAGGATCAGAAAACAGCATTTGTGAAAATAGCATTTGTGTACATTGGGTACATACCTACTCATTACTACTACTACTTTGTTGTTGTTGTTTTGTCTGTACAGCTGTTAGTTAAGTTGGCAAAAACACATCAAATGTGCAGAGAAATGAACTCATAGCCGTTCATATAATGATAGAAAATAAAACTACAACTACTGAATTTTACCTTTAAGTGATGCTTCCACATGTCCAACAAGTCTAACATCCCTAAACGTTTCAGTCTACAACAAGTACCTTTACTTAATTAAAGTTTCTAGATATTTGCAGATTTCTTGAGAAAATATTTGTACTTCAATGCGTGTAAAAGGGAAACATATACTCCACTTTTTACCCATCTACATTTATCTGACGGTAGTAATTGTTTTTTCATTTAAAATATTAATCCACACTTTAAGTACATTAAGCTCATCAAAAGCTGCTTTCCGACTGTAGGGATTTTTGCAGTTCCTAGAACATAACATTCCTAGAACCCTTTTGTTCTCGTGTTCTGACTGGACCAATTTGGGGATTTTTAAGTTTTTCTGACTGACTGAGTTCCTGTAACTCTTTCAGCTCCTGTCCTGCTCCAGGGCAGGGTCTTTCCGCTGTTCCCTTTTCTGAATGGGAACCTAGGTCAGCGAGAGTTGGGTGTCCGGTACAGACAGACCAACAACGGGACAATTTTAACAATTTTTGCCATCTTATTAATCACTAAATTCACTTCTGAGAACGTTTTAGACGAGAAAGGAACAATTTTGATTTTTAATATAGGCAGTATTGAAAAAATTGTTGCCGAATTGACAAGTTGCTTCAAAGTTTTCGGAGTTGAGATTTCCATAAAGTGATGCGACAGCCAGCTAGCGCTTGCCGGGGCCAATAGCTCATCGCTCGGACAGTCACGCTCGGAGACCCCGCTGTAAGCTGGAGGTCTCTCAGACCGCTCTCGTAAGTAAGAGGCTTTTATTTCGCTGTTGACGGATTGTTTGGTTAAATATCAAAACACATGTCCATCATAAGATCAACAGGAACTTGTGGTTAACTGTCTTCTCGGAGTTAAACTCCACAAGCTGGCTGGGCACGCACGCACGCACGCATAGCACCACACTAACTGAACATGCTGTTTTATTTTTCATTCTCCAGTGTATGTACCTTGTAATGGCGTGCAGTGCCCTGCTATGCCATGAACTACTACAAACTACTATTTTAGTCATTGTTCAGTTATCTTTTACTGTGACTGTTATTGCAACTCTTCATTTCAACCCCAACCGGGCGTCAGACACCGCCTACCAAGAGCCTGGGTCTGTCTGAGGTTTCTTCCTAAAAAGTTTTTGCTCGCCACTGTCACACTGTTGCTTGCTCTGGAGGGAACTAGTAGAACTGTTGGGTCTTTGTGAATTATTGAATGTGGTCTAGACCTACCCTATCTACAAAGTGTCTCGAGATAACTCTTGTTAGGAATTGATACTATAAATAAAATTGAATATATATTACAGCAAATTCCCCTCATCTTTAGTCACACTTATGAAATATTGATAAGGAGAAATGTCGCAATGTTACTATTCTGCTTTTACTCAGCTGAATATTGGAGTAACTGTTAAGTCACACTCAAGGATCAATAGAATTATCCTATTCGATTGACTTTTGCCCTTTTGCTTTTTAATTATGCAATGCCTTAATTAAGCCATGCCCCTCATAATATGTTAAAAAAAGATTCAAACAGATTTGCAAATCGTTTTGCTCATAGTGACTGTTTTCTCTCTCCTGGATGCTGCTGCCCCATCAGGATGGTGGACGTCGGAGGTCAGAGGTCAGAGAGGAGGAAGTGGATCCACTGCTTTGAGAACGTCACCTCCATCATGTTCCTGGTAGCGCTCAGCGAGTACGACCAAGTATTGGTGGAATCGGACAATGAGGTGAATGATAAAAACACTCTCACAAGAGCTACATTTAAAAGTTAATTTATTAACCAAACAAAGTGCTTATGTTAATCGTGTGATGCTTAGTTTTACATTTTCAAAAAGAACTTCACCTTCATGTGATGTGGAAGATGAAAAGCTATTCCTTATTTAAAACAATGAAAATCAAATTCTCCTCCTACTTGCCGTGCTCCACCTTTTTTTTTTTTTTTTTTCTCCCCTTTGGAAAGCATTTGTAAATGATCAGCCAGCTGTTTTGAATACTGCCTCAGGCCACATCCCCTTCTTAAGAGGATATAGCATGTGTGTCAGTCTGTTAAATTGTATTAATGAGCAGGTGTGTGTTCATATGTGTGTCTTGTCTGTATTTGTGCCCGTGTGTTTTTGCTTCCTTTGTTATCGCAAGCCTACAAACTGAAGAAAGAGAAGACTGACCAGCTGCATGTCCTCTGCATTCTGACGTCAATAGATTAGATTTTATAATATACAGGCGATATTCTGTTGATTATCTAAATACACTGCAGTGCTGGCGATGTGACACCTAAGGCCCGCTTTCAGAATGGTCCTTCTCTCTTATCGTTTCTGCTGTCCCTCTGGTGCGGTAAAACATTTATTAAAAACCTGTATGTAATGAGTTTGAAAGCCTGCAGTTTAATTAAGTGATTAACTCGCTCTCTCTCTCTGTCTCTCCTCACGCACACATTCACACTCTCTCTGTAGAACCGGATGGAGGAGAGTAAAGCTCTGTTTAGGACAATAATCACATACCCCTGGTTCCAAAACTCCTCAGTCATTCTCTTCCTCAACAAGAAGGACCTGTTGGAGGAGAAGATCATGTACTCTCATCTGGTTGACTACTTCCCAGAGTATGACGGTGAGTAACAGCAGAATCGTGTCAACTAATTCCAACCCAAACATCAAACATCTGAACCTAGCACAACACTCTTCTTAGCTGCTAGTTTGCATCCCTCTATAGCGATACAGTATAAAAGCCCTCGGGCAGGTGCGAAACAGATGGTTTACAGATTTGTAATTTAGGCCATTTGACTTTTGTGTTAAGGCTAATTTGATTGTAATATCAAGCAGCCAAAAAACAGCCATAAGAATATTGGACCAATGCTGATATCATTTCTTTTAAATGTGTTATTATACTGATAGTGTGTCCATATATTGATATATCTTGGTCAGTAATGTACTGTCAAAAGTATTTAGAACGTAATGGTACTTACGATATTGAAAGAAAGTGGAAAGTGACTTTATGGAGCATGGTCTTCCACTCTCCAGGTCCCCAGAGGGATGCCCAAGCAGGGCGAGAGTTCATCCTCAAGATGTTTGTGGACCTGAATCCAGACAGCGATAAGATCATCTACTCTCACTTCACCTGCGCCACTGACACAGAGAACATCCGTTTCGTCTTTGCCGCCGTCAAAGACACCATCCTGCAGCTCAACCTTAAGGAGTACAACCTTGTGTAGAGCGGAGCGGGGCTGCCACCAGCAGGCCATCAACACACACTGACTGATGCAATCTGTGAAAAGATAGATCATATACACACACATTAAAAGAAAATCAGAGAAAAAAAAGAAATTTAATGGTTGCATAGTACTAATTTATTTGCCATTTGTTGATCTCTTGGTCCCCAAGGGGTGAGCAAAGTAAATGTTATTTTGCTGTTTAAGGAGTTAATGAAATATAGGGTGGGAG
>NC_045737.1:6725077-6742250 GCF_008692095.1 Etheostoma spectabile
GGGGGGGGGGGGCAAGATATTTGGAAGGGATGGAGTTGCTGTTGAATATGTACAGCATCAGTCCTCATTTCTAGGCTTTGCTCTTTTGTGAAGTTTTGTTTTGCTTTTTGAAAAAAAGAAACTACTTTGTGCACACGAGGTTTGGGGGCTTGTTCTGTCCGTCTGATCAGAGCTGCAACGAATGCAATGTGCTCCATGCCTCCTGCCTTTTTATAAAGTAGAAGGTTTTTGTTCCTTTTTTTTACCCTCCTACCTGTCCGTTCATTCTGAAGCTTCATCCTGGGCATTCACCTGTTTTCCCAACAGGAAATTATGCCACAGATCTCTAACTGATAGTTTCCATTTTTCTACAAAGGACTGATTGGCAAGTCTCTTGATTAATAGATAAAAACTGGTATTTTGTAAATTTATTTTATATTGATTTGGTATTAATTGATTTAAGTCATTATTTTTATTATTACATTGCATTGATTTTTGGTACCATCGATGAGTAGAGCGTGTGTGACAGTCACACAAGTTCTCCAGTATTGCCGTAACCATGAACTTCAGAAGATAGAGAGAGTTTTGGCTTTAAAAGATGCTTTCTGAGCTTTGAGCGAGCAGGTGAGGAGACACACGAGGACCTGTGCTCTGTCATGTCATGAAAACCGTGATGGCGCTATTTTTATTTTTTTTACACGGACTGAAGGGAGCTAAGGAGGTGATTATTTATAAGACAGTGTTGTTAAATGATTATGTTCAACTCTGCCACCAACGCTTTTTATTATGGTAATATGTGTACTTATTGCCAATACCAAAACAACTCAAGCACTAGATGCCACTTTGCGCTGTTTACTACTTTTAATGAAATGGAAAGTGTGTAGGAAAGAAAAAGAGCAGGGCTAATGAATGCTTTACTGACTGATTCCTAAAAGTATTTAACAACATCAACGGTATTCTCTCCAACCACCCCTACAGTTAGTTAGTAGGCTTTTAGAAAGGAGGATGCCAGAAATAACACAAATGTTATAAAAATAACACTTGAAAAGATAGAGGCACTTGCAGATTACAAGATAGTACAAAATGGGAACCATGCCATGGTTTTTCATTTTTACCTCTGTTCTTAAGATTACATTAAACTTAATTTATTTCTGCGCTAACCTGCTTGAACGGTCCAATCACAACCTTTCCTACAGACTATCCAGTCACATTCTTTATAGTCGTCCAATCACAGCCCGGCTGTCTTGACTGTTGTAGTTCAATAGCCGCGGAGAATACATTTGGCTAAATACTAAGAAAAAGGGCAAAGTGTTGATGTTCAGTTTGTACCAAAGTAAGCCCTCCTTATTTCTGATTACATTTGCCGCATTCCCAAGTTACTTTGAGTAATTTTTGTAGCAATTCCCTAGAACATACGCCTGTAATTTACATTTATTGAGGCATAGTGCAATTATGAATGCTATAATCATTGTACATAAATCTCTATATATATGGCAGCATCTTTGTTGGCTTTGTAATCATTACGTTTTTGGCAGATTGAATGTGCGGTATTGAAAATATGTATCTATGTAATTGTATTGTATGTCTAATGGCTAACTCATTTTTGGAAGAAAAAGTTATTTACATGTTTGTTTTTGTTTCCTTCCTTCCCCTTTAAGAAGAGAATGTAAATTTGGTGTTTTGCCATTTTTGTTTCTCAGCAAAGAAACATTGTTCAGCTTCAGAACTGCATAAAGAGGAATATAATTAAACAACAACTCATTGATTGGTAAGCCAGTACTTAGAGTTACTGGTGTGTTAAATTGAATTTTATATGAAAAACTGCAGACTGAATCCAATCTACAGGGCTAATTGTAATAGTTTAGTTTTTAACTGGCTTCGGGAAAAGAGCACTTGTCATATAAGTGTAATCACGTCACTCATTGATTCTTATTTTATTTGTATCTTTATCACACAGTGTCTCAGTTTATAGTTATAAACTTTGAGATTTCTTAGTGTACCGCACACCTTGTTATCCTGAGCACATCCCCACTCCAACACCAACCACCTTAGTATGTTTTATTTAACAAGTAGTAATAGAACAAGGTGGATGGCATCCAGGTTAAGTGTTGCTGTGGCTCAGATTTTATATAAAAATCTTCTTAAGGATAATATTTAAGTATCTAATTGTTTGTGCAATGCTATCACCCTGAACACCCCCTTACATGAACCTCCACCCTGACAGAAACTCAGTATTACAGTCAGAGACAAGATGACTCAACTATTTGGCCTAATTAGGATGGTGCATTTCCAGGTGTTTTTATATTCTTTTTTTATTACCTGATTTCCATATTGAATGCCACCAATTCATTAGAATTTACAGTTTTATTTTGGACTTTATTTATGAAATGACAACATAGGAGAAAATACACAACAGTTCAGATGTACATATTGCCTTATTGAATAAGCCGTGCCTCTGAAGTCCCATGCAAGGCACCTGTGTTTTTATGAGAAGTGAAGCTAGTGCAGCCAATAATGCCCCATTGTGCAGCTGGAAGATTGTTTGGCTTTGGCTCGGTGTTCTCTCTTTGTTAATCTGTGCTATGAGAAGCCCTGGGACCAGCTTTGAAGTGTAGTTCATGTAGTTAATATGACATAATTACAGGACATTATAAGAACATCCTGAGTTGATTTCAAAAATAGTGTTGCATCAGATTCATGTCTTTTAATCCATGCCACAGTGCATTATAATGGATTGAACTGCCTGATGCGATTATGACTAAACATCAGGATGTGTAGAATGTGACACAATCTGGACTCTAAGGCACCACCAGACACCTGCGGAGGGGTGTTTTGGCCACATTTGGCTATGGTTCAGCATCTACCAGCCACACTGGCAGTTGACTGGCTCTAACTCAGAGGTCCTGTTGTTTTCAGATATTTCAGCTGGCCAGTAAAATTTCTTACAAGGATGATTGATTTTGGCAGGCAACAACAATAACCACTTATCAACAGCAGGGCCTTATAGGAAAACTCATCACACATTTCACTGAATGTTACGACCATGTCAATGTGATTCTGCTTGTTTCCAGAGGAGATGTTTTGAAGCTGGACTATAGTTTCAATTTATCAGTGTTGATGATCACTTGTTGTAGAGTTGCAGTAATTGCTAACATGTGTCCCTGCTGTTGTAAAGTGCTTATTTACACTGACCCTGCTACATATAGGGAAAACTGTTGTTTAAACAATTCACACATTGCATTCAACGCACTGAGCAGAGACCGCCCGGCCATGTTTGTGAAACTCAAAAAGTAAAAAGTGATTTTAAAAAAACAAAAGTGACTGACTTATATTAATGTTTTGATTTAGTTTTTTTACACAGTGATGAAGGTAGATCATAAAAAATGTAGTGTACTGGAAAAAATATACAAATGATAATTGGATTTTGTTAGATATATATGAACCACAAAGGGCTGTTTCCAAGCTTTGTGAATGACTTGTTCATCATCATTACTCTAAGGGAACACATGTGGTTCAGGCTGAATATTCCCTTTAAGAGTGCCCAGACTGCTGTAATGCAGTATGTTCAAGAGCAGCGCAGTTTTACTTACAGTATATTAAGGACAGAGAGTTGAGTTTTTGAAAAACAACTTCATAAAACTGCTCTGTCTCAGACACATCATCTGATTGCTTTCCTCCCAAACATATGAAGTTTGAGGATTCCTTTTGAAATAGTGCTATTATGTTGATCTCCAAACATTGTGTAAAATGTTTCCTGTATCCATAAACTGGCACTCCAACATGTTTCTGAATGAAACGAAGTGTTGCTTTTCAAAAGTATGTCAACTGATGATTTTCATTTTAACTTTAGTGATACAGCTAGCATTTCTATAATATGGGTAATTAAATGCCTTTAGATCTACAGCATTACTCCGCACCACACTTCCTATGAGATGTCCTAAGTCAAGTTGTATTTGAACTCTAGTTTATATTACAAACCTCTGTCAAGCACTGAAGATGTAATTAACGTGAAAACAGACGTGATTCTTGCTAAGTAGAATCGTCAATTAAGGTGCCCCAAGCTTTTCACCAAGCAACATGTTGTGTGAAGTTTCCACAGGTTCATTTTCTCTTTTTTCCCCTGCCTAATGTAATTTACATTTTTTTACATCATCAAAAAGAAAAGAAAAAAAGAGAGACGACAAAACACTTTAAAAAAAACAGAAGAGGAAAACTTACCTTGGCATGGAGAGCTGACTTTGTTTACTTCCTGGTTTAAAACTCCTTAACACCACTATGAATGAATTTGGTTTATAGATTAAAGACAACTAATGAGGGTAAATCAAGGGAACACATCCAAGAAAATTCACCGCAATTCATGAAATACACTGCTTTTTATATCATTGAAAGATTGTTATCATTGTAAATTATCTCTCCCACAAAACAAAAGGTCATATTCTCCATTGAATAAGGTAGTAGAGGCATCGTATTGCTATTTGCATTGACATAAATACAGCAGCCGACAGATCCTCCCCGATCAACGCAACAGAAAAGTGACATCTTTGTACACTGTTCCCGCTGATAATGTGCTTAGTCGTTCTGTTTTTAAATGTTCTTGTTGCACAGCAGTCATGATGATACAGAGTAGATATGACTGTTCTAAAATGTTGTTCAAAAAGAGGACACAAGTGTGGATAAACAGAGAGTAAACTGCACAAAAAAAGCCTTGTGGTTATTTTCTCAATGTAGTCAATACACAATAATTCATGTACGTACAACACACGCACGCATGCACGCACGCATGCACGCACGCACGCACGCACACACACACGCACACTTTCTGTATTCTATTGTGTGGATTTAAGATGACTACAGGTCCACAACCACTATTTAATGATTTGTGCATCTTCTATCTTTCTAGACTTTATTTTATAGGGGGAAATAAAAATGACCATATTGTTCCTCCAGGGTCATTCATTGTATTCATCTGTAATAGTTGTGAACTTTTATCTTCTTATCTTTATGACATTTCATTTGATATTTCCATAAATGTATGTATACATAATTTCCGCTCCTAGTTATTTTGTTTTCTCTCTTTTGACTCACTCACTTCACTGACCCACTTGTGTCACCCTCTCAGTGCATTATCATACTGGAACACTACTGCTCATGCTATGAACCTCCTGGATTTCCTCTCCTTTGTCCTCCCACATGATTACAAGCGTTGAAAGCGCAACGTTTCCCTTGAACCCTGGTAAAACTCACTCACTCACTCACAGTTGGCCTTTCTGACCCCTAGTGGCCATTAGGAGACATGGCAGTGTCCGAGGACACTTTACTTTTCCTTTCCCTGTAGTGCTGCGAACATCCGTGGAACATCCAAATAGGTAGCCTACTGTATCATACATCTGACATGTATTACAAAGGGGATATTTGCAATAAATGTCTGATGTATACAGTACATATTTGCAGCTACAATTCAGGTTATCAGCGCCAGTTTATCTAAGTCAGGCCTATGTTTCCTACTGTTATAGGCTTTTGTGCAAAATTATTTTTGCAGCTTTCTTCGATTAAAGCATATGTCCCTACTCTATAGCATTCTTAGTTCACATCATGTCACAGTGCTGTAAAGAGAACACGGTCTGCTTGCAGTGGCTGTGGACTTCCCATTTATCCCTTTCTATTTGCAGCCAGTGCCACGCCCTCCCGAGCCGGCAGGATAAAGTTCAACAAGTGTCTTTCTGCTTCAGACCAAGCGCAGCATCTTCAAATAAGGTCAACTCCTTTAATTCCTCAAAAAAAGATATCTGGATTTCCCTTTAAAGGAAGGCTATTGATACAACGTAAAGTCACCTCCTTATCTTCAAACTGGTTTTCCACTTAAGAGGAAGTTGTAGACGTACATTTTAAAGATGCTCTGCTCCTTTTCCCACTGACTTTGAGGTTACAGAGGGGAGTGAGAGAGAAAAAGACGGTGTGGACACATTCACAGCCTTCAGCATTTACACGTCCACAGCCGAGGACTCATTGGAGAGCGAGCTGGTCAGTGGGAACGATGGCAGGATGTTGTGTGTCGGCGGAGGAGAAAGAGAACCAGAGGATCAACGAGGAGATCGAGAAGCAGCTGCGGAGAGACAAGAAGGACTCTCGCAGGGAGCTGAAGCTGCTGCTGTTAGGTGAGCGTCAAACCTGGAGGGGGACTTGGCTTTACACAGCCGCAGATTGTCCTAAATCCTCCACGCATACTATCTTAGTCCAGTGTCAATGACATTCTGGGGTTAAAAATTGAAAATATGATCATAATGGGCTGAAACGCTTTGGCGCGAACATTCATCCTTATATTTTCTGCGCCTTACCGGCCAAAATGCCACAAAATTATCTTTAAAAGCTCTGAAAAATGTTCCTCTGATGGAATACTTTACTGCTTCCTGACCACACCTGGACATGCATGGGTCATGGCAGGTGAGACAGCACTCAGCAGCCTGTCGACTAAACGGTGTTTTTTTTTTATTATAATACATTTTATAATGTAGGAATAACACTTTATCAGAGAAAAGCCATTCTCTGTATGTTAGGATGTTTAATGGGTTGGATATATGTGCATCAAAGATTAAAGGCACAAGGAGGCACAAGTTTAATATCTAACTGTTCTGCGCATTTCCTTTCTCATCATTCCTCCCTGAACACGCAGGGTGTGCGCAGCTGCGCGTCCATAGTCGTACGTGCCATTCATTTTACGCACCATGGAGAGTTTTGCAAGCTTGATTTGTTTGACTATTTGACTCATTTAGATCACACCTACCACAGAAATACAGAAAACCGTCACATGTAGAGAGATATTTGACAGTTTATGATGCGTTTATGTTTATGTGTAACGTCAGCTCGTTTCCAGTCAGAATGTCCACAGTAACCGAAACCGACAGCGCGCTCGTTTCCAGCCCAGTTCCCTCAGAGCTGTAGTTGGGGGATTTCTGTTTGCTCTATGATGGACTGGAGAAAAGTGGGCGTTTTCTCTCCGTCTGTCGGGACAAACTCCAGCCTCCTCCCACCATTAAAGGTAGTAAAGAAAACAGTGGAGGAATAAATAAATAAATGGGACAGTGTGAGTAAACCTAACTGGGCTTTTTTTTTTCTGGGGAGTTATCCTGCTTCATGGTTGTAATGTTTAGACATTGTGGGATATTTTTTAGAGATACAGAGATCAATAATGTGAAGCTTCTGATGTGCATACACGTTTTCTTTTATAAAGATTATTTTTGGCCTTTAATTCAACAGGACAGTGAAGACATGATAGGGGAATGCCATGCAGCAAAGGGCCGCAGGTTGGAGTCAAACTTGCAGCCACTGGGTTGAGGAGTAAACCTCTATAAATATTTTCACCTGCTCTACAAACTGAGCTAACTAAGTTTTTCACTTGTCAAAGTGAAGAAGGGGCACAGCTCACGTCTTGGTATGAGTTCCCTGACTTGCTCAGGCACACTTCTGCATGTCCGATTCCGGTTGAGAAAGGTATTAAGGCCTGGACACAGGTGTGTGTGTGTGTGTGGTGTCAGTGATGTGTTAGAAAGCCATAACTAGCTGCTGCGGGCACACCTCATGCAAAAGTCATGCAAATCCAGACCTGAGCAGGACATGGGCCCAAGGTTTGCCTGCACTGATGTCTTTCAGGACTAGACCTAATGTATCATAAATCCCATTTAATTTGCTTTGAAAAGTCTTTTCTCGGGTCACTGAAGGGTATGACCCACAAACCACTAATGGAGAAGGTCCCTTTGTACCCAACCCTTACCCTTTAGATGTTCCAAGCAAGTATTACAAGCAATATAAGCAAAGTATCAAGTAATCCGTAATCTTCGGCATATGGGAAGTACTTTAAACATTTATTTACCTGAGTGACTGAGAGCTCTCAGTGGATTTCATTAGGATGGTCACAGTCAGCTCTCTGGAGAGGATGAGTGGAAGAGGAGCAGGAAGAAAGATCAACACGTACACATTCTGCCTCTTCTGTCCATTCAGTTACCAGACTTGCAAAGCTGTGGGACAATGCACATGTGTCAACACCGCTCTATACTGCACCTGCATGTCATTACAAAAACAAAGAAAGAAGGAATCAAGTATTTTAGAAGCCTTTTTTTTTTTTTTTTTAAAGCTGTACCAACCTGTAGCATGTACTTTGAATAGATGTTAGAATATTTAATATAACAAACTAAAACTCATTCAAGCAAAAAAAAAAAAAAAAAAAACTGAGAACAGAAAACAAGACTGGTCACAGATCATGAAAAGAAAAAAGAATGAGTTTACAAAACATGGGTAAACGGGAATAAAGTGGATTGAGATTTATGAAATATGAATTTCTTGTTTGCAACCTAGTTTAGCATTATATCATTCAACTGTTTTTATGTTTTGCGGTTTTTATTGTGCATGAGATGAAAAGAATTAAAGCCTACTGAAACAGCTGAGAAATTTTCAAATGGAACGTAAATATACAACATCAGTTGTGAAACTGTAACAGAGGAATACTGAATGCAAACATAGAAGTACATTGACAAAATGTTTACATAATTTATATATGTAAGGGGTTGTTTTTGTGTGATGGCTGCCGTACACTTCAATCTAAATCAATTTGTTGTAGTTTGGTGACTTCTTCTTTTGTGCCCTACATTTTCCTCCAAAGTCTCCCATGCCATGTTAGTTTCAGCTGCAAAAAAACCAAACTGAAGCAAAAAGAGTATGACAGATAGTAGTAGTTCTTATCTTGGCGACATTAACACCACATTCATTCACAGAGTGTGTGTGTGTGTGTGTGTGTGTGTGTGTGTGTAGCTGATTCCTCGTACTTTGAACCCAAGCCAAGAGGTCCTAGATCAAAGACTCTGAGACGTGACAGATTGCACAGGCGGAGTTGTGCTCCCTATAGTCTCGCTTTGCCAGACCATCCACACGCTGCGGAGTGGCTGGTGTGGCTACTCCGCACAGCATCCCGGGATGGGAGAAAAACGTGCTCTGGTTTATTGGCATTTCTTTAAACCAATCACAATTGTCATGGGCGGTGGTAAGCTTCGCACAGAGCCGCTGTAGGAGAGAAAACTCAGATAGGACAAATAGTCTAGCTATAGCTGTCTCAGTTAACCCTGCAGAGATCTGAGAAACAGTTAACTATAGTCCTCATAAATCCACCGGAGTTTTCCAACACAAAGAAAACTGTAGGAAACAAACATTGGCAAAAAATTACATGCATTCAGCAGAATTTCCTGCGGCACCGGAGCAATCCCTGAAGTGGGAACGTCAAGGATATAGACTATACTCCCTATGACAGATCAAATTATCTTATTGGTGGCGAGCCCCTTTAAGCATTTCAAATAATTTAATTTAAACAGTATTTGTACTTCAAGTCATTCAGCAATCACATTTCATTTATTCATTTTAAATTGTATTGGAGCCATTTGTGTCCACTGAGGGAGAAAAAGAAATTGACTTATATTCAATATTCATTCACCAGGTGAAAAGGAGTAACATCACAGCCTAACAAATGCAAAGAGCTCAGTTTAGAAATGTGCACACATAACACTGGTTTCTTAACTTCTGTACAACTTTTTACAGCATAAGTAAGTTGATTCATCAATTATTAATCATCACATTATTGAACAATCAATCGTGATATTGACATACAGAGGAGTCCATGCATATATTTTTTCTTTGAATACTAATGACCCAGTTCTTCTCCAAAAGAGAGAAACAAAATGAAAAGTCTGATGTTAGAGTCACATGAATTACTACATCATATTCCACATTAAAGACAGACCTGTCACAATAATGATAAACTTAACCGAACATGAATTCTACAAGAGACCTAAACCCAGGATGCATACAGAGATAAAAGAGTGAGGCTTCTGAGCTCATTTAACTCTCTCTCTCTCTCTCTCTCTCTCTCTCTCTCTCTCTCTCTCTCCTCTCGTCTCGTCTCTCTTCCTCCTCTCCTCTCTCTCTCTCCCAACCCCGTCATCTCCAAGAAACTTGACTTGTAAACAAGGTGCATTCAAATACAAAAACAATTTGTCTAAGCCTTGTTTGTTAAGATGTAAAGACTCAAGTATTCATGATGCCATGCAAAACAGCCAGGAGACCAGAACACTGCTGGTACCACCCAGTCATCACAGAGCTTTAACACAGCAATTTCCCATATTCAGGTCTGGTGACAAACACACATTTGTTAAACAAATAGATTGAAAAATAGATTGAGCTTGTGTTGTAAGAACTAAAGAGTACTGTGTTTGTGTGTGTGTGTGTGTGTGTGTGTGTGTGTGTGTGTGTGTGTGTGTGTGTGTGTGTGTGTGTGTGTGTGTGTGTGTGTGTGTGGTGGTGTGTGTGTGTAAGTTTACTTCATGTAACATGATGATAGTGAACACGTTGAGTCAGTGCATTTAGAATGTATTGTCCTTCAATGTAGGGGGCCGGCTTTTAACTACAGTGTGTAGTTCTCTTTGTTTGACTGTCAGTCAAAAAGTTGGTATGTGTCCCAACGCAAACTAAATATCTGGATTTAACCCCCACTGTATCCAACAGGTACTGGAGAGAGTGGAAAGAGTACCTTTATCAAACAAATGAGGATTATCCATGGAGGAGGATACACAGATGAGGACAAGAGGAGCTACGCTAAACTGGTCTACCAGAACATCTTCATGTCCATGCAGGCCATGACCCGGGCCATGGAGGCCCTTAGTATACCTTTGGCTAATCCCAAGAACCAGGTATGGTACAGATGTCAAACTGGCTATCTGCTTTTTTTTATTATCAGTAAGAGCTTTTTGGACTGAAAAAAATCTTTGCATTTTTGCCAAATTTCTATCCACTCATTTATGTCTTTTTTTATTTTTTTGTTGCATCTTTTAACTATTTGTACTCCACATGCATGGTGCCCTCAGTTATATTTAGTCTGACTTCAGACTTCAGACTATCAGTTGGTAAACTCAAAAATCATCTTTCTGTGTGTCTATAGACCCATGCAAACTCAGTCCTGGAGGTGGAAGTGGATCAGGTGGAGGAGTTAGAGCCAAGCCTCGTGGTGGCCATCAGGAGTCTGTGGGACGACGCGGGGATACAGGAGTGCTACGACCGGCGCAGGGAATTCCAGCTGTCCGACTCCACCAAATAGTGAGCATTAGACAAACAACTGGTAACTCAATAACATGCACAGAGAGATTCTACTCTCTTCAGCGCTGCCAAATAGTTACCACATATATTATAGAGAGTAGACAAAAGAACAGGAACAAATTAATACCTCAACTCCAAAGAATAAGGTCTAGAAATATACAGTTCAACACCTCTGCGACAGTCTCCAGGAGTGAAGATTTGAATCGGATGGCACTATGATAGGCAGGGCTGTGGCTACCTTTGAAGACACTAAGGTTATGTGCTCGGTATTGTTTCCTGTATATTTGAGGGATTTAGCAAAACGCAGTGAATTTACCTTTAATTCAGAAGTACACGTTGGGTGTTCTTTATGCTGATTCCTTTGTTTTTAGATTTGTAATCTTTTTTAAATTTGACTCTTTTTAGCCAAGAAATTCTGCATCAGAAGTTTTTTTTCCTGGCAGTGGGGAGAAGGGGTTAGACATTCAGAGATTTATGTTGAGACAAAATGTATACAAATCCACCCTGTGTAGCTTGCTGTGTCAATCTGGCTGCCATGTTTTATAAGAACAAAGACGCGCTGTAGGGAGCACAGTAGATGTCCCTACTCACCGCATAGATACAGACGGGTTTTTTTTTAAGCTACTGATGATCCAAATAAAAAAGGAAAAGAAAAGCAACTGATTTTAGCCTGTAGTTGCCATCTTTAGCGATGCAAATGCAGTGTGTACTAAAAAATACGCTGCATTTGTACCATTTTACTCTACTAAAGCAATACACTTTCCCAATGGTTTCATCTCCCCCTCTATGTCTCACTAACCGACAGTCACACATTCAATATTAATACTTACTTAAGTGACAATGCACAGATAACTGCAGGCAAACCACAAGTGCATTCACTCTAAAATGTACGCTTTTGATCACATCACTTCATTTTATGGTTTTAATAGCCACAGAATCTCCCCAATCCTGTTTTATTTTTCCTCTCCTTGTTTCTCCTCCTTTTTTCAGCTATCTCACCGAACTGGATCGAATTTCACAACCCTCTTATATACCTGACCTGCAGGATATCCTAAGAGTGCGAGTGCCAACCACAGGAATCATTGAATACCCCTTTGACATGGAGAATGCCATCTTTAGGTAAAATATAGCACGGCCGATAGTATGGCCGATAAAGGCTTATGTATGTTGAATTGGAACAGAAGTTATCACAGGTAACGTTGCATACCTTTTATGTTGTCATTGGCTGTCATGGCAGGATGGTGGATGTTGGGGGTCAGAGGTCCGAGAGGAGGAAGTGGATCCACTGCTTTGAGAACGTCACCTCCATCATCTTCCTGGTGGCGCTCAGCGAGTACGACCAAGTCCTGGCTGAGTGCGACAACGAGGTGAGAATCCAGCTCAACAGCAGATCATGTTCCAGACTTTGACCCCGTAAAATGAATCTTTATTGTTGCCTCTTTCTATGCTGCAAATTTCCTTTTAGAACCGAATGGAGGAGAGCAAGGCCCTGTTCAAAACCATCATAACCTATCCCTGGTTCCAACGCTCCTCTGTCATACTTTTCCTCAACAAGACTGACATCCTCCAGGAGAAGATCATGTACTCTCATATAGCCACCTACTTTCCTGAATTCACAGGTTGGTTAGTTAGTTAGAGCTTGTGATGTACAACTTAGTCTCCAGTACATTAAGAACACCTAGCTAAAACTAATGCAGTCCAACACAACAGTCATTTCTATTCTTTTTGTATTTTGTCCCATGTATATCAATGAGTGCAGGCTAAATAGGCATCTCTGTATAATGCAGTCCAATTCAGTGACACCACAAACTACATCCTCCAAAATGATCATACACTTTATGATCATTTTCAACATATCAACATATGTTTCAACAAAAGCGGAACATTGTAACCTTCACAAATGAAGAATCTATTGCAGCCCGTTGTATTAAACTGCAGTAGAAGTAGAAAATGTGTACTTCAAAGGTTAGGAACCCTCCAACACACCAAGATACGTTATGCACTGAGAAACATTGGTAACACTTTCATTATATTATCATACATCTCACATTTGTTTATCTTTATAGAACAGGCTTGACCAAATTGTTTCATCTTAATCAAATAATACAAATAGTTTCAGTGTTGAATTTACTTAAAACGTTAAAATAATATCAACCCTGAATTGCAGGACCTGAACAGGATGCGACCGCAGCTCAAGAATTCATCCTGAAAATGTATCAAGAACAAAACCCCGACAAGGGAAAGACGATGTACCCTCACTTTACCTGCGCCACGGACACAGAAAACATCCGCTTCGTCTTTGTGGCCGTCAAAGACACCATCCTCAGACACAACCTGAAGGAGTTCAATCTGGTGTAAAGAGGAGTAGGAGGGACAGACATGACGAGAGCCAAGATAGGAGAATTACATAAAACAAAACTTTACAGTGCTTTCTTCTTGGTTGTCTAAACAGAGAACAATAGATCCACTGAAAATATTTATGGTTTCTTTATTTACAAAAAAATGTTTTCATCTTTTGTGCCTGTAAAACTATGAACATGTAACAGGCATACCCAAACTACCGTTTTGTGTAGGTTGTGTCTGAAATGCAGTTTGTGTGTACTGTAGTTTACATTTCAGACTTTATAGAAATGTGCTGAAGAAATGATACTTGGAAGTGGAAGAATGTGAAAATTAGTGTGAAGTTATATCATTGACTTATTGTGTGGGCTACTTATTTTACTACTTTTGAAATAGTTTTCAGAAATAGGATCTGAATATACAATTTTTGCTGATGCAATAGCTGTGAAAGTCACTTTAGTCCTGAGTTTGGATTTAATATTGTGTAAATGTTTTTCCAACACCGAGCCACCTGCGTCTGCTTTTGCATGCAAGAGCCTTATTTATTTGGGACAGTCAGCACAACCACTGAGTTTGTTTAGATGTGAATAGGCCAAATTGTGCTTTGTAAAACTTCCCTCAACTGTTACTTCTCAGGAGCAATCTATGATAATTTTAAATAAACATTTATAGTTACTTAAAAAGTGCACTTTGTGTGGTGAGATTTTCTGGGTACAAGAGATGCATTTGAAACACATTTTATTTGAATACAGTGTGACAAACAAATGCCAACAGAAATATTTTTGTTGTATTAATCCGCAATAAACCCCAACTCAAAAGCAAACCTTTAAAATATACATCCGAGTAAACAGCAGTAAGTCATCAACATAGTTGGCATTGCATATGTGTGGTATAAAAAAATGATAATCTGTAGCGCCATAATCCAGATTGTTGTGAGAGGATGGATATATACAGATTGGATACTACGTATTTTCGATCAATATACAGCATATTGACATGTCAGTACGGTATAAAAATAACATGCAGCTTTAAATCACACACTGAATAGTCTTCCTCTTGTAGAGATGTAAAAAAAAAGAGGAGAAATGGAAAGCAATTTAGAATAAAAGAAAACAAGTTTTGAATAGTTTCACTTTTATATAATCCTATGAAATAAACAATGTACAAGGTAAAATGTGCTACAACTATGGTTGATTTGGCCTCATTGTTATTCAAGCGGTTTGCTACCATGTCTCGTACTAGCTGTTGTACCTTAACAGTTTAGCTTCTACAGCTAAACACAACTTGAAATATGTTCAATAAAAGTTAAACAGAATTAGTGACTCAATGTGTGTATGTTTGAGTATGGCACACTAAGGTCTAGGAAAATTAGTTTTTCACTTTCACCAGCATTTGAAACCCAAGCAGATAGTGATGACATTTATTTGTAAACTCAAGACTTTGCATTAGTGTTCATGAAATAAATTATTAAAAATCTATTATGTGGGTGTGAAAGGATGACTTCAATCAGCGTGACGACTTAAGTTCTGTGGTAAAACAATGTCACTGACCCATTAATAGCACTTTTGTTAGCATGCATACGTACACTACTCACGCAGTCTTTCACCCCTGACACACACAACAGTCCACATACCGACACATCCTCGTTTTCCACGACTCACACATGGAGGTAAACCAAAGTAGCATGCAGTAAATAACAAAGGCACTGACACACACTGACTGGGAGTGTGTTTTTTTTTTTAATCATTTCTCGCTCTTCTTGACGAGTCAGCATTTGGGTAAACTCTCTCTGGCGTCGTCCAATCTGGCAAGAACCCACTGAAAATAAATAAAAACCAAAAGTTACAACTAATTTATGTAAAATGATTTCCTGTGACTGCAAGTTTTACACAAACAGTAACTACGGCAAGGAAGACTCAAGGAAGGAGACATAAGTGCAAATGGTCAACTTACCTTGGCTATCTCGGGAGTTTTAAAGTTTATGATCTTTCCAAACTCCTTGGCATGGAAGACAGACTTCACTCTCTCCTGCAGTACACAAGACAACACATTAGGTGCAATTATTAATAATAAAACAAATAACAAATCTGTAATAAGAGAAGTCTCCTTAGGGGGAAAAAGCAAGCGTCTGATGTAGATTTCAGTAGTGAGTGTCTGCTTTTTTACTTTGGCCTCGATGCGAAGTCGTCGGTCCTCTACAATCATTGGATCCTTGGTGAACTCTTCAAACAGATACTGCCATTCACAGGTCAGCTGGCCAAATGTGCCTTTGGTCACAAAAAATATTCCCCTGGAAAAGAAACCACACAAAAAGGGTAGACAAAGCAACGGATATCTCCTTTGAGGACTCTATCGGTAAAGCATAGTAGGATAAGATAGTTTGAGCAATGTATTTTAGCAGCTTTTAATAAAGAGCACATAGATATTATATCCCATTTACAAAAGCACAATAAGGTTTACAGTGGAATAAAAACATACAGTAAAAAAGATCTGGGATGTACAGATGTCCAGGTGTGTGAAGATGAAAACAAAACGTAATGCTCATCTCTAACCCAACCCTATCTTGAATAGGAGAAATCAGTCAAATCAAATGCCCAAAACACTCTTACCTCTTGGTGATCATGAGGAAGTCGGAGTCATTGACTTTGGCATGAGCAAAGTATCTGTACTTGGCAAAACGTCCATTCTCAATTTTCTGAAGACCGAGAGAAAGAAAGTGGGACAATATTTAAACGGCAAGACTAAAAACCAACTCCATGTCTGAATTAGACTAAAACAAAAACGCTAATAACAATTTATATACAAGTGTGTTCAAAACATTTTCAAACAACTGCATACTGTAAATGAACATGAGCTTTCATGGTACTCTGCAAAACAGTAAACAAATAAATGGATTGGTGAGGAAAGATACGATGGAACAAAGACAAAGACAATGGCAGGTAAAAGGATAAATGTAAACATTTTATTGAGAACAAGAGGGCAGTGAATGACAGAATGATTAAACAAAGTGATGAAGATGTAGACACAGGTTCTTTCTACAATGAATGAATAACTAAACAATGCCAAGAAAGGTTTGCTTGTGAAAAGAGGATTGAGTAAGCAAAAAAAATAAGAGATGGAGATAAATAATAAATGATAAAGAACTCAAAAAATAAAGAAAATACAAATATACAAAACAAACATCTAAAACACAAAATACATAAAAACACATTTTTTAAGAGCCATTTCTTTGGTATGTTAAAATCTTCCAAAAGTGAACTTGGATCCAACTTGACCTCCAGTACAGACAAAGCACTACCGCTACACTACAGCTGTCACTTCTAGTTTTCCTCATCCCCCTCATCCTCTGAGCCAGTTCTACGCCATTCACTGTAGGCCAATCTCCTCTGTGGACATGACAAGAGAGAAGAGTCAAGATCAGAGCAGAGAGAACAAGGGAAGAGTGGGCTTGGCCTTGTCTCTTCTCTATCAAAGAATACTGTTGTTGTAAGTATCCTATATATTGTTTTTGCCTAAATAACAGTTAGGTTTGCTGCTGTCCATCTGCTTTGCTGTCGAAGGTTTTCAGTTTAAAATTATATTCAGTATACGGTATATTTAAGACACTTTCTGAAGCATATAAAATCAAACTTGCTCCCTCGGCTTTGATTGCAATCTTTGGGGTGATACCTCCAGGCATTTCTATAGTTAAACGCTATTCAAATGCTGTTGCTTTTGCCTCTTT
>NC_045737.1:6742260-6742338 GCF_008692095.1 Etheostoma spectabile
GCGCAACGTTTAATACTTGTGACTTGGAAAAAAGAAACTCCGCCTACTCATGTTCAGTGGATTGCTGACCTTATGAGG
>NC_045737.1:6742348-6745741 GCF_008692095.1 Etheostoma spectabile
TGGAAAAAATGAGAAGTACACTAACTGGCTCATTGACTAAATTTAACAAATCTTGGCAGCCATTCCTGAAATATATAGAAACTTTCAAAATGAGCACCATGCCATAGTTAGGTATGCCGGCCATGACTCTAATGTAATTATGTAACTGCCGTTACTCTAGTTATAATTATTATTGTTAATTTTTTTTTGTATGTAGTGTGTTTTGTCTATCTATATAGTTATTGTTTTGCTTACTGGGGTTCTGATAAAATGTACAGCCAAGAATACATATTGTATTTATCAATGTCATATGCTGTCAAAAATTATAAATAAAATTGTAAAAAAAAAAAAAAAAAAAATTATATTCAGTCACAATTTATTAAACCAGCTACAACAGAAACATAAACACAAGCGCGTGTCCTACTTGTGCCATTAGTCTTAATTTGGCATAAGGGAAAATAATCTATCATTACCACTAACATCAACACACACACAAAACTAGCTTATAGGTCTAAAGATGGTGATACAGATGGGTGACAAATTAAGAAAAAACCTGAATGAAATGTTGAAAGTAACAAGCGTGTGTCCCCTTTAACGGGTAGAAACGTTGAGCAGAGACTGACGGCTTTGGGGGGAAGGCCATCTGCCTCGACCGGGCACACAGAGATACAGCAAACCGTTTCTGCCAGAAATCTTGTTAGGACAGAACCACTTGGTCAAGTTTAGGAAACAAGCATGTTTGGGTTAAAATAGACTCTTTCTGGCAGAAAGCCCTGAAGACTAACTTCTCCGTGTGCCTGGACTGGTTGGGTTAACATACAGAGATAGAGAGAGGGGGGGGGCTGCTAATGATAGTAGCAGCCGATATGCATGGGTTTATGCCCAACAAGGTGTGCATTACCAGGAATTAATTGGACGAATACAAGGTTACCAATGTCCATTAATTACCTGACAATGGACACCTCGAAGGGCAATTACTCGCTAACCCCTTGGTCAATAGCCAGATGACATTTTCTGAGGTCATTAACTTCATATTTGCATGCGTTTTACAATCAAAATCTAAAGGGTTTTTTGTGTTGTGTGTGTGTGTGTGTGTGTGTGTGTGTGTGTGTCTGTGTGTGTGTGTCTGTGTGTCTGTGTGTCTGTGTGTGTGGGTCCCCAGATCTCGACCAAACGAATGTCTTGGACCATGCTCTCCGTCACCATCATCCAAACACCAAATGAGGGAATATCCCTCCAGTAGAACTCAGATATTTTAGAATCCTTACAAATGAACCTGAAACCTGCCTTTAATTTGTCACCCATCTGTAAATCTTTATTATTAGCCAAACAGTGTAGCTCTGACCTGAGACTCATAAGCACAAACTTCAACCCACTCCATCCCGGACGACTGCTACACAACGTCAACAAAAAAAAGTGACCAAGAGTTTAAAGCTCATAGCTTAAATGAAGCAGAACTGAAACTGCAATAAAATCTACAAATATGAGAAACCGTTCTACTGACCAAGCAGCTCTGAACCACATTCATCTTAATGTGCTGCTCAACAATAGTCAGTTTAGCCAAATGGCTGCTTGAGTTTTTTTAGTTTAAACCTAAAAGACAATACACTTCCATTCAAATGTTGCATTACAAAACAAAATCACCGTATCACATCACAAGACACTAACTACATTCTATAAACATGTTATTTGAGAAATAGTATGGAGCAGAGGATGTAGCTACACTGCCCAGAAGCCCTGCTGCAGTAAAATACATTATATATTTATATCTCCCTATTAATAAGTGAATGAACACCAAATGTCCCAGAGAACCTTTGCTTTGAAACTGAAAGTGTTTTCAGAGTTCTTTCTTCTTGCACATGCTTATTTAATTTTGGTTGCAAATGTGTTATTTATTTTCATACAACACTAAACAGGCACAGCAGTAAATTAACCACTGAGAATGCAGCTCTCGAAGGATCTTGTGACCCCTGCTGTAATCTATAAACACAAAGGCTAATAAAATTGCTAAAATGACTTTCAAAATAACTGAAAGCAGACTAACGGGAGAAAAAAAGAAAAGAAAAGAAATATCAAAAAGTAATCAATGTCTGTTTGCATGTGCCTGCGTGGACAGACAGACAGACAGACAGACAGACAGACAGACCGACCTCCACTAGCAAAGCTGGGCAAACTGTTTAGAGTGCATAACGGATGCATCACTTATCTTACTGTCAACTATTTAATTCTATTAAAGAGTTTTCCTCAACTCAGTTAATTAACACATTTTAATTAACTGTTGCCCAGGTCTGACGGTGGAAAGCTGATGATGCAGATATTTTTGTTTTTACCTGGAGCATCTGACTGCCGATGCCCTCTCTCTCCTTATATGGTCGTATAACACCATCCTCGTGGATGAAGCGAGGAGGACGCAGAGAGGCAACATCTTGTGAAGTCTCTGCTGCCCTGAAAATGAGACAAGACACGCAAATAGAGTTTGAGATGCAGCTACCTTATGAACTAGGGATGGCACGGTTCATGAAAAACCATCCAAACCATTTGGTTCGCTGGTCTTGGTTTGGAGCGTGTGTGCGTCGCATGGTTCAACACATGTGCAAAGCCTTGTGCCCGTATGTGACCTCAGACAGTGTGTTTCCCTGTCGCGCAAAAAAAGAGGTGTGGACATAGAGAGTAAAAGTAGAGTGTGGAGTGCTACATGTCATAAGTCTGTTGTGTTGTGTGGGAACATTTTGGATTTGATGTTACCTATGATGCAAGCGGAAATAAAACAATAGACAGAACTGCAACTGTGTGCAAGCACTGTGCAACATGCGTTCAATATGCTAAATGGAAATTTAATCTAATATATCAGTTCATCTGAGAAGACATCACCCCAATATGTCGGTAGACATCGTATGAAGGAGAGAGCCGGTTAGGAAACAACTTCTACACTCCGCATCATTTAAGCAGCCTCTCAGTTATAAGTCAAACAGGGCAATAGCCATAACTAAAACATTGGGGATGTTGAAGATATGCCACCGTAGGCTACAGTGTGATTGAGGGTGAAAGATTTCGTCAGCTGATGAAAGTACTCGAGCCACGGTATAATAGAATATTCCCTCCTGTCGACACTTCAGCACCACAGAAATTCCAAAACTGTATGACGAGACATGAGGAGAAATTGACAAAGAATTGTCCGACACAGCCCACGTAGCTCTCCCTACAGATGGGTGGACCTCCAGGGCCACTAAAAGTTTCCTCACGGTGACTGCTTACGACATTACTTTGGAGTGGGAAATGTGAAGCTGCGTTTTGCAAACACACGAGTGTTCACATGACAATCTTTCTGAAATGCTTTATTCAAAAGACAGCGCTTTAAGAGTTCCTCTCTTTTTCTTTTAAAGGATACCATTTTTGTAAGAGCTACACTGAAGT
>NC_045737.1:6745751-6756475 GCF_008692095.1 Etheostoma spectabile
AGTTTGATAAATGCAAGTTATTTCAATTGATATTCTGTCATATTTCAATCTTTGTGTGCTAAAAAGAAACATATGTTCCTGTAGATGGCAATACACATTCTCCTTTTTTTGCCAAATAAATGAAAAGCATGTTGAAATCATCAATGTCTTCCCTCTTGCTGAATCCAAATCTCACCTAGTTTTCTTCAGAGATGTTCCCAATAATGTGCCTAAAGTCAAGTCAAATTCAGTTTGTGCATGATTACATGGTAAAACTTTTTTTTACTGTATCCTAAATTGTGGATAATTAAGCTATATATCATATGCTGAACTATATTTCTGGAGTGTGATTAAAAGAAAAATAACAAAAACCGTGGAGAACCGAAAAACGTGACCCTAAAACCGTGATACGAACCGAACCGTGGGTTTTGTAAACCATGCCACCCCTATTATGAACACACACATAAAAGGGATAGATAACGTTACTGCATAACTGTACATATACACAGTATGTCTATGGCACGCAAACCTTCACATGTGCATACAAACACAGACCTAAATAGCTTCTGCTATGGCCCATAGACCAGCTGTATTAAAAAGACGTTTTTTTTTTATTTGTGCAACTACTTAGAATTTATTTTTGACAACCATAATGCCAAATTATCTTCTTACTTATACTATGCAAGTTGTGTATACTTTTGGTGTTAAACACCCCTGTGATCCCACCACATATCCACATTATTATATGTGCTATCTAAAACTAGAAAATATACAATGGCATACAGTATGTATATATATATATATATATATATATATATATATATATATATATATACACACCACACACCACACACACACACAACACACACCACAACCACACACCAAACACCACACAACACACAACACACAGACAGACAGACAGACAGACAGACACAGACACAGACACAGACACACCTCTTGATCCCTTGGAAAGTACTGCTGGCCATGTCAATGATGCCTCCTGTAGGTCTGGCTACTGCACCAACCAGACCTTTCCCAACACCTTTAAAAAAGCCTGCTGCACCCTCCTTCTGGGCTCCTGCAAAATACCCACATCATTACATTTATGAAAACTGATAAAAACAGAGCTGGTAATGTACGATGTTCCATAAACAGGACAGAATCCACAATAACATTGTACCAATATTTAGGTTTCATGCCATTATTTTGGCCATACATTTTATTTTAGCACACTATGTTATCACAGTTATAATCTATGTGAGAGTCCAATTCCACATACCTTTAATAGGTTTGGTAACAATCCCTGTGATCCCACTGACAAAACCCTGAACGGAAAACCCAACATTAGCAAGTAGCAGCAATTAATTCCTTATGGCAGACCTTCTTCCAGGCTGTGGCAGATCGACATTTTTGTTCTTACTAGTTTTTGTTCAAATTATTAAATGAGAGCTGCAACAGAAAGGTCATTTTTGTACATTCTTAGAATTAAAAACATCAGTCATGTGTCAAAAGTATATTTTCTGATCAAAGCTATAGTGTCTGTCGGCCCCATGAGGAATTCTAAGTAATGACAACTACACTGTCTGTGCGTCCACAAGCTACAAGCCTTATGTGATCGCATATGCGCCCCCAGACCTCCAACATGCATTTGCTGGTATCCAAAGAGGGCACTGGGAATTTAAAAAAACAGGATTGACTCTTCAGAAGAGGTAACTATCCTCACTGAGGCTTCTGCGCGGGAAAGTCATCAGACAACACAATCTTCCAAACATAGCCATACTGAGAAATACAAAGAGTTGTGTGGAGCTTATAGTCTTAATAAGCTTTTTAGCAAATCATTGGGAAAGGGTTTGAATGTAACGGACGTTCAATAATATCAAAGGGTTACGCACTAAAGTTTTAACAAATTTGATTACGTACAGACACTAATCCCTTTCCACCCCTGGTCAGCCCCTCTCTCAGGCCACTGGGTTGTTTGTTCATAGCTTCTCGTCTCTTCTGCTGGTATTCCTCGTCCATCGTTATGGCAGCAACACCCTTTGCCATGGCACCTGTGATCCTGGAGGCCGCACCTGCTATTCCCCCTGGAAGGCAGATATGAATCTTCATTGTTACTACTTTCTTTAATATGTCTATTTCTTCTTAAAAGTCTTTTTGTGGAGGAAACAATTACTATGTTCTTATTATTCCACTGTCACTTCATCTTCTCTTCATATGGTAAGGCAATTTAATTTATACAGCACATTTCAAAACAGGTAAAATAACTAATCAAAAGCCTGAGAATACAAGGAAGTTTTCACTTTACTTTTAAATGTAGACATAATCTTAGGTCTCATATTGGTAAAAATAACAAAGTTCTACGAAAGCAACCAAAACTAAAACACAACAGAAAGAGGGATAAAGTATTTATGTATATTTATACCACAAAAATCTTGTTTAGGTTTCTCCTAAAGGGATCAGACAACTTTTTACAGATACAATTTTTATATGAGCCCTGTACTTACCTACAGCTCCTCCGACCAGAGCCTTCACACCAAGAGCCATTCCTTCCACAAACTCCTCAGGCCCCTGGATGGCTCCCTGAAATCGTTTAGTAATTTTAAAAGCTGTTCACAATCTATGGAGTCCTACAATATATTTAAAGAGAGGGTCATGTAAATGTTCCCCTTAAATAATGAGCACTAAACTTGAAATTTTACTTGTCATTACTTGTATTACAATCCTACCTGATAAGGCTCATAAAAGAAGGCTTCCACTCCCTCTGACAGTCCTCGGATCAGTCCAAAAGGATTTCCAAGTACATCCAGGCCCAGCACCAGCACATACATCTGTTTAATAGCCTGAAATATGCATATATGAAAACTGGTAAGCTGAGTCGTAGCCAGCCCTTGGTTGGTTCATACATAATGCCTTGAGAGATTAAAAAGACACACATCTGCAGTTTCTGGGTGACTATAGCTTTGTCATTGTGCATGTGTGTTACCTGCTTGGAATAATGTCTGATGACCTCCCATTGTAGCTGCTGGGTGGTACAAAACTGGAAGGTCAACTCAAAGAAGGCCAGCCTGAAATCAGTGGCAGAATTACTCAAGTAGCAGGGACACCTCCAACAACAAACCATAAAACAAAAAACAAAAAATGTTTGTCTCGATTTGGGCCTTCACATGCGTTCATACTTAAAGACAACGTCCTGCACATCAGTGAGTGTGGCGCCGATACTCTTCAGCAGCAGGTTGAGGGACTGGACAGGAATGAGCTCCTTATCTCGCTTCTCCTTCAGGCCGTCGTCTCCACCCGTACTCAGAGAGAAACTCAGGTGCAGCTGCAAATTTTAAAAAAAACATGACTAACTGTGGCTGTTTATGGTGTTAAACTCACAACAGAAATGTACTATGTAGCGGTGTCTTGTAAATTGATTTTGATGTTCTATTCATGTTTTTTCCCATTGCAACAGTAAATAATTAACTGTTTTTACACATACTGTACTAACCTTGATGGGGGAAATGTGGAAGTACTCATAGAGGCTGATAGGAGAGGTGTCAGCAGCAGAGACATGGTTTAGTTCTGTCTTTATATACTCTATGTCCTTCTCAAACAGTTGCACCTAGAGGAATAAGACAAGCATAATTAAAGTGGCACAGAAAACCAGACTCAGAATGGATTTCAATGCCACAGATTCTTCACAAAACACAGGGTGTGTTAACTGTCTTTGGATGGGTGAGTATTTGACCTGTTCTGAGCTCATGATGTTGGCATTCTCAGGTGTGAACAGGTCAAGGATGGCGTAGAGGAAGCCCAGATCGAGCTTTAGATCCATCTCCTGAATCAACACTTTGAAGTACCTGAGGTGGACAGACATTTACGTCACCATTTTGGAGCATTTATGTAAGAATGTGGCTTACATTTAAAGCATTCAAAATACAAATGGTTTCAAGGACAATGGGATTATAGAGAGTAGATCAGAATCAAAATATAAAATTTAATAGCAGATGTAAAACGGAGCACCCATACAGTATACAGTACATTACAACAAACATTTAAGTAAAAGAAGAATCAAATGAAAAACAATTACTTGATGCGAGAGATATCAGAGTGCCCTGCAGTTCTTGTAACAATGCTGATATCAGTTAGAGGTTTGGGTTCTGTAATTAAAATAAAAATCATATTACAGACTGAAATACTGCATACAAGCAGCACAAAACTCTAAATTAAACAGGACATACAAAGTGAATTAACAGACCTGCATCCATGGTGATAGATTTTGGCAGTTTTACAGGGTAGAAAACATAGGGAAAGATGGCTCCTGAAAGCTGATTCTGGATCTGTAAGAGGAAAGCAGGTATACTTAAAGTGAAAAGAAAAAAAGGAATTAAGGACTCAAGATGCATTGATGAACAAACGCTAAAGAAGACAATTGGATGACTTGTTGTACTGTAATACTGACATGGATATAGCCAATCTTAGAGGATTTTTTATAAATATATTTGACTTCTTTTCACCTGAATGCGGTGGATTTGGACACGGTAGGCACTCTGTCGTGGTGAGACGCTATACTCCACCTTTACCCCAGGCAGGAAGTGTCTCCTGAGATATCCCTCAGACGGCTGCAGCATCCGCATATCCATGCCATTGGGAGTAAAGGACACCTGGAGGACAAGTTCAAACACCACATGATTGATCACATCGGCCTGCAGATAATTATTATTTTCAACAATTATCCACCTGTTGCTGCAACTTATTAAAGTCAATTTTATGACTATATAGCCTACATGGGTAATGAGAAATGGACAGATTTCATTTTGTACTATTTTTAAATGTAATCAATCACTTGTTACTAGATCAAATCGGGAAAGCCAAATATATAGTATTTAGTCTCTAACCTGGAAGTTGTTTTCCAGGTCTACAATGGCGTGGTCTACGGGTCCAGCTTCAATGTACTTTTTAAAGCTGTTCTCCAGCATCTCAGCTTCTTTAGTAGTAAGAGTCTTCCACCGATTCTTCTTCTTAGGCTTTATTTCCCACACCACATCAGAGCTGTGACAAGAAAAGACACACCAGCGAGTTTAAAATCATTACATGGAATAGAACTTCAGGATCAACCAGGAGTGGCCAAACATCATGCAAATACATAATGCATCTTATTGCAGTATTATGTTGTGTAAACTACATGATTTATAGGTTCTGCTGCTACTATTATTCCACAGTTAATATTAAACACAACACCCTTCTGATATATGTGCATCTTCGATTTATCTGACGTTGAGTGTTAACTTTTCAATTTCTCATTTTTTGCTGGACCTGAATATTATAAAATAAAGCAATTCTGTATTTTTGCCATGGCACGAGCAGAAACTGCTGCTGCCAGTTTTTGTCGACTCTGTCTGTCTGCACTCACTCACTCACTCTGAGCTGAGGGACGTTGTACAGACATAACATTTAGTGGAACAATAATTATTACAATGTTGTATAAAATTAAGATTATCCACTATGCAAACATGTAACAAAACCCAAATAAGATGATTGATACTTAACTTGTCTCACCAATAATTACCTTTCGTATGAGCCAATAATATCAGAGGCTGGAGGTTTTTGGATAATCTCAACTGCATATCAGAGAACAGTATGCTGAATTGTAATACTATTTTCAAAACACGCAGAACAGCACAACATCACTATCTATGCCACAACCCATACACATTTGGATATCTTGACTTGGCAGGGAGCCATACTCATAGCATGAACCTGGCCAAGTTATGTGCTTTGTATCATTGTGTACACATGTGTATGTTGCTTGTAATCTACCTTGTAATCCCAATAAAGGAGATTTCTTGGCCGCTGGTGTTGTTTACAAGAGAGATGCCCACGTTCTTTAGCGACAGGATGATTTCCTGTTCGGCCAGCTGTGCCTTCTCGCTGTCACAGAGCAGCTTGTAGATTCGTTGCTCCTCAGTGAACAGCACGACGCGCTGCAGACCTTTGGATCAACAACAAAAACCAAACCAAAATGATATAACACACAAAAGACAAATCCTTGTTATCTCTTCCCACCTTCAGGATTATTCATAGCATTGTGCCCCTAAAGCTGGTAGGAATTCAGTGATTTATTATTTAATTAATCAAGGGTGAACAAGAGCAAGGTGATCAATACGCCAACTTGTTGTCTATATGTCCTGTAAACTGTATTTCTTTGTATTTTTCTAGCATGTGTGTTCTTAGTACATGGCAACATTCATGCACTGACAATAAACTGCCAAATGTGAAGATTATTTTAAGTGAATAAAAGACTGTAAAACAAAATGACAGAATGTGTTTAGGTGGTCTGGGCATTTCATTTCAAGCTGCTTGTACTTCACCTTCATAAAAGGAGATCACAAACAGTTTTCCATCATTGTGCATGTCCTCACGCAGGTCCTAAAGATGTAAGAGCAGACAAACACACATACTGTGTAAACAAACATAGCGTCTCATCCAACAATTGTGTCCGACAAAGGTTAAACTGAGCTTACATTTAATATTACATACAAAAGGCTATTGATCGGGTAAGAGAAATGGATGAAGAACTAACCCTATTTATACAGATTCCTCACTTTAAGTATGCATCATCACCAAACATATACTGTATGTTTTGACATTTAGTCAGCAATAGTATCCACTTCCACTATAATGTTGTTGAAAGTATTAAGTGTGATGTCTACAAGGCCCATGTGCAAAGTAACAAATGTATATATTGTTTTAACGCTGAAAACAGACTGTTTCCTGCAATCTAGTGGAAAGGCAAAGTCAGCAGCATCTTTACTTTTACTTTTGACAAGTTGAGAAATCAAGGTGTCTGTTGAGTAAACTAATACATTGATAATTATTGTATTACTCCTCAACCACAAACATTATTGTGTCTCAGGTACAACACAGTACCTCCTCACTCTTTAGCTTCCCACTGTAAGTACCACACTTCCAGCAAAGCTCTCGGGACCCAGTGGGTTCAGTCCAGGTGTAGTACACAGCTTTCCCAGACTCCAGCTCATCCTGCTGCGCCTCCTTCTGAGAACTGCACAGACAAGAAACCCACCCAGACACACACATGCTGTATATATCAGTAACATTAGTTATAACTACTAAAATCAAGGAAAAATATTCAACTGATTTAAGATGACAATAAGAAAAAAAATGCAACTGCTAATGCGACGACTGTAGAGTAAAACAGAGGACAATATAAATGAGCCCAGCCACCAAGAATATACCGTCATTACAACCATCAAATCTAAAGAACCTGTCCAACAGTATCCACAAACAATTTGCATTAGCATACAGAAATAAGACAGCATATGACAATGTGACGGTCAAACACCTAAAAGTCCACAAAACCTCCACTGTAGAGATGAATGTTACCTTGATACTGATCTTGATTTGGGCAAGCAGACAAAAAAATGAAATAAATCATAATTTACAGATAGAGATGGAAAATAAGAGTAGTCGAAGCAACAGAACTACTGGAAGTAGCAGGAGGTGTGATTCCACTTACAGAATCCCACCCATTCAGCAGCATTCAGCGCTAGTAAAGATGATTTAAAACTTGGTAAGAGAGCAAAGAAACATGGTAATACATAAGTAAATGGGTTTAGATGTCTAACCTGCTCCTTCTACTCTCCCCCAAATGGTCCTTAAATATTAAACATTTCTAGCGAATCAATAAAATAAAATAAATGACGATTACAGAACAATAATGTCTTATGATATAATTTTTGACAAGGCTGATACGGTATTTATTCTCATTGGAGGGGTGTGGAGCAGATTACACAGACAAACCAGAATCAGAGCTGAAGCAGTCTTCTTCTACTTATCTTTACCTGCACTCTTGATCTGACCACACTCTGCACTCAAGTGTGATGTCACATTAAAGTGATTTTGACATTAGCCCTTTAATGTTCCAACAACTCATATTTATGTGCTGCAGCATTTATAAATTTCTGTCCTCTTGCCTGCCCCATACATTATTAAAAAGTATTCCAATCTAACCTGATTTGGAAGTGTTTTCATGCTATACTTAATTCTTCAACCTGTTGTCATCCTCCTCCCTCCCTCATTTTGCATAGACTAGCCGTTATAATAGCTATCTGAAGCCATTCATATTCATATTCTTAATTCTCTGCCTTTTTCTGAGTACAGAGTGTGTCATAAGAGTAGCCCCTTTTTATATTTTTCTACCTGTCCTCCTCCACTGAGAAGGAAAGGTTGAGTAGCTCGTCAGCCAACCACGAGGGTTCTGCCTGGGCGCTGCATGACCCACAACACAAAAACATAAATCGCCAGTATCAGAAAAAAATAAACATTGTTACTTATCATTAACTAAACCGTTTAAGGCTGCTGCAAGACAAAAAGAGTATTGTCATTGAGCAATTATGCAAAATACACATCAATGAAATGCAAATACGAATGTTTTGCAAAGAAATGTTGGTAGAATTAAAACCTTCTGTTTACAAAGTGAGTAATATGAAAAAACAACATAATTCAAATGAAAGTTGGAGAACATTGAAAACACATTTACAGAAAACACTTCCACCAGAAAAGCTATGAAATATAATGAAATACTGCAATAGGAAATGTAGTGAACTTGTTAACTGAACATAACGGGTTCCAAGCAAACAGAATTTCCTACAAAGGTTTGTTTAAGTCTTGAATTCAGATTAATCAAAATGAAGTATGTGGTTCCAATCCATCCTCTGCAAATACTTGCATAAAGTATTTAGTGCTAACACAAAACTGCATGATTATTTTCTTCTAACTGTCTTTCTGCTCTCTCACCTCTGATGGAACTGCAGAGTCTGGTTTTTTGTGCCGTTGATAATGAGGAAAGGCGCTGCGCCGTTATGATACTCAGAGAATCGGATTGTGGCTGAGTGCTCTGACAAGTTCACGTCTACAGTGATCCCACCCACCTGCAGAAAAAAAGAACAGTCTACTTACAGTATAATAGTAGTATATAAAGTATAAGGGCTTCTTAAATGTTCTGGAAGCCAATGATATCAGAACTAAACATACCCAAACATCAACAATCACAGATCGAAATTCTCAATACTGCGCATCTTGTTATAGATTACTTAACATGAAGGGACAACACCTATCTTGTACTTACAGAGCTGTCCAGATGCAGCAATAGGCAGTTTTCTGGTCGTGTGAAGTCAATAGTGCGAGGAGGCAATAAGCAACCCTGTACTTTGATTCTTAGCCGCTTTGTGGCATTCTCAGGCCAGAAGGGAATGGCTGACTATATGTGGAATGAGACAAAAAAAGAGTACTGTACTGTAAAGGTTTCATCTAAAAAAATTGTACACAGTATGTCATTCAGTGTTTGAAAAACCCAACCTGTACATTTATTATAAGTAACGTATCTTCCTAATTCAGACGTTTGTTTTAAAAGTTAAGAAATAACTTTAAATGTTTAACATGTCAAGAATTATTAGTACAAACAATATTACTGTATTTGATATTAGCAAGAGTCAAAACTACATGACTTGTCAAACTTTGACTGCGTGGTAGTCATTTGTTGCTGCCAATATAGTGAATGTGTACATTATAATTCACTGGCTGTAAAAACAGCAGCATTCCAAAAAAATACATCTGCAAGGAAACACAGATGCAAACAGTATTGGGTTTGGCTCTGACCTGTTCTGGTTTAGCCTCGGTCCAGTTGTCCTGCCCCTCTTCACATATGAAGACGCTGTGCTTGGTTCTGTTGACTATCATGTAAAATGGTACGAAGGTCACGATGCGGGTCAGGCTGAAACTGCTTGCATCAATCTTCACACCAACCTGAGGTAATTCAGACGTCACACAAATATACAGATGACGATTAGGTACTTCCTAAATAACAAAACCTGCCTTAGTTAGATACAAAAGTCAGTCAATGTATCTGGCTTTTTAAATAAGCATTTGTGTCATTATGCCTGAATAAATGTTTGTCTGAATATATCAAACTCTCTGAGAAAATCTTACCAAGTAATCTTTGAATCGGCCTTTACATTTGACATCTCCATGGCTACCAACTGTATCCAGGGAGAAATCGTCAGAGAGTTCACTGTCTGAGATCATAAGACGGACCTGAGAGAAAAACATCACATTCAAATGCTTTAAGAAATTACAGCAAAAGGTTATGGATAAGGTTATTTGGATCATCTTAATGTTCCAGTCTAAGCAAAGAAACATTGACTTTAAGTTGGCCTTAAAGCTACAGTATTATTTAAGGGTTGTCAATGATTAGATAAGTTTCTTAGTTTAATACTAACTACTGCACGCTTGTTCAAAACATGGCTGGTTGGTACGAGTTGATTGCAGCTTTCTCCAAAACCATTGTACTCAGAAATAACTTACAGAAGGACCTCAAAGCACTTAATATGCAACTTAACTGTATGCAGCCAACTTCTTGTGTACTTCTACTTCATAGGAAAGAACATTTACCTGGTAGAGAACGTTGCAGATTCAGATTCTACTCACAAAATATGACAATATGATGCAATATTATATATTATTCAGCATTATTGTGCTGATAATGCCTCTCTTTTTACCTCAACTGTACACTTGATACCAGAACTTGTACTGTGCAGTTACAGGCAGTTTTACCTTATAGCATAGGCAAAGCAACTTGTGAATGTGAGGTTTTTTATAAAACTCAACCTGCAACACATGTTGAAGAGAAGTTCAATCAGACTGTTTGGCTGCAGCTCATCTGGAGATTTAGCAAGTCCCCTTTT
>NC_045737.1:6756485-6772803 GCF_008692095.1 Etheostoma spectabile
TCCTCTGTGTAGCAGTCACATATCATGGTTGTTTTAGGGGATGTGGTCTGGGCGGGGAAAGCAGGGAACGCGCCTCAGCAGCATGCAGAACGGCCATAGAAATGCGTGCAACCGCCAGCAACAAAACAATGTGCTGGAGAGTCCAGGCATTCATTTAACATGTATTTGTATACAATTCATTTTATAATTTTCATGTAGTGTAGACTGCAATCTGTTTTTAGCAAGATTCTTTGATTTATAGTTTGACAAAAGGATTTCTTTAACTAATTCAGACACTTAAACTCTCACCATAAAGCTGCATGATACAAATCATTTCAGTTTTTCCAAGATATCAAGTTGAAAACATTTAATAAACTTTGTTCTTTCAACTAACTTTAAACCCCTCTTACCTTATTGTTTTTCAGGAAGTAACGAGGCTTGAAGGAGAAGAGCAGGGGCATGTCATAGTCCAGAGGGTGTTTTCGGTGGATATCATCAGCCTTGTACTGCAGCAACCTGCCCGTCTTGTTCACCATCCAATACGGTGAGTGGATAGCAACCACCATTTGTCCCAGGTCATATTTGACATGCACTGCTATATCCAACTCAGCACTCTTACTCTCCGTCCCTTCACCATTGTTTTCGTCATTCTCTTGTAGAGACTGGAACACTATGAAGGTGATCTCTTCCTGGTCACTGTGGAGACTGTATGACAGGATGCTTCGTTTAATCTTATGAGAAATGCTATTGCAGCAAGCAAGTGGTTTCAAATTTGCCCTTTATACAATGAGGATGACAATTAATATTTAGATCTCATCCTGTGTTGTAGGCTTAAAAAAAACTATCTGGGAACTGTGGCCATACGTTACACATAATTACCTTAAGTAATGACCAATATTGTCAAAATATGTAGACAACAAGAACGCAATAACAATGGAAAATTAAAACAACAATTAATGAAACTCAAGTCAAACCTGTACTTAGAAGACCAGTTCTGATCCAAGTAGTTCAGTAGGCAGAGATCGAGACTTGATTGGTTAATGACTGCAGTGTGAAGCTGAGCAGAGTGGCCTGGGTTCAGAGTGGCCTCAGGGGCAGAAGGTCCACTGTCCTGTTGAGTAGCAGGCAGAGAGGGAAATTGAGTTCAACAGTGATTCTTAAGTATCAGATTTTAAGTTTTTGGCCCAAAAAGCACAGCATTCAATCTGATAACATTCTGTAAAAAAACAGAAGAAAGCAATTTCCTAACTCAATTTGGAGCTTGTACCACATGATGGCATGGTGATAAGTAAGGAAGAGCAATATTTACTCTATCTGATATTAATCATGTAAAATCATGTGCACCCTTTATATTACAGGGACCATGACGGTGAACTTGCATGCCTTACCTTCAAATTGCGTACACATACTGAAAAGTTTCTTAAGCATAGCATTTTTTTTTTTTTTTTTTACTTTTAGGTTTTCTATCTTCCAGGCAGCAATACAGTTGCAAGCAGAGACTTAAAGCTTTAACATCGGTGATCTGACATACCCTGTATCTTATAAAAAGCAACACATTCACAAGCTGGGGTGTTAAAAATATAACCCAAAAGATAAACAATAAGCTAACATGGATGCTCTTCTGTCAATATGACACATCATACCTTTAGTTCATAAGAGATGGGGTAAGGCAGCAGGTTGCGTAGCAGCATGGAAGGCCACAGGTGAAGCACAAAGGGCACATCAAAGTTCTCCCCAACCCCACCCGTATGTTTAAATGTCACAGCATCTTTTAATGGCACCATGTTGACCATCAGCACAACACCCTGATCTCCACGGTGACGGCAGGTCTGCTTGAGATATGTTTCAGGCTGCTGGTTACTGAAGTCTTCGTAGCTGAAACCCTCTGAGCACTCAAACTCCTCCTCACCCTGGTCTCCAGAGTCATCCGCTGTTATCGGCTGTAGGCTCAGCTCAGACCTAAAGGGGGCAGCAGACAGCAGATGTGGATAAGTTAGTATGTACCGTGACTTTGTGTTTATAGGGCTTAACCCAAACTGACTTACTCAACTTCACAACGTGTGTGTGTGTGTGTGTGTGTGTGTGTGTGTGTGTGTGTGTGTGTGTGAGAGAGAGAAAAAATAACAACATATTCCACTTTACACTGGGTTTTCACAGGCAGATTCAATAACTGCAGATTTCAATTAATTCCCTATGAGAACAGCGGTACGGTATGAGCAAAGACTGCCGACAGTGGCGAAAGTTCCGGATCTTTTAATGTTATCAAACAAAGCCAAATCTTTTCCCTTCCTCATAAAATGGTCCTAAATCGATAGTGTAGCCTAATTCCTTGTTTACTGATGATGATCAGTTCTGATGGTGTACAGCTGGACTGGAGTATGTGATATTAGCTGTTAACTGAATATGATCTTTACAGCCCCTGCACATTTCTAGTACTTAAGGTAATTTGTATGCATCAAACCCGGGTTGTGACTCAGGTTGCATCTGAATTGTCATAACCAGGGATCAACCTGTGTTGACTGGTTTGGTTTGAATTGAAAAAAAGGGCTAAACATGGGTCAGATAACCCTGGTAGGACCCTGGTTATTGGTGTGAAAGACATATCAGTGAGAGTGAGATTAAGAGAGACAGACAGAGGAAAAGGGAGACAAAAACGAGACAGTATGAAAATGTAAGTGTAGATGTATAGGCTTGTTAATGCGTTTGCCCTCACCTATAGGAGTCCAGAGGCACACAGAACTCTTCTGTAGGGAGAGCTGTACCCAGACATGTTGAACCTTCAAAAACTTTGAATGGGATTGAGAAATGATTGATGATCTGCATAAAAGGAGAGAGACAAAATCAAGATTATTAAGGTTGTTGTTGTTGTATTCCAGTTTGATCTCTAATCCTATTCTATTTCAATCCATAAAGTTCTACCTTTGCTGGGACTGCATTATCATTTAAATTGAAAATAATTAAAACATTATGAGTGATTGTGGTGTAATCTGCTAAAAACTTGATATATTATTATAAAATTAAGTTTGTAAAAGATCCAGTAGCAGATCAATGCATCTTAAAAGGCAAGGTGTTACTTATATTATCATAACACACCCTGACATATTTTTACAGATACAGAAGTTTTACAGAAGTTTAAAAATGAATAAACATGTCTAACAAAATCAGTGTAATACCTGGAAAGGAGAGCGGATCTTGATGTACTTGCTGCCCTCCACAGAGTAAATCTGACAGACCAAGAAACGAGTGACTCCTGAATCTTTGTGCATTACACTGTACATTCCCCTTCCAACCTTGATCAGGGGGATCACACTGGTTGAGGTGTGGCCCATCGGAGCTGGAGGGGGCAAAAGAAATAAGAGCAGTTTGTATGCATTTGGCTAGGTATTTTATTTTGACATTCATCACATTAGTTTGATTAACAAAAAAAACCAAGAAGTATAGCCGCAAGCGGCAATTCGAGGGTTCAAACCTTTTTTCTCAATAGAGACTTTGTTATAATTATAGCATTGTTATAAAACATATCCTGCAAGCTTTGTAACAATTGGACAAACAGTGAACTTTGTTTAAAATGCCTGCAACTGATTTGTCAAAAACATTGTTTTTCAATTCAGTTTAATATGTAGCTCAGTCCAGCTCACGGCAATTTGAGCAGATGACCAACACAAAAACAATTGCTAATAAAGCCGCAAGCTGCAATTCCAAGCTCAAATCTTGATTTGCGTCATTCCACGTCCAGTTATTGTGCATTTAAAGCACCCCCTAGTGGTCAATTTGAATGAGACTTGCAGTGTATGTGCGAGGTCATTATGGAGACATTTCCTGGCAGTTTTGTGTTGATTGGACACAAACATTCAGTCATTTATAGCCAGATTTGTGCTATAGCACCTGCAGTTTGTTTGCATTTATAGTGCCCTCTGGTGTTCAATTTGAATGAAACTTTCAGGGTGTGGTTCAGGTACTTACGAGGACATATCCTGAGAGATTTGTGATATGTGATTTACAGTAAAATGTGTGTAATGGCATTCACCTATTTTGCGCTTTTAGCACCCCCCAGTGCTGTATGTACATAAAACTGGCCGGGTATATCTGGGGCACTTATCTGAACATACCCTGTGTTTTGTGATGATTGGCCTTACAGTTGCTGATTTGTGTTCATTTATGTCCAAAGCCATGACCCTTTCAAAGTTTGTTGGTCAATAACTCGAAAAAGTAATTGAGATATGGACATGCTTTTTTAACCCTAACTTGTAATAAGCTTGATCCATTGATGATTCACTGAAAATGCGTTGGCAATCAGAGCTACAGTGTAGGAGGAGAGCTCAAAAATTCAAAAAATTAAAAATGGAAGAAACATTTGCTAGGCAGAACTTAATGGTCCTTGAGGCTATTTTTTGTAGAGCACATTGAGAGAAATTTCAAGTCAATCAGACTTATGGTGTGGGGGGTGTGGCCTTTCAAAGTTTGCATTTTGAAGCTTTAAATACAGCACCACCATGTGGGTTCATATTTCTATAGAAGCACATGCACACCATTTCCAGTTATTCCCCCACGTTTCAAGTTCCTAGCTCATTCCAGCTTACTGGAATTTGATCCGGTGCGGCAGACAACAAATAATAACTAAAAAAGACAAACCTAGAAAGGTTCTACCCTAAATACAGGGGAGGGAGAGGGGATGGATTACAACATTCATCAGAGAAGACAATTACCTTTTTTTCAAATATTAAAAACATACAACAACAATTAAGTCATCATTTAAGAAATTAAATTTAGTTTTATCATGATTGATCATGTTGTGCTTTACCTTAATTGAAAGTCAAGCTGACTACATGTGCATACACAATATAATTGTGTACACAGGTTCATTTTACTTACTAGGCTGTATGTAGTAGTCCTTTTCACTCAAGGAGATCATGGCTGAGAACTGGTCGGAGTCAGTTGTGGTGGAATAGTTCATCTCCAGGGTTTCCCCGTGCTGCAGCTGCACCATGCCGTTGGTGCTCTGCTGGCCGACTGGACAAAACATTGAACTGTGGTGGACAGACACTTGCAGACCCAGGCGGTTTTTTACTACAAACGGAGCTTCATCCTTTTGGAAAGAGTCAGCTGTCTGTTTTGCAGCCTCTGCAAAGGCCTGGGGGAAGGAAAAAACATGAACATTATATATGGCTGCCTATCCTTAATCCTTTCAAATAAAATCAGTACAGCCTTTCTCTTACTGTGCCCAGGTTACTCAGCATGGCCAGACCACACTTGGAGAGGGTGACGTTAAGCTGGTCTTCACTGCTGATGACGATGGCCGTTTTATAATCTGGGACATTGCAATCCACTTCATCTGACAAACCTGTGTACTTCACTGGCTTCTTCTTCATCTGGTTATATGATAGTGAAACGTTAAAAAACACTGTGTTCATGTACTATGTGTGAGTATATAAATATCTACACACGTGTGTGTGTGATGTATATCAGTACCTTCAGTTTCAGTCTCCATGATTTGAAACCATCTCTTGTCTCATCTTCTAAAGGCTCCAGCAGCGGTTCCCACACTCCCATCACCTCATTGTAATAGTGAACCTAAAGGTAAAACACAAAACAAAAACACAAGAACACTTCAGTAAACTTTACAGCCACATGTGTTCTGGCTATAACAAGCTGGAATATGTTTAAAATATTGTGGTAAATTACCATCAATTGGTTTATATAAAGCATAAGTTAAATGGACCAAACAATATCAAAAACACAGAAAACAACTGTAAGAGTCAAACATTAATTTACAGTAAAATGTCAAGGCCAGAATTCGAAAAATGTCCTAGGATAAAGTTTAGGAAATAAATATAGTGCGTGTGTGTGTGTGTGTGTGTGTGTGTGTGTGTGTGTGTGTGTTACCTCCAGGTTGAGCTCGCTGTGTAAGTTAATGAGTGTGGACCAGTTTGTGACATCTCCCTGGAAGGAGGACTTGGCCAGAAGCATGGGGATAGTGTGGTGTCCCACTCCAGCCTCCAGGGTCAGACAGATCGATTTGATGGTTACCTGCAGAAATGGATAGCCAATGAAATGACACAACCTCTTCTTATGCATCAAAACTGGAATATTTTTTATATGTATAGAATAAAATGCCATTGCCAAATAGATCAAGGGGTTGTGCTATAAATGTGACCGAATTAATAACTACAAAAAATCCAGACTATATAGGATACAATCCACGACACAGGATTATCAGTTGAGTCACAATGCAGCCAAATACCTTTAATGACTCTCCCTGTGGTATCAGTGGAGCCAGTGATGCTGTATCTTCATCCCCCTCCTCTTCTAGGAACCAGAGTTTGAGCTCCTTCCAGGCCCTCTTCTGCCACAGGTCCACAGGAACAGGACTTTCCAGCTGCTCAGGGGTCTCCGCTGTGGGAGTCAGTGCAGACTGGATGGTCATCACCGTTTTGATGATGATCGGAGATACCTGGGCACAGAGTCAGATAGCAGAGATATACAACTGTTTTATACCTATTTCATACTTCCAAGCTACATTTTAATGTTTCTAATCCTACAAATGTTGAACTTTCTTTGTTTCAACATTTGCTTATACTTGATACCACAATTTCCATCGACGGAGGCTGATCCAAACCTATATGAGTTAAGATGATATGTGTAGCCTAGCTCTGACATTATTAGAAAATATGCCACTCTGAAAAGCGCAAACTCATTTTAACGGGATAAAAATCTTGAGAGATTAACGTTCTTTTTGGCCTAGCAAACTTAGTAGTTTTTTTCACATGCTGTTGCAACAACTAGTAATGTTATAAAAACTATAACACCACACCAGATCTAGCTAGACCGGAAACAAAACAACTGGCATGCCGCACCCACTTGTTTGGGCTTGCGAGCCAGCCAAAGAGTAGTAATGTTACGTTTTGAGTGGATGGCGAGCGTGAGACGGATAAATGGATGGTAATAAGATTCTGAATGGAAAATTAACTTTTTAAAAGTTGCCAAATGGTTCCATTGACAAGACCAAAGTGACGTGTGTGTTTTGTCGTTGTAAACTGAGCTATCATTGCAGCAACAATACATAGAGATAGGCATGAGGAACTTTCCATAAGATCATCTCTCAATGCAAATCAAACCAGCTATTAAGCTAACTGAAATAACACCATGTCAATCTCTAGATATGGTGAAGGGTATGTGATGATATGGGGAGCTTTATCAGGATGCATAGTATGGATCCATGAAATAACTGGCCTTTAAAAATAAAAATGTGCCTGCCTCTATGGGAATTTAACATAGGTGTGTGCATACTTATGCCCCTGTATTTTAAGGAAGAACATTTATTTATGAACATTATACATTCACAAAGAAAATTTTACTAACTCTTTTTAATTAATGCATTAAGATTTATTTCCAAAAAAATATTTTTTTAATTCCTCTTTTTAATCAACTTTAGCATGGATGTGTAAACTTTCTCAAACCACTGTACATTTAAGCATTTAAAAATGTACTTGAAAATAACTAAGTAAGAAATGGATGTATATTAGGCAGTTAGTTAAAGAGACAAGGTGGATCCTCCTATTAAAAGGATGGTACTACAAGACACTATTGTCGGTTCAAGATGGAAAAAAAAAGAAAAAAGAAGCAATTTATTTGCTAACAAACGATTTATTAACCTCCAAGTCTACATAAAACAACTTAATTCTTTCACTGATTTCATTCCTGTATTCAGAATGTGTAATGATAATAATAAAATAACTACCTTCAATGTGAGAGCATTGATGGAGACCTCCATAGCCTGGGGGGAGGTTGTGGACTGAGTACTCTGGAAGAACACCTGACACGGCTGCAGAACTGTGGTCAGATTGTTTTTCCTCTTCTCTTTCAAGAAGGGACACGCCATTACCTGAAGAACAACCGTATCAAAAAATATATATTGGTTACTTTTGTATGAAAGATAACTTTTTAAATTGTTTGATAATCTGATTTTGCAGGGTTACATTGCAAGGACAATACAAACCTTGAGGTCCTTGATAACAGCAGTCATCAATGATCCCTCTGCATCACTTTTCATCACTAGTTCACACTCTGTGGTCATCACCAGGGCCGGGGCATCAGCACGTGTCAGGTCAGCCACAAACACAATCTCCGGGTTACGGACATGAACATTCATCTCTGTCTTCGACGCCACAGCTGGAGCTACAGCTGACAACATCAAAGGAAAACATCAGGTCAAGTCATAAGGCCATAGGGTCCACATTACGTCAGATGAATTAAATTCTTCTTTAACTCAACTTAGTTATAAACACACAATTTATGACCCATTATGTTACCACAGCAAAACAAAAACGATCCAAAATAATAATAATCCTAGTCATAATTCTTCCACATGCTCTCCACTTGATTGGGTCGGATTAAAACAACTTTCATACACAGTAGTTTTCTTTTGCTGAATCAAAAATCACTTTCAACTAAATCAAAACTGGTATGGTCAACATACTAGACTCTTTAGATGTGACAGAGGAGTTAATATTCTTTTTCTCTCCCGCTCCAGTACTGATCTTGGGTTGTGGCACTTGAGCAAAACCCTGCTGGGTGGCCTTGAGAAAGACATCTGCCACCGTGAGAAGGAACTCCATGCTGGCACACAGGTAAACATCCTGCACCACTGTGTCCAAAGTGATTCCATCACGGCCCTGACGGTAGTTCACCTCCACCATCATGTTCTGTTCTGCACCAGGACGCATTGCAATCATCCTGGAGAATATGTACAAAACATTTTTGGTCCTTATCATATTGTTAGACACAGGAATTATATGTTACAGGCTGGGACAGCTCATTCTATTTTTTTTTTTTTAAAGAATCTGCCTTTAATCTTCGGTCAATAAGATCACACTCACACTGTTTACAAACGCTACAAAAGAAAAAACTGAGGACAGACAACAGAAATATCTGATTGATCAGATATATTGTAATTTAAGTTAGCAATATGCATTCTGTTAGTATAATCTTAAATTATTTGATTTGATAGGCAGGTTATCTGTGTCTGGATGTGCATAGAATATAAAAGTGTTTGAGTGAGGTGTGTATCTATACTGCTAAATATGTGCACGTGCAAGTGTCTGTGTGTGTCCCCCCCAAGTACCTCGGGGTGACCATTTTGATTCTGGGTCTCTTGTCATCTAGAAGGCAGGCAGCCAGTCGGACTGAGGCCTTCATAGAGCTGTCGGAGAACATGTGGATGGAGGTGGAGATGGTGCCCAGAGTAAACTCTGCCAACTTTAGCTGCTCATCGTGTGAATCCAACAGCTGTATCTAGACAATTACATATATTGTGTGTAAAATGATGATGGACAAGCCTAATTTTACACATCACTTGGGAGTAGCCTTGTGTGTGTGTGTGTGTGTGTGTGTGTGTGTATTACCTCATTCTCATTAGGGCTATACAAGACCAGTGTCATTGAGTCAAACTTGAAGTCAACTTTCAGTGTGCTTTTCAGCTTGCTGCTTTTGTGGGGCTCCACAACAGCAGCTGTCACCACTATGTTACCTAAAAAGTTACACAGCATAAACCATATGTTAAAAAAGGTTCATTAGATTTTGGTAACAGTGGTTTAAAAGATTTACATTTGACGAAAATGTATTTTCAGATTTTGTAAGCTTTCTACGAGTATCATAATTTTGGAAACCCTGTAGATTACTCACCTCAACCTTTCGAACTCTGAGTTAAAATTTTCCATTTTTCATTTTGTGAAAAGACACCAAAATACTCATCTGCACATTAAGTTTTATTGTCTTATGTGAACACAAACAAGCATAATCACAGCACTTACTGCTGGCTGGTCCAGTGGTTCCAGAGCTCTGGGACTCTTTGTTGGATACAGAGTCAGAGAAGTTATTAGTGGTAATTGGAGACGCTGGAGGTGGAACAGCATCAGACTTCTCAGAAAGATTCTCACTCAGAGTCCTCAAGACCACTGTCATGTCATCCTGGCTGAAGAGCAGCTGTTGGGGAACAGAAAAAGGATTTGATTATAATGGTTTTTGATCTAGATTTTTACCATAAGCCTCCATCTTAACTGTAGGCCTATTTAATTATTAATCCAATAGGAGTCATTTAACAAACTTCAAACAAAACAGAAAAGAGATGGAATCACATAATATGTCCAGATACAAATAAACAGTCTATAAAAATTTTAAATTATTCTTATATTTCCATACAGCACTACTTACACTCAGGGGTTTAAGATGAGCAGTGATCTCTATGTCAGGTATGCTGTGGTACCAGTTGGATGAAAGATTTCTCTTGATTTCCAAGTCCAGGCTGACAGGCATCAACAGCTGGGTCTCTCCATGAAAACCTTCATCTTTGTATGTGGTCCTGGAAACAGCAACAACACACAAGCAACGAGAGAAGTTATCCAGAGAATATGCAATTATTGTGATTTTATCAATCACATTTTTACTGCTCTGCAAACAATCATACTTTCTGCAAGTAAATATTCAATCCTAAATATGGCTGGGGTCTGACCTGTACATCTTGAGGTTAGTCAGTCTCACAGTCATTATATCCACAACAGGCGGGATCGTAGCATTACTTTTAAAGGGCTGCTTGGAAAAGTGGTTCTTGACAGACAGCAGACCAAGGTCGGCTACAATGACATTGGAGGAAGAGGAGGATTGGGGTAGGAAGATGACAGGTGCATTAAAGTGGACGTTCAGAGCGATACGAGTGCTCCGCTCGGCCAGCTCCTTCACACCTGACGCTGCCTTTTCTGCAGCATGGACTGTCACCTCAGCCAAGGCCTCTTTAGCCTCCTGGAAGTTATTGATAAATGCCTGGGGGAAGAAAAAATGGAAAACCACAAAAATGTTAGAGAGAAATTAAAAAGAACTGGGCTTGGAACACAGAAGAAAATTAGGTACAAGGAAAAATGTTCAAGTATATCATGAGAAAAGAACAATTTTAAGTGAGTTAGTAAGTGTTTCATACTAATTTATAATTATTACCTTACATAAGATACATGGAAATGAAATGCTAATCTTGCCTAACAGGACTGACACATGTGGGGCTCTGCCATCATTATCTCTCCCAGATGAACTGAATGGGACAGGACTAACTGTGAGAAGTCTTGGATTGTGACAAGGATATGTGATTCTCACCAGTATGGAGGAGACAAACTTGTTGAGGAAGATGACCTGGATGCATCCCACAGTAAGTGTGACAGAGGTATCAACTTGGGACATGTCCAGATAGGCGTCTCCTTCTGTTGCGTCTGTATAGTTTACCATGCGGAAGGCAAACACTTCCTTATCTGCTATTGACACAGCCTAAGAAATAAATGAGAGACAAGAAGAACTGAAGAGCTATAACACAAATATGAATAATCAGTCAGCTACTATTCTTATCCAGAGCAACTAATGCATACAATTCAACACTTATGAAGCCAAAAACACAAGTACTGGTAGTTAAAAACTGAGGAAGAGACAAAGTATGAATATAGCCTAAAGACATAGAATCTGATTATTATAGAACAGAGAGACAAGTTAAGATAGATTAGCATAGTCAAGAAAGACCACTTGCTGATTGTACCTTCTTGTACAGCGCATCTTTGTCGCAGTCTAGGATCACAATGTTCTTCAGGTGGGCTTGAACCTCCATCTCCTTTTTCCTCATCAGAACTTCAGAGACCAGACCTGGATGGTTGAGAAGGTGAGACGATGAGAAAGCCTTTCTTCACATTTCCCAGCTAATGGCTTATTTACATGCATAGAGGACCAAATCCGAAAAGTTGCTTCATAAGACAAATTAAGAACTTTAGGTGGCAACAGGTTTGTTGCTGGGGCTACCAGTGGGACACAGTGGACATGCAACACCATTTTGGATTAATGAAACACTAACAACACAAACAATATCCACAAAAATGCAATGCAGAGGGAATGAATTTAATATCTTCTAGGTCATGGAGCAGGAGATGTCGTAACCCTTCCATACCTTCGATCCTAATCTCAGAGATGCTGGCTTTCTGCCCTCGAATGAAAACCTTCAGACAGCGGAGATCAGCTCTAATATGTAGATTCACCACATCTGCAAACTTTGATCTCTTTGTACCTGTAAGGAAAAAGATGACAAGAAAGAAAATGTGAGTAATAAAAGAGATATAGTGAAGACGACACCAGGAGAATGATGGCTTTGGAATGTGAAATCGAATGAAACTCTATTAGGATCGGTTACTTTTTTTCCTGGCTACAGTAGCTTCTTCCTTCTTCTCTCCTTCCTTCTCTGCCTGTGCCTCGTCCTCCTCAGGAATGGTGGGGAGCTCCTCCTGCCCTCCTTCTTTTTTAGTGGATGGAGGAAGGAGGTTGTTGAGGAAATTCATGGTGTTGAGTAGAGCCTCTGTATGGAGATGGACATCCAGTGATGAGAAGGTCACCTGATGGGGAATGCAATGTCAAAATATTAAAATATTGGTGGAGAAGAACAATAAAATGGCATGATGGCATCTTTTGTTTTCCTACTTACTTATCTTATACTGTCAAGAACATAAAGATAAGATTAATTTTAAATATGTACTTTGCCTCATCTTTAAGCATTGAATAACCTGCATTAGCATGCTATAAATATTTTTTTTTAAAATAAATTCCAAAACAGCAGAAATAACATTAAAGCAGCAACGGGTAAGCTTAGACAATACAAGATATATCACAGATATTATTACACACCATCCAGACTGTATTGAATGAAACTGTGAATGATGACTTATGTTGGAAATGTAAAAGTGAAATTGGAACTTTATTTCAGTGTATTTGGGAATGTGCTTTGGTTAAATCCATCTGAACTCAGATTTTAAAATATTTTAAGCAATTGGTTTGGCTTAGAAATCACTTCACGTCCAAAGCTATCTTTTCTGGGGGATAAATCTTAAAAATCAAACATGTTACTAACAAGTGTTACTAGTGTTACTAGTACATTGACATTTCCCTTACCTTGATGAACTGCTCTGTATTGTTGTGTTGAGACTTGAACTCAGGACCATTCTTATCAGCCTAGAAAAGACATACAATCCTCAATGAGAAAGCCACATACCTCCATTTGGGAAATAATCATTCAGGATACTGACAATTTGTGGAACTACTGTAAACAAATGGATCTGAAAGAGGTATGTTTTAACCTATGGTTTCACACGCACTTTAATATAGTCCAGGGTGAGCAGATCGACCTCTGTGTTGTCTAGAGTAGTGATCAGCTGAACCTGCTTCTCTTCAGAATCTACACAAGGAGGAAACAAATAAAACATGACAAATAAAAACTGCAGCCAAGACTTGCCTGACTTTAATTCACAAATACTTATTGGAATGTTTGTAATCACCAAATATTAGCCAACACTGAGTTATGAAGAATGTCTCCTTAACTTGTCTTAGGTAACATACAGTCCTGCAAGCATCTACTGACCCAGGTATTCAGGACACTTGAGGCAGATCTCTCGCAGGTAGGTGTTAGACGTCATGTCAAAGGTGCGCAGTTTCAGTTCAGTGCCCAGACCCTCTACGTCCAAGTGGAGCACTGTGACCTCCTGATCCCCAGACAGACGACACAACTGAACCGAAAACTAGATGAACAAAGAGTACATAGAGGAAGAGAACATGTAAAGGGACAAAGAAAAAAAATGATTAGTATAATGGAAAAAGACAATTAGAGAATTAAAACGGCTTCACCGACTATGTTTGCCACCTAGTTCATCAAGACCTATTTGTACCTCACTGATTTCAAACTTCATCATGAGGTCAGTCATGTTCTTCTGAGCTTCTGAACTTTTCATTCTACTTGCATAGCGCAGCGGCATGGGATTGTCTGGAAAGAATGGCCGTTCCCCAACAGGAGAACTGGGAGCATCGTAGAACAAATCTTCCTCTGACCCTGAGGGGTGACAAAACCCAAAACACAGACAAGCACCCATTTGTTATACTGTAGGTACACATACACGGTGTTACAAGGTACGTAGTGCGACAATTATGCATGTTGGGTTGTGTGAGGGGTGCAGAACAAGGAGGATATGGCAATAGAATGTGCAGCGGGTCTTACCCAATGAAGTGATGCTAATGGTCTCACATGACTCAAACATGAGAGAGGAGCGCTGGTCAGCTAAGTTCAGAGGTTTTCTGGGAGTGAGCTGCGGGGTGAACGACTTTGGCTAAAATGAAAATAACACCAAATCATTAGCCATACTAGAAACAAACATATTAACACACTGAATTGATTAAAATCTGTTATTATTAAAGTACACAGCATTCAATACATCACTTGATACCCATCTTGTTTAATTTCTCCATTCTCCCATTTCTACTAAGAACAACACTAAACTGCAGTAAACTGTAGAAAAAAATATCTTACTCGATTTTTCCCAAAAATGTAAATTTGTATTATTTCCTCTGGGTAATTTATCTGATCCACACACAATGTGAAAAGGTCCATCTAGGGACCATTCCCCTGTTCTTACCTTTGGTGTGGAGGATGAAGCAGTGCCGTGTGCAGCAGCTTTGGTTTCAGGCAGTGGGATACTTTCTAGCAGCCCCAGAACATTTCGAAATTTAACATCAGAAATACGAAGAGACAGCCGAGGGAGCTCTCCAGACATTTTATACCTGGAAGACATGCAAACATGGAAACAAAGATACACACGCAAACCTATGACCTTTAACTTTAGTGTGCCTAGCATCTTCAATCTTTACAGCATGGGAAACAAAATACGTGTGTATGGAATTAAAACTACTGAACTTACTTTGCCATGCGCGAGTCTTTGATGACCATCGCCCTGCAGAAAACCACTTTTAGATCCACTGGCTCTAGAATGTGGAGCGGTGACTGTTTCTGCTTACGGGCCATTTTCCAGTCACCATCTTTAACAGAAAATATTTACATTTCTTTTTTTCTCCACACAAAATAATTTTATTTAGCATTTATGTATTTCCTTTTTCCATTCATTTTCCCCTGTATGTATATATGTATGTATGTATGTATGTATGTATGTATGATCCCTCAACACCAAACATCTTCATTATTTTCTTGGCAGGGCTCCAAGAGTTAACCACTGACTGAGAATTTCACAATTTTGCATAGAAAACTGTATTTGCTGTAGCAAATACAGTTTTCTATGCAAAATTGTGAAATTCTGTAAACCGTATTAACAATATGTAAAAAGTCTGAGCTTCCTGAGCATCTTGAATAAACTCTCAAACATACAACTCAAAAAAAAACTTTCAAACGTGAAAAGGCATGCTACCTGGTTTGCTATAAAGGAACTGCAGGCTGCTAAGCTGTATGTCAAAGCTGTCGTATGCTCTGGACATGATGTCTTCAATGTTGCTGGAGCACGCCGACAGCTGTGGCAGATGCTTCTTGCTTTTACTGGACATCTGAAAAGACATCAAAATGAAAACGGTCAAACTTTATTACTCTAAAGCCTTCAATAAACTTTTGAAAAACAACACAATTTTGTGTGGGTTGGATTTTCAGCCTAGTGTCAAGCTTTGCCATCTCAGACCTTGAAATGTCCAAGATCCAACAGTAGGATATTTTGAGTGCCGTTGTAAAAGCCAGTCTGTGGAATGATGACGTAGGAGGCCATCAGGTTCACCTTTAGGTCGAGAACTTTCTGTGTTTCGATCACATACATCAGACCTAAAAACAAAAAAATGTTAACGTATCATTTTTTTTGCAAATACAGTAGACTTTCATGACATCAAATGATGTATTTTCTTTTAATCATTAATGATGACGATGATAGAGATTCAACATCAAGCACTACGCTCAACATAATGTTTGCAATTGGCAGATTATGATCATATCCGATCTATAATAGTGATTTAGTTACAAATTTAGTTCATAGAATCATAGACTGTAAAACTAAGGGTTAAAAACATTTAATTCAGTAATTTGCTCATTTTATTTCAGATGTGGGTTCAGTGAACACTGAAACGTTGAAAATGTTTTTCATCCAGTGCTTTCTCCTATAATTGTACAGGCCTGGCAGGCTTCTAGGCTAGAATAGTTTTTTTAAGCCATAAAATAACGCCAAATATCTATTGTGTTTCTCCTATATCCATTTTGCAGCGTCGCACTGCTGTGAGTCCATGGACGAGGCAACTGTCGGTGCTTAGTTCACGTCTCTAACAGCAGGACTGTTGAGTGTGTTAGCAAAGCTTTTAAAGTCAGTTGAGCAGGTGAAGCAAAGATAATGTAAGTAGACTACCAATTACAAACAGGCTTGGTAGTGAACAACACAGGGTTAAGCAGTAAACCAATGGGAAACACTGTCATCCCTAAATTGCAGTATGATATTAGCATTATTGTAGAGCCTTGTGG
>NC_045737.1:6772813-6789390 GCF_008692095.1 Etheostoma spectabile
AGCAAACAAACTCAGGAAACAATCAGTCTTAAGAAAATAAACAGGAACAACCCAATCCAACTGACGCAGTGGCTGAGATGTGCAGACTGCGTGTAAACACATTAGAAAATGAAAATTACCCAGTAAAAACAAGGAGTGAGGAATGAAAACATTTGCCCATCAGAGTTGATACCAGGCTTGGATTTAACCCCAATATACAGTAGATGTTGTACATGTAAGTGTAACTGACCGGTGGCTGTGCGGTCTCTGAACTGCTCTAGTTTCATTAGGGTTGCATTGGTGAGCTCATCCAACTCCAGGTCGTCAGGGGGCATGAAGAACGTTGCCATGCTGTTCACTGTTATCTACACAGACACAGAAAAAATACTACATTTGATACACACTCCTTTCATGTTTTATTCTTGTTCATACTTTGCACACAGAAACACCACTCACAGCATCATAGATGATTTCCAAGGGTTGTGATTCCACATGAAGCCGTTGGTTTGCACTTTCATCCAGCGGATTGGTCTCAAACAGGATGCAGAGCAGTGGGGTCCCTGCTCCTGTGGCCGCCTTCCTTGATGACAGGAGGGTTGGTGCAGGCCGGTTACTGGCCAGACCAGTGACTTCAAACAAACTAAGCTGTGCTGTGATTCTGACAAAAAGAGAACAAAAAAACTATATGTCAGTGCCAGCCATGCCAGGATCCTAATGATAAGATATACTGTAAGTATTGGGAGCAAAAGTGATGACCCTATGTTGTCCATTTTCAAATTAAACAAAAGAAAAAAAGAAAAAAAACTGGTATTTGCAATGGAGATTGTATCAAAAAATGATTCTATCAAAGCCCTCAATAATAAATTTGTTATGACAAACTTGATGGCTTGTGCTCCTGATCTCTGTGTGAGTGTGGATTTGAGTTCTCCCACAGTCAGCCTGATGATCTCATTTTTGTCCTTGTTGTCTTTGATGGACACAGACAGCCTTTCCATTTGGAAATTAACCTTCATGTCCTCAAACTATAAAGAAATGACAACACAGTACATAATCAAAGTATCTGACACGGTATTTGCATTTTGATCTTAGTAATATTGTTTAAGTGGAATGGAGAGCCAAACAGAAGTGTATTATTAGTTAACAGGTGGATGTCGGGGAGGAGTCACCTTCTTTGGCAGGTTGGGATTAGCAGCGGTGTCACTGTATCCAATGGCAGTGTAGAGTTTGGCTTTTTCAGCAGGGGTTAAGAGCTCATCAAAACCTGAGACAGGGCAAGAGGGAATAAATAGAATGTGAGGAGTAAGAAAAGCATTAACTAACATCATAAACTGTTACTACAAAAATACACTGGAGTACTTGCTTTGGTCCTGTTAGCCAAATATGCATGCACGCATTGTTTTTTTTGTTAATATCTGTTTTTTAATGTCTGTTTTCTACATCCTACCTCCAGTCTTGACCTCTTTTGTTCCTTGATTGGCCTCTCCTCCCCAATTCCACATCCAGCCCAACCAACCCTGAGACTCCTCTTCCTCCATTTTAAGCCCTGGACGGTAAATCCGTAGACCTGCTTTGCTAGCCTGGGGAAGTAAAAAAGACAGTTGAAAGATATATTGTTTATATTTTTATTTTTTTAGCTTTAACATTCCCATTTATTAGCAATAAATAGTGTGAGAAATATTCTGTTGTAAAATTGCAGTCTATAACAAAGCGCTGTGAAGAAAAGCCAAGATTATGTAAGAATTACATTGTGTAAGACATTTAGTTTTTTAAGATTATTTTTGGGGCATTTTTAGGCCTTTATTCGACCGGACAGTTGAAGACATGAAAGGGGAGCGAGAGTGGGAATGAAATGAAGCAAAGGGCATAAGGTAGGAGTTAAACCTGGTCCTGCTGTGTCAAGGAGTAAACCTCTATTTATGGGCGCCCGCTTTACGTATTGAGCTATCAGGGCACCCTTGAGTAACACATTTCACCCAAAACCTCAACCACTGGATGCAACTGCTGATAACTGTTATCACTGTCTGTTTTTGTGCTTAGTCTTCTATCACTTCGGTCATATGTGGTATGCTGGTTAAAACATACAGACATTTCTAAAAAGGAATTCTACTGTATATTATTTCTGTGTCATTGGCATGAATGGAAAAGTATTAACTCGTTTTTCTGTGTATGTAAAAAGTAGAATAACTGAAAAAATAAGGATTAAAAGGACATTACCGGTTGAGCACAGAATTTGTGAACTAAGATGCTACAGTCCTCATGATTTAATGCTACAGACACCGTACATAGTAAGTACACAAAGTGAAGATGCCCACTATAAAGTAGGTGAGACAGAGCTTACCTCCACCTCAGCCTGTTGTCTGGCCAATGTGATGTTAAAAATATCCAAGGTCTTCTCAGGCTTCTGAGAATAGATACAAGACAAGCTGATCAGAACTTTTAGCGGCTTCTTGCTACTCCATGCAGGACTGTCTCAATTACTAAATGTCCATTATTAATCAAATCTGGAAAGGTTTATGCTTACAGAGCAGAGAAGAGACATAGGAAAATACATTTAGATTTAATGTTGTATCTCTCTGAGGTACATAATCAATCTCAAATGCACTTTAATCAATTCTTTAATACGGTTAAAGACTGGATCACTGCATCACTGAAATGATATTGAAAAGGAACTATCTTTAACTTCTTGCATATTATATTACATTTACATTTAATATAGGCAATGAATTGTGGTCACTGTGGTCAGGTCGGTATTTGTATACTGGTGTACAATTAAGCAGAAACAGCAGGTCTGAACTTGCACAAGCAGTAATGTCCCACTAGAAATGCATTAAGTGAGGCAATAGTTAGCCAAAAATGTCCAAAAATCAAAGCCACAATAAAAACCCTTATGGTCAAACAACAGCTTGGTTGAGATGTGATAGCTGGAAGAAAGTTAATAGGGGGGAATGCTATTAACCGTCCTTTCCCTTCTACATAATTTGGCCTCTGCACTCACAAATCCGGATTTCAATATCATAAAATTCAAATACACCTTACTGGTATGACAGACACATGATCGTTCAATGTAAAAAAATCTATTACAAAAATAATAGACATGTAGTCAAGACATTAACAACATTTTTAAATAAAATTGGCATAGGGAAACAATGTAATAATTGTATCTATTTGAAATCAGTGCATCATAATATAGGAAAAGAAGTTGGATGAAGGGACTAATAATTAAAGGCTTAAATGTATCCAGAGCTTGACAACTTTTAACATGTAGTGTTTACCCCTTCAAATAACATCATATGACAGTGTCAGTGATTCAAATCTGAAGACCTAAGAGGTAAGAGGTAAGTTAGAAACTAAACATATCCTTCCCATCCTTGTGCTCAATTCAGCCCTGTCCCACCTCTAGTGCCTTGAGCAGCTCCTCGCTGGGTTTCTTGCTGGTGATTTTGGTCTTGTAGAGGTCTCGGTAACTTTTTACCATTTTCCGGTGACTACGAATGTGTTGCCATGACCACATTTGGAGACGAGGCTTCACATCCACCTCCAGGACGCTTGTGATCCCATAAAACCACCTGCAAGTTAAGAACAGAGAAGCATAGAGTCAACTTCCCAATCAATTTTAAGTATTGGAACAAGCAGGGGTTGTAATCAACCCTTTGACTTTAAAAGTCAAATAGTAAAAGTGTTATCTGACCATATGCGGGCATTCTTGTGAACGTGGACCATAGGTCTGTACTTCCTGTAAGGCAGATTCCGCGACATCAAATCTATTGAGCCCAGCAGCTCCAGGATGCTAATGTACTGAAAAGACAGAAAGGAAGCAATTACACACTAGCAACGAGTACTGCCAGAAATGCAGTTATCATCACTAAACAAGCTTGATTTTTAATTAGTTTTCTCTCACCTTTTACCATTTGTGTTTAACCTTTCTATGTTTCTCTTTCTCCCAAAAATACTTGGTTTTAACCAGGCTTTTTAATAGACACATACACACACGTACACATACACACCTGTGGTCTGTTGAGTTCAATGGCCACCTCACTGAGATTGACCATTAGGTCCACTTTGGGAGAGGAGAAGTCCACATCTGACCTGGGATTCATCCTCAGTTTAGCGTCCGCTGAGATTGGACGGAAAACTGTGGACCAGCAACAACAAACAGATTTTTTAAATTAAATTGTTAATCTTAATGTGTTTATAAACGCTGGTGTTGTAGTGCATGGATTAAAGTTTGTATGGGCAAAATGGACATGTATTTTTGTAGGATATAAAAATTGTGAATATGGTTTTGTATAGCAAAGTTAACCCTTCATAAATCTGTGAGCTTGTGTCTCAAAACTAAAATTTGCTGACATATGCTGATAATCTGCTAAAATGTGTTAGTGATGATGGTGATTCAAGCTATTTAATTCACACATTTCTTTCAGGCACAGCTGCGCCATTGCAAAACATTATATTCCAAGTGCAAATTCACACATTATTGATTCATGCATGTCAAGTAAGTAGCTTTAGATGGGTTTTATAGTAAGCATATTAGATGACAGCATAAAACTGTGAATGAAGGATGACAGCGAGACACTCACTGAAGTCATGGCTGACAGAAAGAGAGTTTTTGGTATCCACGCTTCTCTGGAGACATTGCTACACAAAGACAAAAGAGAGAGGAGAGTCATTTACATTTTACCAGCTTTCTTTATTCAATATTTCCTTAACCTCTTAACATTGTTCAGCTATTTTTGTCACTGCTTTACCAACATGCAGTAGTTAACCATCACAACTCCACATTTATAAACATTCTACCCATTGGGCTTACCCTAGAAAGAGCTTTTGTAGATTAAATAAATGGTTAATAAAATCAGCATTGATCTCAGAGAAATTTGCAGAAGCAGTGTTCCAATATTTGACTGAGATCATTTAATAACAAAGGCTTTAAAAGGATTTGAGAAGAAGGCCTTTCATTTTGTGACTATGATACTTTGAAATTGTTCTGTTGAGGGAGAAACCCTGATAAAGTTGTGTCCTGTGAGCCCACAATAATGAGGTTGTGTGTTCAGCCTCAATAAAGACAGCCAATGGCTTGACCATATCTAAGCTGGGGGGGACAACAACACCGTAAAATAAAAGGGAAACTCACCAAGGCTTCATCTGCACTGTGATTGGAGAACAGCAAAGAGTTGACATTCCAGTAGGCAAACAAGCTGTCTAGTTTAACCAACTAAGAAGAAAGAAAACACAAAGCAATTAAAATAGTGCAGATGCTTACCATGAGGAAAAAACAGATGATGATGTACAATGCTATATAGGTTTAGTTATGAGAAGAAATAACTGGTTCCTAAACTAACTGCTGACAAACCAAACCAACTGGTTCCAGTTGCCAAACACTTTTCCCAAAGGTTTCAGTTTCAGTTTACTCAAAGAGATAAATTAATTAAATGCAATGACAAATGACAAAAAAGCATGTAGTGTCAAACACGATACAGTTAATATTTCATATAAAATATAAATCTATTTGTTATAAAGTGCAGATTAAGTGGTATAATTTCTTACCTTGAAGAAAAGCCTGGAATTTTCATCCAAAAGTCTGGGATTCCAGTTCTTATCAGATGTCTGTAAGGCCAAACAAGCAATGAGATACGGGGGTCTTCATGAGATTACTTTAAAATTGGACATATAATTATGTTTAAGTGACATGTATTTTTCATAATTAAGAACACCTTAAGTGCTGAATGTAATATAGGATATAATATGACAGGAGGGAGATTACAAATTACCTGAAGACTGAGGTTTTTAAGTGACACTCCAAATGACAAAGGGCAGTTTGGATTGGTGACCTGTGGAAAACAAACAAGAAAAATAAGAGCTAAGCCTGAATAAGGATTGGTTAAGACTTTATTTACTCTGCGTGATCCGTGCTGTCTTGTTGGCAGATCTAAAAATGCACCTCTTGTTCTCTGCGTTTATCCCTTACTGCTCACGTCGTTACAAAACACAAATTTGAGTCATGCCGTATTCATAAGGTAAATCAGTTTGAATACTCACATTATCTTCATAGCGTACATGGATGTTAGAGATCTTGATCTGCAGGTTTTTGATGACCTGAGTGACAAGCTTCTCCACAAAAGTGTCCTGTTTTTCCAGATCAGGGTTCTCTGTCACATATAAACAAATATGATAAATGAGACTTGATTTGGTCCTGCTGCATAAATCTTTACTTTAAAAACAAAGATCTCACGTATTGCTCCCTGATAACAAAAGAGAACACAATTTCTCTCTCACACACTCACACACGCTGAACCCTGACCTTGCTCGGCAGCCTTTTGCTTCGTCTCCTCTATGCGTTGTAGTTCTCTCTGACGAGCCTCCTGTAGCTGCTTCTCCTCCTTTTCTGCATCATACTTTATACCTAGAAAGAATGGGGTCAATAAAAAAATACTATTTGTCTGTACATCTCTGGAACTAATTAAATATGCAGAAGTTTAACTTTACATGTACTTTAGGGTCATTAATAAGTGAGAGACCTTCTTTGTCTGACTACTGTGCTACACATTGTTGTGTCTGCTAATCTTAAGGGTTATTCCTTTGACTGAATTTGAGATTACTGCTATTTTTAATGCATGCATTGAGATTTTTCACTACAAAACAAGCCATTTAAATGCAAAGATAGTAAAATGTTTTTTCAATTTTTAAACAGTTTTGTAAACAGAGGAGCCTAATCATCTTAACATTGACATGCAGCAGGTTGATGTCCTTTAGGCGCTGTATGTGTCTACTGAAATTAAGCATATACGCTATATGATAAGTCCTTAAAACTTTTTTAAGTATTTAGCTGGACATAGATGATCTTACTTGCTGTGGGGACTATGAGCAGATAGACGCCATCCAGCGTCGCCTCTACTGACTGGGTGTAGAGGTTTTTCCATGGTATCTTTAGCTGCAGCCGTCCTATTAACAAAAACACAAAGTGAGAATATCTTCTTTTGTACCAAAGGGAAAGAGACAAAAAGGGACAGTAACTACTGTACAATCTCACCTATATGGCCAGCTCTCACTTTAAAAGGAATGTCAAGTTGACTCTGCAACAAAAGGAAAGTAAATTATTGTAACACAAATCCATAATGAAGGCCAAAATGGAATGAGCTTAGTTACTTATGCATTTATAAGCAACTTACCAAGGCATTTTCCTTTATTTCAAGATTTGTAAGAATAGCGTCACCTGTAATCACAAGTAGTATTGTAGTGAGCATTTGTTTACTGTCACAGAAACAGTCAAACAAAAAAAAGTCTACAAATTAGGTATTAGGTCTTTGTCAATTGATTTAATGCAACACTCAGGCAACGGAAAACGTATATCATTAAAGCATTTCATGACAGGTTTGGTAACACGAGGGGATTCACTCTGTGGTGTAGCTAACGTTAGTTAACTAGCTAGCAGTTGCTACAAATTAGTACACGTTTAGCAGTGGCTCTGAAAACCCTATTCTAACCCTCTCATTGTGTACAGAGTTATAACTTTCTGGTTATGTTTGTGAAAGGAACAAGCTAGTCTGACCTGGCAGTGTGAAAGGGTGTAACCTCGAACTCCTCGCTTCTTTGAAACTCACTAAGCGCTGAGCAAATAGCCTTGCAGTAGCAAATAAGGCACGTTAACATAAGGTAAATAAAGATATCAGATATTAACAATGCTGACTGGTTTATCCATAAACTAGTATTAGGCTGCACTATCTTGCTCACACTGGATAGCTTACGTTAAACAGATAAACTGACACAAACAGTTAAGGACGACTGGTAGTCTGTTAGCATTAGCTAGCTAGCTTGGCGAGCGAGCAAGCGTTAGTCAGTCCACTAAAATGAGAAACACAAGTTCAGTTAGCTACCTCCCCATATGCCAAGCTTTAGCTGTGAGGTGTCGAGGTTGACAACGTAGTCCCCTAAAAATCGGTTGAGGACATCTACGACCAAGCTTTCGAAGACCATTTTGGCGTTTCTCTCATCTAACACTACCTGTCACCATGTTTACATTCTGAGGACTAGTTTCGTTTGCCCAGGGTTTGACACAACCTCAACGTCAGATTAGGACGTCCTGCGGAAGGCAGTCCTTTGACGTCATGCCGTACTTCACCCACTGCGGCAAGACGCAAGAGGGTCTCATTTCTAATAGAACGTAAATGTCTATGTAAGTCACTTAGATTGTTGAATAACTAAAAAGTATTAAAATTGTTGAAACTGTAGAACTTTTTTCTTCTTGAAACCTCTGTCTAATAGTAAATTTATATTTACATGTACCTTTTTATTTTGTTATTCATTTTCTTTATTCTTGAGTCTGTTATTTCATCGTTTGAATTACTACGCATGGTTTTTATTTACATCTTCATACATTTGTACACTTGATGTAGGTTTATGTGCTGTTACTGTTTACCTGATTCTCTGTATTCTGCATTTTGTCAATAACAAAAAATAAATAAATAACAAAACAAAACAAAAAAATAAAAAAGAGGAAAGAGGTAGGTCCATTAAAGTATAATAATAACGGGGTAGATCCATCTACACCATACATAATTATAACCAATTATTTGGTGATCTATCTTTTATATAATTTAAAAAAATATATGTCTTTTTTTTAAAGTTCAGCATAGGTTTTTTTTCTTCCTTTTTCTTCATCGCCATGTTGTTTATTTTTAGCCTGTCATCTGTCTTTTTGACGTTAGGTGTGAAATCTATGTCTGAATTTTTGCCATTTTTAATAAAATAAAAAAGTTCATTTAAAATAGGGAAAGAAGGAAACTAAGGGTAAGTAGATTCACATATTGTATTATTATTATTATCATAGTCTATAACATATAAGATAGTTAAGTGGCCATTTTTATGCAAGCCTTTTATGTAAAGGTATTGGCAAAATACCATAACAACACGTTCGCCACATTTATTTTTATAAATTTCATTTATTTCAATAATGAAAACAAATGTACATTGACACCAAACTGATTGTCCAAACAGTATGAAAGCTGTTAAATTGAATGACATTTGCTCTTTTTCCATGTTTTTTATGTAAAGACTGTCCTCTGGTCTCATCAGTGACTAAAATCAAGTAGTAGTAATTTAATTCGTTTCTTATTAACAATTTTCCATAAAATAATGCACATACAAATACAAATAATAATAATAATAATAATAATAAGCCATTAAAGGGAAAACTAAAAATATGAATAAGTAAATAGGAAAATAATGTAAGTAAACTATCTTTAAAGCACTTTTCAATCAGTTGGCCTACTTAAAAGGTGCTTTACAGAAGGTAGACAAAAACCCCCACATCTGTATTTTAACTTGCAGATCCCAAAATGTTATCGTCTGTATGGTTTTGTCTGAGAACACAACAAATATAAACATGCTACAAATCACATTGCAGTTTGGTTGGTGGTTGGATTCCAAAAATACAATAACATTTTTAGTACCTACAATTGCATACTGCATGTGTACATATTGACATATGCTACTGGTTTCTTTTTGCTTAATATACTGTATGCTAAACCATCTGGGATTTGTCTTTTACATAGCAGCTGTAAAATGCTTGTACAAACTGTATTGTTTATTATGTCTCTCTCTTTAACCTTTGTCTTTACCAAATATTGTTGTATTTATCACATATCATGTGCTGTTTTGCCATCAAATTACACAAAATTAGTTATTCCTCTACTTTTTTTTAAGAGGGAGTAATTGAGACAGTGGTTTGGTGATTACTCCAATCACTGTCCCTCTCCTCAGTGTTCCAGCTGCAGGTTTATCCACCACTTTCAACCTGAGCTGCAGTTCCTGCAGATCCTCTCTCCTGAGCTCTGTAAAGAAGAAGTCTTCTTTAAACACAGGGCTACGACAGTTCCTGATGGTGGAGCTCTCCTGTGGCTGCAGCTTCCCCGGGGTCAGGCACAGATACACTGCACAGTTCAGGGTTCGTTGGTCAGTATCATCCCATGGGCCTTCTACAGACACCACATGGACTCTGACTGTGGAAAGGGATGAGAATGTGTTGGTGGAGCAGGTGATGTGCTCAGCGAAGAGGCGCACTTTACCACGGCCTTGCAAAGGGAGGACTTGCTCATGCTGAAGTCTCTCCTGGCGCTGCAGAAAATCCAACGGGAAGAGGACAGGTGGGGCTAACGTAAGTGAGCTTCCCTTTAAGCTTGAAGGGCTACTGGGAGAGTTTGTTAAACTTAAATGCCCGCTCTTCCAACTCCCTCTGTCCTCTCTGCTCTCAATTAACGATGGACAGGAGATTGCTCCTTTAAGACGGCCATTGCCTGATGGGAAGCAGAGGGAGGATTTAGCACTATGAGGGGAACTGAGGGGAGATGAGTCACTGGAAGAAGGTGTTTCACTTCCTGTGCTGCCTGTCTTTGAGAGGTCCTTGGATGAAAACAGAGAGAGAAGCCCTGACAGGGATTTTTTTGGCAGGTTTGTAACTTTTGCCAGCCTGGGTGCTGTAGTAAAGCTTCTATCATATATGTAAACAGAGCCCACTGAGTGGAACAAAGACTCTTTCCTTCGAGTGTTGGGGCTCTCATGTATCCCAGCCAGACCATACCCCTCTGCAGAGAATGGCAAAGGTTTCTTTGTAGCCTTCCAAGTCAATGATACATCACTATTCTTCATCTTCACATCCTTCGTCTTTACATGTGTAGTGTTTAAAGAAGGGTTGCTCTCGGGCATCTGGTTCTGGTGGTCTAGGTAAGGGACCATTGTCTTAGCTTCCAGCAGAAGGCTTCTTTTGCAAAGCTTGGGGGGCAGGCAGAACTCCGGGATCTTGTCTGGGGTAAGGATGTTGACGTGCAGATTGTGAGAAAGACTGGCCTTAGAAGACAGAAAGACGTCCTCCTCACTCTTCCCCATGTAACGATTCAGCTCTAGAGGAATGTTCTCCATGCTCTCCCTGATCTTCCCAAAGACCCACATAGTTATTTTCTGATGATTTATTAGGATGTGAAGTCTTTATAGAATCCAACCTTTTTTTCCTTTGACAACAAGAATAATAATAATAACAAAATTAGGTAAATCAAACAAACCATGCAACAGAACACCCGTTTTCAGAAGTAGAAAAAGACAAAGTTTATTCCAAATGGTGAAATGACAAATATTTTTTTCTCACCTGCTGAGGTCTTGATGTGTCCACTTCTGAAGAAAGATCTGTATGAGTGTGATGGTTGTTACAATGACAAATTTTCAAGGTGAGGGCGAGGTGCTGCATCATTGGTGTGCCGCCCCTGCCTGCGTCAGAAAACAGGCTGTCCACAAACATACACACCACAACACACAGTAGTTACTGGAAACTGGGTGGATGGCTATCAGAATCACGTGCATCAGTGTGCATTTAGTATGTAATGATCCAAGCATGTGTTATGTTGCAATTTACATTAGCACTAAATCATGCCTAGTTTAATGTAAATAAAGGAATCTGTAGTCACAAAGCATTATGTGCACTGCTTTAAATGCCCCTTTAAAATGCAGTATATAAATTTGAGGCCACATTATAGAAACATTTTGGTATCTGAGGTCAAATATAAATAAATACATACTATCATATTATGTATGACCCAGTACTCTACTCTACTCATTACATTAAGTAACACATTGACGTGTCGTAAATATTGTTGTGGGGCTAAATGATGTAAGTCCAATCTACTTTTGAGAAAGCTGACCTCTTGTTCAAAGGCTATTCAAAGAGAGAAGCGCCCCAGGCCGACAGAGAGCACCCACCACCTCAAAGACCACCTGACCTTTAAACAGGTCCAAACACACAAGTGATCTGATGTGTTCGAGGCAACACATCATTACGGAATCTCACATTTACATTCTGTAATTCTGCATTGAACCTTAAAAGGTAAAGAACTTCATAGCAATGAGACCAATGATAATTACTTTACCAAATGTATTTTTCTATTATTTCAAATACAACAAATTTACTTGTGAATTAAGACACTTTTCCTCTACACTCCCAACAGAAGGAAAGTCATTTGTGGCAGAATTGTAGGCTTTCGTAACATACAGCATATATTAGTTTGACTGCCCTTATTGATTTTTCATAAACTTGTGACCATGAATGCTAACTTAGCATATGAATTACTGAACATAGAGGGTATTCTGTATCTGCAGGATGAATATGTTCTCCTCAGTCATTCAATCTCAGACATTTCCAATGTGCACATTATTTAGTTTCTATATTTCTATTGCCATTAATGAAATCAATGGAATTCCATTTTAACATCAAAGTTTTTTTTACATTGTAAAACACATATTTATCTTGTTTACTGCAGCCTTTCTACCATAATATTACTTTTTTTCTCTTTGGTTAATGTCCAAATTTTGAATGGAATTGAATTATGATAGTGTGTTTCTAATAATTAGTACCACATCTATTTTATCTAGTCTAGGTTATTCTGTTTTTAGAGACTCTTCATTCTTCATGCCTCTATGGAAAATGATCTAAACTAATCTAAGAACACTGAACGCATGTTAGTTGATTTTTCTAAACTTCACCATGTGAAGAAACTGAATAAATGTCATGTTATCAAACCGGACCAGCCTGTTTGCTGAACTTGAAGGATCTGTGAACAATGTGAGTTCCTCAGCCACAAGAGGGCATACAGGGATAAGATTTACAGGCAACCTTTGTCTGGGTCAATCAGTGGGATATAGACTTCGTATTTTGGTATACATTTTGAACATTATAACATCTATAAAAAATATTACAAAAGAAATTGAAGTTGACGGGTTAGTGAAATTTGTTTAAAGTCAGCAAACATTCAAACATAACATCCACGGTACTCGTCCATTGCTTCATTACAATGATCCCTTCTTATTGTTATTATTAACTAGGAAGTAAGTGAGTAGCAGCATATTTGCCTGTGTGCCTGCCTGTTTGCATGCAGTGTGTGTGTGTGTGTGTGTGTGTGTGTGTGTGTGTGTGACAGAGAATGAATATGACGATGATGACTATGTTCTGGAGTCAGGGGCCTCCAGAGCACCAATGGACAGGAGGGCTCTTTTTGTGATAGTGAAGATCAACTTTATTACACCAATAAAAATCTAGAGTGCTCTATGTAATGGATAGATAAATGATTAGAAGTCAAAGGAGGACCTTTGCCTTTAACGGCTGTCACACTGCAATTAACACTAACGAGAGAAATGTGCATTGTTGCCAAATCTTCTACCGCTGTAAAGTGCTTTAGTGTTGAACCTTTTTCTTCCAGAGCTCTACATTTTTTAAATAATAATTCATAAATTATTATTTGGTGGGCTTCATGTTGTTAATTAATTCGGTGGAAAAAGATGTTAACTAGTCAACCAAAATGCTTTGAAGGTCTCATGGAATACACCTTTTGTATTTTTATTTTAGAGTTAATTATGAAGACTTTTGTAGAACTCAAACTCAGAATCTCAGAAGGGGTTTCTTCTTCGCAATAGAAAATATCTTTTATTGAACCATGTTTAATTCAATACCCAGCTTTTGAAAAACACAATTATACGGGTTAAGTATTAGCTACAGTTGAGTCAATCTGTGTTGTGTAATTTAAAACCCTCTCATAGAACCACACTCTCAGACCCTGACCAATTTTAGGAAAGATTTCAGCTAGTTCCTGTTGAATCACATCCAATTCCACCATCAATCACCAATTCACACACTTTCACAGAAACAGCATAGCTCAATGTCTTTGAGGTTGTTTTTATTTTAGAAACATAACAAAACACTTTTTATGGCGATAAAGAGGGACCAAAACTAAATAGTAATATCAACTAGAAAATTCCACAAGAAATTTTGACAGTGTGCCTGCTACTTGGTGCACATCCGAATAACACTGGCTAACAGTAAATCTGCTGTTTGATATGTCCTGAAAAGAGAGGACAACACTGTACTGTAAAGCGTCTCCATGATAGGAGGTGTGTGTGTCAGAACTTGTTGCTATGGTGATTTCCTTAGTGAGGGAGAAGAGGAGGGAGGGGGAGACCATGTGTCAACCATGTCCATTTAATAATAATTATACTTCTCAAGTTTGTGCTGTAATTTAAAAACCATATATCCAAACAGCAAAATATTATCATCACAAGAGAGCCGAACGCATTGCTCTTCTTCCTGCTTCTGGCGAGAGCAGTCGTGTTTTTCCTCCTCTCCCATCTTATCTTAGCTCGGCTCCTGTTCTAGTTGTCTACCTTGTCGTGTGGAACTTTTTTTTCTTCTCCTTTCTCTTTGTTTCCTGCCTGCGGTTTTCCTGGAACATTCAGCATGGAATTGGTTAACTGGTCACTCAGCGCTACTGACAAGATCTTTTCACTCAAGCATGCTTCACCGGGTGAGCCAGTCTGCCCCAGTGGGACATTCCCTGCAGGCTACGCTCGCGATTCCTGGGCGAATTGGCAAACGGGCTGCCTGGACGCACTGACTGTGGAAGACGTTGTAGATATTTGGATAATTGGAATTCTGTTGGTGGGACTCCTTATCGTCGTACTTGGAGTCGCCATGACCTATTGGAAAATTGGTAAGACAGCCGCCAGAAAATTTACCCACAAGCTGTTTGGGGAACTTAAAGAGTGCTTACATGGAGTGATTGAGAGGATGAAGGTTTTACATCTGAGGGCTGACAAGACCAGTGAACTGTCTCGGAACATCTCAGACCGGTCTGTGGTAGCGCAGAGGGGGATTGATACCATCAGGGCGCAGTCGTGGAGTTGCTTCGCGTAATCACCGGACTGGCAGAAAAGGTCGACGGACTGTGGCTCATTGGTAGAGCGGTTGCCTGCCAATCAGAAAGTTGGTGGTTCAATCCCCGGCCCTGCAGTCCCATGTTGAAGTGTCCTTGGGCAAGACACTGAACCCCGAGTTACCCCCGAGTTGCCCCCGATGCTGCGCATCGGAGTGTGAATGTGTGTGCATGTTTATATGATGAGCAGGTTGTACGGCAGCCTCAGCCGCAGTGTATGAATGTGTGTGAGTGGTGAATGTCTCCTGATTCTGATTGATGTGGTTTTTATGTTTGTGGTGTCAAATGTACACAACACAGAGCAGGTAACAAACAAGGAACCACCTGCATCCAAGTCCGGTGGATTCCATAGTTGGCCTACATGTCTAACCATGATGTATAAAGAATGACAACAGTAGGGGAGAGAACGATTTGTTTGGAAAAATTTTAGAGAATGGTACTGCAGCCCCCCCAGCTCTCAACGTTCCATCCCCTTTCACACACACTGGAAAATCTGAAACGGTCTGAAAACTGAAAGATACATAAACTGTGATTTGGTAGAAACCGTGCCTGATATCAGAATGCCCACTCATTCCAATAAAAGCCAAAGTCTTGTCTTCACTTTAAACTTTTAGTTATGTTTTTACATTAAAGAATGGCAATACAGTATGGCCAACAAAGCAGGGTTGTTTTGAGCAATGTTAAGCAATTTCCCAAAGATTTCCCATTAAAGTCTATGGGACATTTTGCTGTGTTTCTTTTGCAGATTTAGTGAAAACCGCGCCGCAAATCTCTTATTCAACTGAGAGCACACCATTCCCTGTCATTACACACGTTTTGATGTATTTTGTGTGCATGTGTTGGCAACACTCCGTGACGAGTGGCGGGACAAAAACGTGGCAGAACACCGTAATAATAATAAGTATGGGGGATAATAGACATTTTGCTGATTGCTGCTATTGCAGCACATTTGCACAATAAAGGAAGGTTAATGCTGGACAAGAGCAGTGTGTGGTATCTTCTTTTCTAAAGACTTATTTTAGAAAAAAACAATTAATAAAATAATTACAAAATCACAAAAACAGTACTTAGGAATCAAGTTAAATCAAATGAATTATGAATAGAAAGAGGGTATTGTACCAAATCCAACATTGAAGAAACCAGTGCAAACAGAAAGATTGTGATGAGTTTTTGATGCACCAAATTGGGCTCAGTATACTCTAAACAATTTCCATTTTATGCTACTCACATACAGGCAGCAAAGCTGTAATTCTCCATGACTTGTCCAAAACAAGTACATTAACAAGTCTAACCAGCAGCTTCTGGTAATCATCTGAGAGTTAAACCAATAAGGACCCAAAGCCAGACAGTTTTGTTTTTTAAAAGCACACTTTACCTCTGCATTTGTGTACATTATAATTGATGTATTACAGACTGTAACTTCATATCACTAACCGCATGCCCGGAGCTAAAAGTGACCTTTTAGTCTTCCCTCAACACAAAGAAGGTACAATGGAAACAATGGTTTTCATGGAAGTTGACCCTTTCAAACTTGCTCAGAAAGAATTACTCCTGCATTGGTGGGGATTCAGTTTGGTGTAGGGGGGACAGGAAAGACTTCTGGGGCCTGATAATTAAAGATTACTCAAGGAATTCTTTGTTGGTTATGTGGTTGGATTTTGTTTAAAGCATCTTTGGCTCCAATTCAAATGATAAATCAGTGGCATGCTTGCAATCTGCCGCTGAATTGTCATTTTGCCGTTTGAAACTCCAACTGATTTATTCAATAATCTATTTGCAAATCGATGAGCAAAACCTTACATCCATATTGTGAAACCATACCTGCAATAATAAAGCACAATAACTTAATCATGCATAATG
>NC_045737.1:6789400-6790197 GCF_008692095.1 Etheostoma spectabile
CTAAAATCTACTATTATTACTTACTATTATTACTAATATCTGCAATACCGACGGACAAAAGGATGAAACTATAAAAAATATACAGGGTAAAAAAATTACAGTAATTTGAGACCTGTATTTGTAAAGTTATAACATTAACAAACTGTAAACAAACATGTAACTCTTTCATACATAATTTCAAGTATTAAAACCAAATATTTTAGATTGTTTCAAATGTTTGGGCGCATAAATAAAATTGATCAAAATCAATTACAATAAAAAGCAATAAAATACAATACAATACAATAAAAAAACGTTAGTAAGCCAAACCTTTGTTATAAGGTTTTCTCTGTAACCCTGCCAATTATTATGTTTTGACATAGTGAAATGAGATTTAATATTCTAAGTACAAACTCTGAGCAGGGTAAAAGCTGATGACACACTTTGTTAATTTCCATTTCACTTTAATCTCTATTATTGAGGAGTGAAATGAGTCTACATCTATGGTCTACAGCAAAGCACTTAACCTCTTAAAAAATTGCTGAAGTTTTTTGGCCAGAGAACTTCTTTGCCTGTACTCCGAAGAGAAAGGGAGAAAGTAGGGAAGTCAGGGAGGAGACACATTGGGAAGGGGGCCAGAATGGCTGAACCATTGACCTGTTTTGAATAGATAATAAAAATGTAGTAATGACTAATAAGGTGCGATAATTTGGGCCAATAAAGAAAGATGGCAGATCGACGATGATATGAGCTTTGTCAGAAGACCTTACTTTGAGGACAGTGCAGAGACAATACACTTCAGCCGGGGGGGGGGGGGG
>NC_045737.1:6790207-6798513 GCF_008692095.1 Etheostoma spectabile
ATAAATTTGACCCCAGATCAGTGAATCATTGTCTAATTATTAAGGACAAAGAGAGAGACAAAGAGAGGAGGGAGAGTGCCAGAGAGAAGATGGGGAAGGAAGGTAAGGGGAGAGGGGAAACTGTTCTTGGAGAAGAGGGGAAAAGAGTGTAACAAAACAAACAAAAACAAAACATCTCATATGGCTGAGAGGATCAGGTCAACTGCCTTTTAACCTAACAGAGGTAAGAGAGAGTAAAAGTGTAATCAGAGAAAGAGAATGAAGTACATTATGGAGAAAAAAACAGAGAAGAAGAGTTACTGTACAGTAATGTGCAGTAGTTCGTCTTGAATCTCTCCCCTGACAACTTCTCTCTGTCTCCAGGCCCGATGCCAATATGCTAATCCCCCGCGGATGGCCTTTTCATTGGCTGATGCTGACCCCTGGCGACACGTCCCAGGTGACCCCTCTTCCCACTATTAACCACGGCAGTGAATATGGCAAGGTGACCATTACCAAGATAAGAGCAGATGTAACCGTATGCCGGCTGCCTGCTTGCACTGAATCACATTTACTCTTAAAATAAGTTATCACATGCACTACAACTGTACCATGTACTATTACAGTAAGAGGAAAAACACTATTGGTATTTAAGCACATGGTGTTTGTGCATATGGTAAATACTAACAGAGTAAATACATGACTCAGTGACTATTATGAGTAGCGGGCTTGCCACTGGATAAATAATAATAATAATAATAATACATTTTATTTGTAATGCACTTTACATTTAAACAAATCTCAAAGTGCTACAGGTAAGTTCAGAAAAGCAACGTAAAAAACATCAGTGTAAAATATCTATAAATAGTGCAACAACATTTTTGTCCAAGGTTAATGAATACAGCATATTTTAGAGGAATTTAGGTTTTTTGAATTTACCCTGATAGATGGCAGCAGTGCTGGGATTACACGTTTTCTTTAGGAAAGTAAATATTGTTAGAATCCATCATTTCCAGTGTTGTGAGAAAGAAAAAGCTCTCCCTAGCCGATAAATGACAGCTGCCATTGCTGGGAAGAGGGTTGGACCTATAATATTCAGATGGTGGCAGACTACAGGTCTTTAAATTAAACATACAGTAGGGGTATTCATTAAACTGTGGATGAAACTAAATCTGGTATTTGTTAATACAAAAGTTATGAAATGATTTGCAAGATTGAATATAAACCACAGACGGGACAAAGTTATGAGTAAAATATAAAAATCCGAAACCTTTTCAAATTTTAATAACCTTACAATTTCCTTATTAAAACTAAATTAGATAGCCAGTCCATTGAAATGTGAACTGCCGGACTGAGAAGAATTTCAACACCATGTCATATTGTATTTATCGTCACTGTCACTTTAAATTCAAGTCAATTTACATAATTTGGTTAATTGTCTCTCTTAAGTTTCTGTCTGTCTGTCTTTCTGTTTCAAGGTCCTCATGTACAAATCTCGTCAGACTGCATTAGGAGGTCAGCAGTCATCCTGTAATCTGTGACAAAAAGAAACCTCTTAAGAATATTACAGTTTCATTAGTTCTGTAAGAGGGTATGAAGACCTATTGACCTTGTAAAGCTGTAATTTCTTGTACTTTTCTTTCTCTTCTTGCCTTATTTGTATTCCTTTTCTTTGTCACACTCTTTACTTTCTCGTTCTGCTTTTTTCCATCCCCCTTTTTGTTTTCATTTCTCATGATGATGGTTAGAAAAGTGAGAAAGCGTAAACCAATTTCCAGAATTGAGAGTTGTTTTTTTAATGTACTCCCTTCACTGTATTTTGATTCTGCAAATAATGAACCAACTGGATGCATTTTATCTTTTAATAATGTTAGCTTTTTTGAAGGTCATTTGATACAGATTTCTATTCTCTGGTAAAATTAACAACAAAGTTAATTGTTGCTGTAATTCAAGTTGTACGCCTCCATGTATTGTTTAAATGGCTCCACTGAACAAAGGAATCCCTACAGCAAAGAAATTAAATTGAAGGGTTAGGGTATAACTGATGTTACCAATACACTGAATAAAAGACTGTGGTCTGAAACAAAGAATAATATTTAAGGTTGTTCGTGTGTGTGAATGTGTATGTGCCAGTGTGCTTGAGTTAGTGAGACAACAGATCAGATCAATAAATTAAGCTGCTCATTATGATGGCCTGCTCTTGCTGGTCATTAAGAAAAACGCATGTAGAATTTGCCACCCTGACCCCTATGAAGTGTGGGTAATTACCACTAATGTATCATCGCCTATTCAAGACTGTAACGTTTTGTTTCTGAGGGCTGACAGTCAAACACCTCTGACCCAAATGTTTTATTCATTCATAAGACTCTTATCATTCATTTTAAGCTTATATTTCCCATAATTAACAGTTAACCTTTTTTCATATTAATGTGGACACACTTTTATCATTGCTGTCTGTTAAATGGTGTAATTGTGTTGTTCAACGAAATATCATTGTATCACTATCAGCCCTTCTAAACCTATAGGGCTGTTGTTATAGATGCATGAGTAGAGAAAGCTTGTTAGAAAAAATAAGTAAGTAAGTAAGAAATTTGTATTTCACCTTACTTACAAACACAATCTAATATTACTCTTAATCTAATATTAGTTACTGAACATTGTCCAAGTCATCAATGTTTTTACTGTGGTTTAGCAATATTTGTATATTGCACACATGCATGCTTGAAAATGATTAATTAACCACATCCTTTTAAATTGCCTTAACTTCTGACTCAGTGTTTGGGTGCATTGTGTTATAACAACTCTTTCTAATACATGTTTTATATCTTTAGAGAAGAGTCACCAGCAAATCATTAGGGAAAACTGGATTATATTTTTCTATTTTTTCTCTAATTAGTCCATGCTATCATTGTTTTAAGAACAAATCAACTAAATATATAGAAAACTGACCGTGTAATTACATCTATCTTGAGACAACACAGAAACAACCCTTGTCATTTTTACACTGATTTACTGTAATTACTCTAAGATGTTTCACATCAGTTTGATGACATTCAGCTCATGATTCAAATTCACATCTGCAAAAACTGGTGCTTCCAACTTACTGATCGCTTTTTTAAATCTCAAATGAACTACACATTTTATATAGTGTTTTTTCTATTCTTAGCGACTACCCAAAGAGTTTAGTACAGTAACCATTCACCATTCTCACACACATTCATTCAGTGACATGCACCTGCTTGTGGTATAAGATGACTACTGGAAAGTTTGGGGGTCTTGGAGACTTCGACATGGGCCAGGAATCGAACCTCCGACCTTCCGAGTTGTAGAGGACCGCTCTATCAACTGAGCTGCAGCCTCCTTTGCTTTACATAATGAAGAGAAGTTTTAGTGAGCTGGCTTATTTGTTCTGAGTAAAGAAAGAAATGTGTTTTTTTTTTGTGAATTAATTAATCAATAATATCTAGTGATTTGAGTTGGATATTTGAAAAAAAAAAAGGTTGTTTGGAATTCGCATGCCTGGGTAATGCAACAAACAACGTCCAAGTTCAGCTCCACCAGCAAAATGTTGATATTGACGCACCAGAAACCAGATACAGGATTAGATCTAACATGGAGTCTGCATGCTAACATGCCTACAAAAATAAGAGCATCTCTTATGTTCCAACTTGCTCTGGAGACTTGTACTAAAAATAATTAACATATGCTGTTAAGTGCTTTGACACAACCAGCACAGTGTCTACCCTTATATAAAAATAAACTGCACATATACCTCCTATTAGCCTGTGCATAAACACATGTGCACATTAGGAGACCTCATGTGATATTATGATTCCAGAGGCATCTAACTGCAGTGTTGTGAGGACAGAGGATCATGGAGGGTAATAATGGCTGCATTATTACTCCTCTTATTGTGTCTTAATTAGTGGCATTTAATTATGCACTAATGCAGTGAGGGCTATTAAAGACATTGAGGCCTGCTGATCAGGGAATTAAAGCAACACACGCACACACCTACAGGCAGAGGCACACACTTTTCACACAGACACTTTTGTCATTCCACTGAAATTTCAGTTCCCTTTAACTAGAAATCACAGACACCCTGCAGTGAAAGTGTGCGCGAAAATGTGTGAACGGGGATAAGAGAAAGTGATAGATGAGAAGACATCAACTTTGGAGGTCTACATACATGTAGGTGCAATGGAGAAAAAAACTAGAGAGCCAGCAAAAATAAATTTGGGGAAGATAAAGAAAACAGGATAAAATAAGAAGATGATAGGGTAAGGGGGAAGGAAGAGATGGGTAATCATTATTATATGTATTCTGCTCGTTAGCAATGATGCCAAAATAGGTATTAATTCTTCACGCACGCCTCTTCACTGGTGCATCTCAATTATTTGTTCAGAGGCTGGTGTGACAATAGTGTCGGCTTTGGGAGCCTTTGGGATGCTAAACAGGGGACAAGAGGTTGAATATAAGTCATTTTCAGTGGGCTAAACCTGGCGCTTTGTGCTTCTGGAGAGGACAAGCTTCAAAGCTCCGGTTAAACAGAGCAAACAAAAGAGCAAAACTTGATCCAATTGCCCTGTCTGCTTTTGAAGTTGTGAAGCTGCAGGCCAGATTGTCGGCTGCTCCTATCCATCTTATGAAGATCATACACACCTTGTGCATCAGCACATATACCCATTCCAGATGTGATGATGCCCTCACTGTCATGAATGTGTACACATAACGATTAATTATGGAAGATGACAGCTTGACTTCAACCTAAACATTTAAAGTTTGGCTCAGGCTAAGTTTTTTTAAGGAGGTTTCACAGTTTATTTTAGATATTTTCTTTTCTTCAGATGCATCTCTTGAATTTGGGGGACTTGTGTGCCATCTTAAAATGATGAAAATGTAATGATCCTCCTGCTAAATTGTTTGATATTTAATATAGACTTCCCTAGTGATCAATCAGAGTTAGGTGTTTAAGAGTGGTCTGTTTGGTTGAGCCCATAGTCAAAAGCTCAAGGGACTTTTATGTCATTATGTTTTGACTCAGTAAAAATGGCCAAATTACTGAATCATCACAGGTTTTATTCTTACCATTATATCTGTATGTCACCTATACAAAATATAGTGGAAATTAAAAGGAATGGGTGTTTTAATTTAATATTAAAAATGAGGATATGTTGCACCTGAAAACTGCTGCCATAGAATAAATAAACTTAGTCATCAATTACACATTTGACACACATTTGAGAGAGCAACTTGTGGAAATATGTACAGTAACTTGTGCTGTTATTATTTCTTCTCGTAGACGGTGATATGAACACTATACAATATTTATTAATAGTGTGTTTAGAAGCAAATATTAACACGCTAAAATCAGGAAAATGTAAGTCAATATTGATCTTAAGTAAATCATAAATGAATGTACTTGAAATGGTGTGGGTTTTTTTGCATCACATTGACCTAATCACACTGTAATTTAATATAAAGGAATGCCAGAGTTTAATGACATGCATCACATTCTCAATTGGGGTGTGCAAACAGTGACATACGAAAAATGTTTAATCAAAACGAGAATTTAAATAACTACAACACCAAAGAAAATTCAGTTTTAAGTTCTTTATGAATATTCTCAGATAAATAGTGTTATAATACAAGCATAACATTTTTAATTCACTGCTAAGTAACACACACAAAAAGTGCAACAGGCCTAATTTAGAAAGCATGAAGGCCTATTAGTCTTTAGCCGACAGGCCTGCCATAGATTAAAATAGAACAAATAGAATAAGAGCAAACATACAGAGTTGTTGGTTTACATTTGAAAAGAATTGTAGACTGGTTGTCTCCTAAATAGAAGCTTTCTTTGGGTTAAGCGTATCTACTTTTCTGATTGTATTTATCAGTGCCACATTCCAGTATGTGGCAAATGCCCTCACAAATTGTGCAAATAAATTATGATTTCAAGCAACATGGGTCTAATGAAAAACTCATAACACAGCACAATGTTAACCTTATTTTTACAACTCTCCTACAGATGCACTAGAAAATAACAATTTTGTTGCTGAATAACAATGTGTTTCTTGTTTGCGTTACTTTTCAAAAATTACCCGCAATTTACCCGGTTAGGACAGCAGGAGAGCCGGGTGTAGAGGGTTGCCTTTCCCTTCCAGCAGATCGCTTTTCTCCATCACTGAGACCGGTGAGCAGAGCTGGCCCGGTCCGGACTGCAGCCCCGTCAGACTGGGCACGGGACCCAGGGATGGGGTGGGTTTTATTGGCACGGGAACGGCGGGCAGGGTTTGCCCGTTGGCATTGTGGTACAGGCCCTTTGCTGACACGCCGAAGGGCGCGTACTCGGATGATGGGGGTACGTGCACGCAACCCATGGACTCAGACAGCATCCCGACGTGCGGCCACATGGAGTTGACCACGCTGCTGAGCTGCGGGGGCACCGGGTAACCCAGGTGGTGCATGACAGAGGTGAGGGGGAGCCCGCTGGCCATCACACCCTTGTAGTCCCGTCCTATAATGTTCTCTATCGCGAATGGGTGTTTAAACCCGCCAGACTGTGCGCAAGTAATGCCCCCGTAACCCTGAAAGTGAGGGAGCCGACTCATTGTGCTTCCCGGGCCGGCTGCATGATCATGGGGCCCGGATGCCGTGCCCAGCTTGCTGCCCGGGTGGTGGTGGTGATGGTGAAAGTAATGCATCATCGGTGAACTCTTGCAGGCCATAGGCTCAGCGCGGAGTACCTTGAAGCGCTTCCTTCTCCTCAGGAAGCTGCCGTTCTCAAACATGTCACCGCAGTCCGGGTGCAGCGCCCAGAAGCTTCCTTTCCCGGGCTGATCAGGCCGCCGAGGGATCTTGATGAAGCAGTCGTTAAAGGAGAGGTTATGTCTCAGGGAATTCTGCCACCGTTGGGTATTCTCTCGATAATATGGAAACCGGTCCATGATGAACTTATAAATGTCACTCAGAGGCAGCATCTTTTCGGATGAGTTCTGGATAGCCATTGCTGTCAGTGATATGTAGGAATATGGGGGCTTCTGGTCGCTGTAAGAGTTCTTCCCAGGACGAGGCATGACTGGTTACTGTTTACTAGAAGGTTGAATTGTTAAATAAAACAGCCTTTAAAGTTATATTTAAAATGGTATAATTTAAGGAGCTAATTTCACAGTTTTCATATCAGTCTCCATCTGACGGATCTGTTCCAAAGTTCTGAGCCATGAGATTAGAAGCTGGTTTCGTTGTATCGATTAATACAGTGTAGCCTCAAGGCCCACTGCTGTCAGGTAAGATCCGTGAGAGGCTCCTGCATCTCAAAAAAGTTTCTCCTGAAGACTTTTCTCTGTCTATTTATGTTCTTGGCGTTGTGCGTAAAAGTCAGTCTGTGCGTAAAAGTTAAGAGGCTCTTTCAGTTTCCTCCGGTCCGCGGTGGTTGAAGGATGTGCGGGCCAGCTCACTGTCTGTTCGCTGTCTGTGTGTGGTGTGTGCTCCTCTCCTCGTGTGCGATGCTCCCACTCGCAAGTGCCGTTTTTGTAAGACCCCCGCAGGTCGCTGGCTCTATTATCTGTTATCCAGACACTCATGGGACACGCCAAGGGTGTGTGTGTGTGTGAGCGCGCACGCGTGCGTACGAGAGAGAGAGAGAGAGAGAGAGAGAGAGAGAGAGAGAGAGAGAGAGAGAGAGAGCGATATGGGGATAATGAAATGAATAAAAATGAGGGGTGGGTGGTTTCAAGACACACGTTTGCTTCTTATTTTCTGTTTGCCAATCAAAGAGTCCTGCCAGAATGACTGGTTTTAAGCACTAAGCCACTGTGTTTAAAGGGACCACTCTTCTCAATGCCTTTTAGCAAGTAGCTAACAACTGACTTGACATCTCCTCTGTAGCTGACCCTGACCTTTGACCTCTCTGGTACAAAAAATAGTCAATCTGTTTGAATGGAACATGCTACATGTTGGGCTCCCTTGATTTGCATACATAGATGGCAATGTCAAACATTTCAGAAAGAAAGCATATATTGCCTATTTTTAAAATCAAGATGTCTTGTGTTCAGATAAAATGATTGAAATAACCATGACGGAGAATGTGGATTTGACTTGCCAACTTAGCACATTTCACTTGAGAGAAATAAATAGTAAAGAATGGAATATACAAATACAACCTCTTCGTTAAATTTGCTCGACTGCACTTTGAGACTTAGCAAACGATAAATCATGTCTTCCTTTGCGCACAATCATCACTGCGCTACTCCTTCGCTCTAAATTACACAAGCGTGCACACAGACACACAAGCACAGAAAGAAAGAGAGAGGGAAAGAGAGGGGGGG
>NC_045737.1:6799570-6800298 GCF_008692095.1 Etheostoma spectabile
TGTGTGTGTGTGTGTGTGTGTGTGTGTGTGAGTGTGTGAGTGACGGTTGTCTGTTTGTTTCCTGTCTTTAATAATTATTTGTTCAGCTTAAGGGCAAAGATATTCTTTCTCTGTATGCCATTTGCAAAGGGAAAGTGTGTGGGTAATGGCAATTATACTACTAATAATAATCTTAAAGACCTCTCTCCAAGTCATAAGGGACTCATCGTCGCGGAGAGAGCCATTAAAATCAATTAGCGAGGCCTATTGTTTTCAATGGAAAATTAAACCAGTTTAGGACTGTGGTGCAGAAGCTGTTGTGTAATGGGAAATTATTTAGAGGCAAAATACGACAGATATTTCCATTTCCCCATAAAAGAGCGAGCAAGCAGGGGCATTAACAAAGCTGCAGTGTGTCTGCCTGTTGCCTTCATGAGTTATCTCAGTCAGCTAAGGTAAAGCTATACCATCATTATTCATCCCAGTGGCAAACTTGGTGTACTGAATATAAAGCTTTCAGTCTTGTATTCCTCCCAAACTCTCTGACCTCATATACTTCCAGAACAACACTAGGAAAACTGTCACCAGTTGGCCAGGTTAGATAGAGCGGGTGCACATACAGTATATAGACTCCGACCTACGGCCGTTTGATGCATGTCATTCCCCCTCTCTCTCCCCTTTCAAGTCGTAATTTCATATTGCCCACTAGTGTCTGCAGGGGGGGGGGGGAAAACTATGGAATCCAAATC
>NC_045737.1:6800308-6814438 GCF_008692095.1 Etheostoma spectabile
GACTTCAGTAATGCTTTTATGAGCTTCTATTGTGACTGTGCCAGAGAGGTGTATACATTATGGAGTATTTCTGCATGTCTAAAATTATACCTACGTTACAGTATATAGTTTAAGTTATGTGTACAATATATCATATGTTTCCAACAATGTTCAGACCCAGATACATTTTATTTTAATTAATGACACATGATGTGTCATTTGATCGCCTGTCAGTGGCAAAATACAACCTTTGACCCCTCTAGTTACTCACCACACACCACATGCTCAGAGAGTAATTGTAAATCATACATTGTAAATCATACAATGTAAAATTATTATACTCAGCAATAATAAAGCATTTTTTTCACTGATTACATGCCACTCTGCAACACAGTAATACAGTAGAGACCTAATTTATTGTTGTGATATTTTAATATCGATCCAGCTTACCACAATGTGCTACATTGACAAGTGGCTCATGCTAATGCTTGGTGGCTAAACCGTACCAGAACATTTTTGAGGATTTGAGGACATTTCAAAAGCATCGCACATATCCCAACAACAGAACGGATGAGACACACTTATACAATCCTTTATTTCTGGTACTATCTTGGGCTACATCGTTAACAAAGACAGACAAACAGTTCTTTGGCCAGGACACCAACTCCAGGCTTCCTGAATGATAGCTGTCAATCAAGGTAAATTGAGGAGGTCCGTGGGTGAGATTTCCTCAAAAATCATTGGAGGGCCAGTGCCTCCTTGGTTTCCACCCCCAAAATGTCAAAGTCCAGTTGTATTTGGGTGAGCAGAACTCAACTTTGCGAGAAGAGTTTACCCGCAAAAGTGTGTATGCCCTCTAGCACAGGCACCAGCGCCAGGCCGAAATCGAGCCGCAACAAGGGTCATCTGGAGGATTCTGGTACGCTTTGGAGACGCCACCCTCCAATGGCTAAGTAAATCTCCCAGTAACAGGGAGCAACGTTACAACAAACCCCAGCAATAGTGGTTAACAATGAAGACAGCAACTCCCATGATCCCATGAACTTCACGTCATCAACAGTCTGGATTTGAGAGACCCCGAGCGGCAGAAAATTACATATTATATGTTTCATATAACCTCGCTTTGCCAGACCTTCCTCCACAGTTTGGCAAAGGAGGGTCTAGCTAGTCCACACGGAATTCCCAGATGGGAGAAAAACGTGCTCTGGTTTATCGGCATTTCTTTAAACCAACCACAATCGTCATGGGTGGTGCTTAGCGCCGGATGGAGCCCCGGTGCCGCTGCAAAAAAGCCTCAGGAAGGAACCTGTTTGGTGGAACAGGTGTATGTTCAAAAGTTCTTTTAGTCGTGCAGCTAGCTGTCCGGATTTACCCTGCAGAGATCTGAGGAGCAGTTAACCACAGTCTTCATAAATACACCAGAGTTTAAAATTCCAACACAAACGGAGCAATCCCGGAGGTGGAACCTGGTGAATGTAGACTGTTTAATACAACTCTAAGTGTCAAAACATGGAAGGTCTGAATATGTTTCATACTGAGAAAAAAAAAAACACAGTGCCTATATTTTTAAATAATTATAATAATCTAAATTTTAATTTTAGAGGGTTAATAGTGTTTTCCTAACTGTGGACAGTTGCTAAAAAATTCAAAAAAAAGAGATAAACTGGAATTAAAATTTGGATTATGAAAAGCACGTGCAAATTGACTTTTTGGTGATAAAGGAAAGACCTGAAAAGGAATTTTGGTATTTTTAATTTAAGTTTTTATAGTCATTTAGGTATCCAGTAGTATAAAAAACTGCTGCCAGTGCAGATGAATTTTTGTAGGTCCTGAGCAGAGTATGCTTTATAAACATTTAGGCTGGACAGTGACTGGTACTGGTGTCCTGTTTGCACACACACACACATATGCATGCACCCACACTTATGTACCCACACGCACACTAACTGGTGAGATACTTGACTAGACTGGATCCAACTTCCCAATATAAGTTTGTTTTGATGAGAACAATTTAGAGCAATTTGCAGAGAAATGAAAGTTACAGGGGGAACCAGGGAAACCTGGTGAGAAATGGGCTACTGGAACAAGAACAAGACGTTTGAGGACTACTAGATTGCTACTACACAACTGACCCCAAGGAAAGGGGTTACATAAAGAGAATGTGGGATCAATGCACACTTCAATATCCAACATCTAAGCTAACCAAGAAACAACTACTAGCTTAGTGCTCCAACATCCGCAGTTGCAGACTGATGTCACAACTAGAGATTGACAAGGTACAACAAAGGTGCTCTTTCAAGGGGGAGCCAGTACGGTCAGTGGAGGGATGCCATATTCCGAGGTTGGGTACCAAGCCCCAAGAACCGACAGGCTTACTCAAGGATGTGGCAAGGTGAATTATTTTATATATATATATCCTACTTGGTTTTTTTTTTAGATTGTGAGATTGTGACCGGAAATCATGTATGGCCGGAAATCATATTGATTATGTCTGGCTTGACTCTGGACTGAGAGTACAACACACATTAATGCCTCCATTAGTGTAAGACTAGAGTATCACTATCTTCACCACATAGGAAACCATGACATTTTTTATAGATGCTTATATTGCCTACTTGAGTTCACTGTTGACGCGAATGAATGTAGAACTGAAAGCTATTGACAGTAACAGTGAAAAATGCCAACGCAGACAGACAGAACAGACAGACAAACAACACAATTCTTATATGAGTTTTAGTATAACTGTATGTGTAATGTATTAACATGGGTTCCAGTGTTAAATATTTAGTCTAGAATATTGTGGACAGTCCAGTAATTAACAGTGAAGGAGAAGCTTTAGCCTCTCACAGCTAATTTCCAGCTGTAGCCCTGGCATTGACATACTATATATATATATATATATATATATATATATATATATATATATATATATATATATAATATATATATATATATATATATTATATATATATGTATATATATATGTGTGTATACACATACATTTATACATATATATTTATATATACTGTGCATATATTTATATATACACATATACATACATATACATACATATACACATATATACACATATATATATATACATATATATACACATATATATTACATACATTGCACACACAAACACACACACACACACATACACGTGTGTGTGTGTGTGTAAGAGAGGGAAATCAAGTGGCACCCTGACAGTACCTTGTCCATTTTAAATATCAAAGTTTCATGGCTGACTTTTCTCTGGTTGTAACTGACATGGTCATCTTTCACATTAATTAAAGTGCTTCCTGACACCACACACACACACACACACACACAACAACACCCACACACACACACAAGAAAGGCATTGCAGTGTACTTTGATTCTGGCATTGTTTTGATCTTTTTGTGGCAAAATGGAAAAACAATCGTAAAAAGTGAAAATGACGGGAGTGTGTGAGCGCTGAAATAAACATTCAAACCACTGGCAACGAGAGGGTGCTGTCAGTGGTGCTGGAGCACTACAATTTATCATTCACGTTTTCTCGTAGGTAGACGCTGAGGCATAGGCAACGCTACGGTATAGGATAGGTCGTGTGTGTGTGTCTGTGTCTGTGTGTCTTGGCTATCTGGTGGACGGTTGGGGGGGCTCCCTACCACAGGGAGCGCGGTTGAATCACCGAGCGCGCCTCCGTCGGATCTCCTCTTCTTGCCGTCACACCCACTGCTCGGTGTTGTGGGTTCGCCCCGTAGAGAAGGGGAGGACCGACGATACACACAGCAGCAGAGAGTGCTGCAGTGTGAGCGCAGCGGGGGACTCGGAAGCGGAGGGGAAAAAAACACACACATATACACACACACACGCACACACACACACACGCACACACATCATCAGCAGCATCCTTATTGCCGAAACTTGGTCTAAGGAGAGATCTGCAGCGACGCCGTGGCGACACAGGCCGACATGGAAGAGTATTTGCGGAGGGTCCAGAGCAGACTCGGGGTGAGTTGAGAGCCTTCAACGGCGTTAACACCAGGTTGTGGGTGTAATGAATGAGACCATGACAGGAAGAGCAGATACTGCTGTGCTACAGGCTGCGTTACTGTTGCTGAAAATGCGCACGGCAAAAGCCTCTCACGTTTCTTCGGTCCCCCAAGCACCTGTAGATCGACAATATGACAGTATAGGAAAAAGGAAGGCGTGTTTTGGCCCCATACGATGAGCTGGTTGTGTTTACAGGAACATCAGTGTGTGAATTTGAATGAGGAGCTTATTTCTGATGAGGGGAAGGCATGACATCAACAAGTTTAGCCAGAGGCTGTCATCCCTTCTATCTGATTGCTCTGCAGATACTGACTCATGATTTGCATTTAATCCAGGATTGAATATTGGTTCACACATTAAAAAAAGCCTCAGTAAATACCAAACAACCTAATTTATATAGACTATATGACTATGGAACCTTTGGGGCACAGACATTTGCATATTGTTATAGATCATGGATATGTGGTTCAATTCATTTTACATTTCTGTACAAAGTCTTGGTCTGTGTACATTTAGTCTGCCAGGAGTGACACGCAACACTTACAGAGGCATTCACATTAGGAAGCCTTTCATGGGGGATGTAGCCTACATGGCTGTGGGCCATGGGCTGTAAGGTCATGAAAACAGCTCTTTCTATATGTGCTTGTTTGAATGGCATGACCATATTACCAGTTAGAGTGCATGGCCATGACGGTATCTTTCAAAGGTTTTGAGCTGTAAACACACAACACCTGCTACAAAGATTATTTGTGATGACTCAGTGCCGAGTTGATATTGGCACTGCTACACTTGAGGCATTTATATTTTGTCTGAGTCGTTTAATTTCTATGATGAGTATAGAACATTCCCAAGGGCCGGTGACAATGTCAGGAATTGATCAGAAAAAAACTCTGCTGGCCATTGAAGAGTACACACACTATTGCTCAGTAACTAATTAGTAGTAATGATTTAGCTGTTTTGTATGAGTCAACTTGGTGTGGTTTTTCATGCATTACAAAGGAGTGGGAGCACACAAAAAATACATACAGCCTTGTAATTGCTTAATGCTCTCAGTTAATGGTATTTTCAGCCATTCTACAGTATTCAGAAAATTCAGTTTATTCATGTAAACAGGTGTCTGTTGGCACAATACAAACATGCATATGAACATCCTGTCTGGAATTACATTTAAAGAGAGGGTAAGAGATTTTATCTGGGATTTACTTCACATAAACGTAGGGGAAAGCTGAGGAGGAGAGAAGATCAAAGAAGCAAATCTGCAGATCAGAGAACAGCAGGGTAATTGAGTGATAAGGAACTGATGAGTGTCTTCGAATTTGCAGGTAAAGTGCAATACATGTCATGATTATCAACCTTTTCTGTCTCATGTGCACAGACGGACACACACACACACACACACACACACACACACACACACACACACACACACACACTCGCCTCCAATATAAACTTGATGATTCCCTGTTTTGCTGACCTCTCTCTGTCATCTCCTCTCTCTCTCTCTCTCTCTCTCTGCATTCTGTTGGCCACCGTCCAGAACATCCATACCTCTAATTGCCCGGCTCTTAGCTTACTGAACCTTATCTTTTTCATACTCAGTTTTTCTCTGTATAGCTCAACAGATCTCCTCCTTCACTCTCCCATTGTTTGGCATAGAGCTGAAGCAATGTGCTGAGTGGACTTCTACCATCTGTCCTTCTCAGTGTCACACACACCACACACACACAACACCCACACACACCCACACACACACACACACCCACACACACACTCTCACTCACCACAACACAACACACACAACACAAACACACACACACACACCCACACACACACACACACACACACAACAACACACACACACACACTCTCTTCAGGCTTTAGCTATGCACTTTGTACCAAAATTAGGTGTGCCAACGTTACAATTTATTCCAATAAATCTTTACTACAACACATAACAGGTGAGATGTAAAACATACTGCTAGATAAAGGAGGTCCAAATTGCCTTAACTGCCTTTCTAGGCACTCCTGGTGTGAAAACAAAGGTTGGCTATTGAAAGTACAATTACTATAAAAGCATTCATTAGAATGACCAAACCAAAAGGAAATAAGAAAGCATGGCCTGAAATGTTAATCAGAATATTGATACCATCTTTCATAAATTACTGCGATTGAGTCTAAATCTTCTTACGTAAAACATTTACCTTTTTACTTGTGCAAAGAACATGGTGAATTGTTTACTGAGCATATTCCACACAAATTACTAAGTGTTTTCTTATTTTCTAATACAAATAGTTTAAAGTATACTGCAAGTCATACATTAGATGTTATGAAAAAGATTACAAAAGTGTAAATGTTTGTATGCATATTGTGTAAATTGTAGCATTGTGGCTCATTCACTGCACAGCAAGAAGAACTTGCCTCTCATTCTCAGCCCAGATCCTTCCTGTGTTTTTTTGTCTCTTTGCCCGAGCTACAGTAAGAGGGTTTCTCCTCTGGGTGCTTCATGTTTGTGTCCAGAGACATGCAGTTCAGATGAAATAGAGACTCCATAGATCAGTTGAGATGTCTGTGTGTGATGGACTGGTGACTTGTTAACAGTGTTGCCTTGACTTCCATCTAATGTGCTTGGACAGGCACCAAATACTCCAATGGTTGCTAACACCAGATTTGTAAACATTTACTGTTTCAGAATACTGTACATTTAAAGGTTTTACGGCCTCACAGATTTTATGCATGGAAAATTTACTGTCAGCGAGTAAATCTCATCTTGGAGAGATATTTTGCTGAATATTCAAATTGAGGCAGCAGGGCATCTAAAGGAGATTCATAATACTGTATATCCAAAAACTGGCCTGTGAGGAGGAGAGGAGAGGAGAGGCTTCTGTGGTGAGAAAGGGGAAAGAGCTCAGAGGGAGAGCACTCAGATTGAAGGATATCAGATGGCCAATGCACACACAACACACACACACTGGTGGCCTTTTCTCTCTCGCTAATGCATGGCTTCCTTTCTCTGGCTATGTTGTATTGATTTTCTCTCTCTCTTTCTCTCTCTAATGAAGGGACTGGCTGCAGACTTATCATTCTCCCACTGACACACCTCCTCTTTCCTCTTCATAGGGTTCTCTCCCTTTCCACTTTTTGCCTCATCTTCATTCCTTCTTTTCTAATTTCTTCTTCCTTTTTCTTTCTTCTCCCTATCACATTTTTTCACCTGTCTTTCCTCTGTTTTTTCCCTTGTTCATTTCCCCCAAACTCCTTTACATGTCTGATTCCCCAATCTGCTTCCCATACCTATATTTCAGCTCCCCTTTTTCCATAAGCCTCTTCAAACTCATTGCCCTCTTTCCTCCAATCTCACTCCACTCCTTCCTCTCATTTTGGGTCTAATCAACAGCCTTTTACCTCTCTCTTCTCCTCCCTCTCTGTGCTTCAGGCACTCGTTTCATTTATCCGTCTGGCTCTATAAATATGGCCTATCAGGACTGGACTGGGATAAAAAAAATCAGCCCTGGACTTTTGAGACCCAGACCAGCCCAAAATAATCGGTGTGACACCAACCGTCCAGGCACTTCCCTTCCACAAATGTACATACCAGCAGGATTCAATATTAGCACCAGATATTAGCACCATTTACCAGCAAAATGCTGATAAAATATGTAAGTGGATGGTAGATTTGCTTGACTCACCAGACCTAAAAAAAAAAAAAAAAGTAAAATTTTAACGTTCACTAGCCATTTGGCTGGTGAAGAAACACCATTCCATCCCCTAATACTCTCACTTAACTGGGTGGTTAGTAAGAGAGTATGATAATGTACTCACTGAGTCAAAAAGGTTGCCTGGGTCCTGATGGCAAGATTGCTAAAGGTTGGCTAAAGGTTGAGAGTAGAGCCTGGGTGTCAACAAGATGTCTTATATATGTCTTATGTCTGTATAGTAAGTAAGTGACAAGTCTGTAAGTTAAACTAAAGCTGCAGCTTGTGTTATTGTGGATAAATCAGAAAGTTACATTACTATGATGCAAGTGCCTTAGCTTGCACATACATTACTAACATCAGCAACTTGTTCTCTCTGACAGACAAAAGGACCTAAAATAATCGTTTGACAGGCTTAAATCTCGTGTTTTTAGCTAGCTACCGGCACTTTGTGGAGCTACTTTCACCGCCGGTGGGGGCGGGACTCAAATGTGCTCCCTCTTTGTGGTAGGATGGAAGTGGGCCATAGTGGGATGTGATTGGCCAGTGTTCAGATGAGAGACAAACCAGTGGGTCGATGATGTGATCTCGCTTCTCTTTATAGGCTGATCCAAAAAAATTTATAAAAAAACGTTTCGACCGGAGTGCAGCCCATGCCTGGGCTCTATGAACAGAAACAAGACACAAACTCCATTCCATATGCATAATAAGCAGTACTTTATTTGTCTATTCCCAGCATTCAGCTTCATTAAAATCACCGGCCTTCATTGTATATTTGACAGAACAAACACCATAAGTTTGTTTTTCTACATTCAAGGCAGCCGTTCTGTCAATAGTCAATTTTGTCAATAGTCAATCAATCCCAGTTAAAGGTGCAATATGTAATACTTACAGCTAATGTTTAAAATAGTTACTGCAGTAAAAATTCAAAATACTGGAGAGAGTCATCTCCCCCCACCCCCTCCTCCCCAGACTCGAAGTTCACATTGGTTGCCTGGCTGAGACCGCACCAGCCACAACAATGTTGCTAGACGCTTGTCTCACATTTATTACTTCACAGCACAGCGGAGTAGCTAACGTTAGATGCTGCTATGGCTATATTGACAGTCATAAAAGCCCGTGCTCACGCGGAGCTAGGTTCCCAACTAACAGACACACTTCCTCGGCTTAGAATTAAAAAAATAGGAACCGCTAAAAATTCCACAACCTCGCCGTCCTTTTCCACCCAACTGAAATACACACTTTATTGGCTTAGAATTACGGCAACAATCGCTAATCACACTTCTAACTCACGGTCCTCTCTTCCCAATTTACAGCCCCTTCTCTGGGCTTAAAATGACTCACCGCTGTCGGCTACGGCCGCTGTCGGCTACTGTCGGCTACGGCCGCTGAACTCGCTGCACGGTGTAAACAGCCGTGGCCCGCTTGCCTGGTCCTCTGGTAACAATAGCCGTTAGCAGGGTTAGCATGGTGGCGTTAGCCAGGACCAGTCGGGATCACTTTACTGGCTGTGTCTCAATTGTTTTTTGCGAGTATGTAAACAACTCAGGTACCAAAGCTATATAATTCAATGTGAGTACACAAATGTTGAAATGACATAACATGTCGATAAATTAACCTGAAGCTAAGACTTACCTGGTCAGGAGGAAATTAGCCAACTCGACATCCTTTTGGGCTCTAAGCTGTCTCCACTTTCTGTTGTCAGAAAAGTAGTATTTCAACTTTGGATGTCTCTTTCATATCTGATGACATATTGGGGTCATTTTTGGATTTGTTACAGTAAACATTTTACATATTGGACCTTTAACATTTAGTCAGCTTTGTATTTAGATGTACAGCATGGAGCTGGCTTGTAACTTCCTCACAATGTATTCATTCTACTAGCCAGCTGGGACAGGACAGGGATATGCACGGAATGCATCTGCCTTTTTCTTACAAACATTATGTGCTTTTATTTAAACAAGAAGAAGTAACTATAGGCCAAATTGTTTACTGGGATAGGAAGAACTAGTCCTCTTTAAAAAATGGACAGGAACACTGTAAAGTAAGCAATTTGTGACTAGCAAGTTTGAACATTTTGGTAAAGATTTCTGGCCACAAAACTATCCACCTATGTCTGATTCCTGAATAACTTTGCCAAATAATTTTTAGAGGGTATACCAAAAAGTGCATGACATTGTCAAACTTATACCACTTCAAATACTCACTTTACAGTCCAGATGGGCTTCTATCAAAGTTATTTTTCAACGCCACAAAGCCAGTGTATTGTGTGTTAGCTTAAGTTGGAGGATATACAACTGAGCTTGTGGCTATTTTGGAAAGATGAATGGTAAAGGCTTCCTTCCTTTTCTTTGTGGAAACTTTCTACTTCCCAGAGCATTCTATAAGCCCATTCAGATGAGCTACCAATAGATGGGATATTCATTGTATCCACATTTTGCTTCTTGATTAATGGTGCGGGCTGCAGTGGTGAGTCAACTTATCGGTTTTAGATAAAACATTACAGATTGACACATAACACCAAGTGCAAGATGGGAATGGGTGAGTGATTTTGTGTGCTTCCTCTCACTTTCAGTAAGTGTAATGTATGGGGATGCATGTCATTAAAGAGAAAGCCTTTTCTAATTTCTGTTATGATGTTTTGAATTCCTAAAACTATCTTTTTACACATTTTCACAAAGATTAATGTTGATTATTCAGAGACTTGACCTTTGGGTGTGTGCCCTCATGTAACTCATGTAAATAACTTTATTAATTAAATATAAATGCTGGAATGCCATGTTAAACTCTAATACCAAGAGTCCCAGTCAATAAATGAAGGGAGAAACCTAATTTTCTGCCTTTTCACACAGAGATGAATGCTTAATCTCTGTAATGGAGCTGCCATTAATGTCCACTTAACCTAAATGAGGAGTGTTTGTCTGCATTGTTTAGTTAAATTAATGGGACTCATCACTTCTCTGATACAGCGTGTTTCTCTGAGTTTCCAGTGAAAACGTTTTACTCGCTAATGTTGACCATTGCTTCAATGTTACAAATTATTTTTCCTCCAGTGAAGTGCATATTGAATAGTATTCTCTTTCAAGAATTAGCTCAACCTTGCAGCACCATTATTCTATTATTAATACATACAATTGGTTTCAAAATGCTGCAGTCATCTAACAGTCATTCTGGTTTAATGAGTTTCAAGTGAAACTGTGTTATATCAGTTATCAAATCAAACAATGATGTACAGTAGTGCCACCTACTTCCATTGTTGGATGTTGGAGAACAAATAAATTAAATATCAATGACTGATGTCTTGTCAAGCATATTTAGAAATGAAGAAGCCAACAATTGTTTGTGTATGTGTTTCCAGGCCTTAGAAGATCCCATCCATGCTGTTTTAGGTGGACCGGAGCCAGATGTTGACACTGTGGCTGCAACTCTTTGCATAGCACTACACCTCAGCCAGGTAACATGAATTCTATATGCGAGTGTGCTGTTTCTGTGTTTTTCAGTAGGTCAAAGTTTTCAAAGGTTAAAAGGCCATACAAGGCACATCCTACCAGTGCTTGGCAGCACCTGGAAGTTTATCAGCCCTCACTTTAGAAACTTGTGCTGTGTCTATGCAGTATATACTACTGTTATGTGTTCCCCGCCCTTTGTACTTACTATTGTAATAGAATACTGAAGCAAACTGCTTTTCAATGTAATTTTTAAATGACATATGAATCAGGAAGCCACTTGCTCTTCCTACAATATGTAAATGTAATCAAGGACACTCCTTCACATGATAAAGCATGCCAGTGTCCTGTCCCCTATTAAGCTGTTTTGTCCCTCAATACCCTGAACAGCGCCAAGGTATCGATGCGCCAACAGTTTGGTTGTCATTACTTACAATTCCTCATGGGGGAGGCAGGAATTTTGCACTAAAGCTTTAACAATTTAATTTATTCAAATACAACTAATTTCTTAACTTTGTGGGAACATCAGATTCCATTTCTGTTTTTGACTTACTGTGCCCCTGTGTGCTCCAGAAGGAAACATCAGGTAGGGTGTGTGTGCCGGTGCTGTGCCGCCGGCAACGTGACGCTAAGTTGCCCGGGGAGACGGTGAGGTATCTGCGAAAGGTAAAAATTAGTGAGAGCTCGCTGCTGTGGAGAGAAGATGTAGACCTCGTGAAGCTTCATCACATCGGAAAACTCTCCCTCACTCTGTTGAGAGATGGACTGCTAGATAGGTAAACACACTTACATGTGCAACATGGTTTAAAGCACAAACACCAGGTCAGTTTGTAGTGACTGTGGAACAACAATATCCAGATACAGTGGATTTTGGCTCAGAAGATTATTTGTTGATGAAAAAATTAGATTGAAAGTATGTTTGGGTGTGTACTTCTGGCCTGCATGTGTGCATCACTCATGACCCAAAGGGGAGTTGTATTTATGCAAATGCATCACAATCAGCACTCCTTCCCCAGCAGCCATCCATATCTCCCTCACCCCCTTCTCCTATCCTAGCTCGGAGTACCACACCTTGGAGTCCAGCATCCTGCGAGTGGTCCATCATGACAGGCAGCAGGACGCAGGGGATGATGGGGCGTCGTCCGTGGTGACGACAGTCGCCGGGGAGATTCTTCAAGAAGCAGCCGAGCACATCGGAGCAGCGCTGGGGGAGACTCTTGGAGGTGAGGGAGGCGCAGGGGCCCCCCAGGGGTGTGTAATGGGGCGATGAAGGAGGACACACACAAATCCCCTGACATGACTCGCTTAACACCCACCAGGAGAGATGGAGAAAGAGAGAGATGAGGGGTGGTGAGTGTGAGTAAGGAAGAGTACCGACAGACACACAGAGTCCCGTAATGTGACTCTTTTTTATTTAAGTTAGTTTAGTCTGTTGAGTTGTTTCTGTTTTGTCATGTCATATTTTTTCCACTTAAATAAGAAAATTGTTACACAAAATGAAAGAGAAATCACTAAATGTTTTAAATAGATAAAAGGCAAGACAATAATGGAGAAATTAGTAAAAGGTAGACAGCAGCCAAGAACAAAACGTGTGTGTCTATGTGTATACTGTGAATGAGAGTCTCACAACAGAATGTATGTATCTGTGTTAGCTTGGGTACAATAATATTATTACAGTTGTGCTCATAAGTTTGCATACATTTTGAAATTTTGGCGTAAATTTTGAAAATATGACTCATGCAAAATAACTGTCTTTGATTCAAGTATAGTGATCATATGAAGACATTTTTTTACATGGTTGTTTACATGGCTGCTTTTTAAACAATATTTATAAACAGAAATAACCCAAATAGCCGGATCAAAAGTTTACATATCCTTAAATGTTTGGCCTTGTTACGGACACACAAAGTGACACACACAGGTGAAAATGGCAGTTAAAGGTTATTTCCCACACCTTTGCCTTTGTAAATTGCAATTATTGTCTCTGTAAAAATAGTCCATGAGTTTGTGAGCTCTCACGTGGATGCACTAAGCAGGCTAGATATGGAGCCGTGGGGAGCAGAAAAGAACGGTCAAAAGACCTGCGTAACAAGGGATTGGAACTTTATAAAGATGGAAAAGGAGTGGTTAGAGCAGAAAACGATGAAGGTTCTGGAGCGGCCATCACAGTCTCCTATCCTTAATGTCAACGAGCCACTCTGGGGAGATCTCAAACGTGCTGTTCATGCAAGACGACCAAAGACTTTGCATGTGCCAGTCAGTACTGTTCAATCACTTATTAAGAAATGGAAAATTCTTGGATCTCTCAATACCAAGCCAAGGTCAGCTAGACAGAGAAAGATTTCAGCCAAAACTGCAAGAAGAATTGTTCAGGATGCAAAGAAGAACCCACAGGTACCATCAGGGGAAATACAGGCTGCTCTGGAAAAAGATGGTGTGGTTGTTGCAAGGAGCACAATACGACAGGACTTGAACAAAAATGAGCTGCATGGTCGAGTTGCCAGAAAGAAGCCTATACTGCGTCAATGCCACAAAAAAAGCCCGGTTACAATATGCACAAAAACACCTCTACGCGCCTCACAGCTTCTGGCACACTGTAATTTGGAGTGACGAGACCAAAATGGAGCTTTACGGTCACAACCATAAGTGATATGTTTGGAGAGGGGTCAACAAGGCCTAGTGAACAAAATACCATCCCCACCGTGACGCATGGTGGGGGCTCACTGATGTTTTGAGGGGGTGCGAGCTCTAAAGGCATCGGGAATCTTGTGACGATTGATGGCAAGATGAATGCAGCATGTTGTCAGAAAATACTGGCAGACAATTTGCATTCTTCTGCATGGAAGCTTTGCATGGGACGCTCTTGCACTTTCCAGCACGACAATGAGCCCAAGCACAAAGCCAAGTTGACCCTCCAGTGGTTAGAGCAGAAAACGATGAAGGTTCTGGAGCGGCCATCACAGTCTCCTATC
>NC_045737.1:6814453-6818531 GCF_008692095.1 Etheostoma spectabile
GAGCCACTCTGGGGAGATCTCAAACGTGCTGTTCATGCAAGACGACCAAAGACTTTGCATGAACTGGAGGCATTTTGCCAAGATTAATGACAACTATTACTAAAGACTGCACGCTGTCATTGATGCTAAAGTTGACAATACACAGTATTATGAACTAAGGGTATGTAGACTTTTGAACAGTGGTCGGTTCATTTTTTTCTGTGTTTTGTTTATGATTGTGTCATTCTGTTCAATTAAACCATGTTCAAACAGATCGATGTGAATCCCATAGCAGATAAAAGACTTGTGTTTTGCCTGATCACTCATGTTTTCTTTACACATGGTACATGTATTACCAATTCTTCAAGGGTATGGAAACTTTTGAGCACAACTGTAAGTAATAGCATACATTTTATACTAGATGGTTTACTGTAATTCAAATTACATCAGTTGAACTCTACTTAGGGTGTCTTCCCAAATACTCGTGTCTGATCAACAGAGTAGTACATTTGCAGTGTGTGTGTGTGTGTGTGTGTGTGTGTGTGTGTGTGCGTGTGTGTGTGTGCGTGTGTGTGTGTGTGTGTGTGTGTGTGTTAAGTCAGTTACTGCCTGCCAAACAGGTACTCAAGTTGCCAATGTTCAGCAGCTCTGTGAAGGTTGGGCAGAAGACATGACTGATCTCTGTTCAATAACACTGCTACTTTTCTTCTCTGCTGTCTCTCACTGTGATTTACAGAAAGACTAGAGACACATATACAAAAAGAGAGCTGATTAGAGTAGGAGAGAGATGTAGTGTATGTAGTCCAGTTCCAGTTTTTAGGGGAGTTCAGTAGCTCAGCTCAGTTCCTTATCTTCATAAACTAAAATCAAATGTTATCAGGGGACACATAACATTTTAACTGAGCATTAGCTACTTATGGTTATATTGGCAACATTTCAGCTTTTCTTTACAGTAAATGTACTATCTATATTTGTACTGTACATTTTCTACAAATTGCATATAGTTTTGAGTTGTCTTGATTAAAATGAGACAAAGAGGAAATATTTGGTGGAGCATAAAAAGCACAAAAATTTGAACCAAAAATAGCTTGCATGACCATTGTCCCAAATGTTGCTGTTGCCTTTCATTAAATGTAATGATTTACTAACCATAGGCCTATGTTGCACAAACAATTGAAGACCAAAAGAACATCTCTGAGTTGGGATACAGTTTTTCCGGTTAGCTTTTTACAATGGCGGAGCCAAATAAATACTGCTGGACCAAGTCTCTCCGCAACCTGCCTGAAGTCAACTACAACGCTGTGATTCAGATTGTAAAAAAAAACAACACTACTCAAAGTAAAAAAAACATTTTGAAAACAGCAAAAAAAGGCAAAAGGTACAAGACCGGGTACAGAAACAATGGTAAAATCTTGCTCTAGCTGTTCTATGGTAACAGCGAGGTGGACCAATCAGAGACGTTGCTGTTACACTTAGGACTGTGGGTAGTGTAGTTTTTCTCCATAAGATCACAGATAAAACATGCTTTTCTTAAAACAAGGTGGATTTCCTACAGACAAACTTTTGTTTCACAACCACGTAGCTCGTGGTCAGTCTACCTCAGATGCTTTAGATATTATGGCTGATAATCTAAATCCTTCTGGAGAAAGGGACTGTTGACCAGAAGTTCCGCAAGCAGGAAGTGTGATATAGGCCTTTTGTAGTACCTCAGTGATGGCGCTGTGTACATACAGTGTAAAGTCTCACCTTACCGGATTTTACACACAAAAACAAAGTTTTCTTTTGTTATTGAACCAAGACTGAACATACATGAACAAGAGCCAAAGTGTGCATCCTGACACACCCAAATGTGTTTGTGTGTTTATGTGTCCACAGAGGCCTTGCAGCTACAAAGTGAAGCTTTGTGGATCAAACATGGCCGTCGGTCAGCACAACTGGACGAGCTCATAAGATCCTTGGAGCGTTGGAGTGATGTTACTGCAGGTCAACATGTTGCGGCGAAGCTACAAGGTACATATTTTATTATTTGTTTTATTTACCTTTAACCAGGAAGAGACTCTCTGAGATTAAACATCTCTGTTTCAAGAGTGTCCTGGCCAAGACAGGCAGCAGTACAACCACACATACATGCAAACACGAAACACTAAAAACATAAAACAACTGAAACAGCAAATCCCTTAAAGTCAACCACAATCCTTAACACAAGACAAAACATCTACAGCCAGATGTGGCGGCCTCCAAGTCAATCAACATCCTCTTAAAAGCAACCAATGAGACCAGGTCATTAAGTTTCATGGATTTCTGTAACTTGTTCCATGTAGAAGGAGCAGTAAACTTAAACGGCTTTTTCCCCAGTTCAGTTCTAACCTTTGGAACAGACGAAAGAAAAAGATCCTGGGAATGAAAATTGCAAGTCCCGATACTATTTACGCTGACATAGGTCAGAAGGAAGGATGGAAGTAGACCTGAAATAGCCTTGTATATGATGATGTACCAGTGTTGAAGTCGCTGTGTTGATAGAGAAGGCCATCCAACACGTTCATACTGTCACAATGGTGAGGGCTTAAAAGCAACGGTCAACAGAACTCAACACCAATGAGACAAGACGTACTTGTTTGTAGCTGGATATATCATTTGTTTCATGTAAATATGAATGTGGATGACGTTAGTGATAGTGAGATGCTTGCTACAGTTGCATTTCTATTGATGAATCGGCAAAAACACGTTTTATTACTCTGATTCACGGCTGTGTTCCAACACTCCCTCTCTCTCTCTCTCCTCCATATAACGTTACCGTGCTTTCTGGCGGTTGTTGAAGCTCCGTCTAAAACTCTGCCATTTTGTACAGCAGTTTGTAACATAAAAATAAAATGGATTATTGATCATTTTATTTCTATAGTTTGTAGCTGATTTTATTTTACCAGGTAACTTATCTGTTGAAACAGGAGACCGCTCTTACATTCTAAAACCAGCGTCTGCAACTTGAACAGCTAAGTTGCAGCAACACCATCAGCTGGTTTGAGTCGAGCTGAGATAGGCCGGTTGAGAATTTTAAAATGAATGCCCTGTTGATATCTTCTGTAATAGACGCGATGACGGACTCTACACATCTCAATACTCCAGCGCCAGACAACTTTGTTGTAAACAAATTCAACCCAACGGCTCTTTGGTGACGTGGTTGATTCTGTTACTGTTGATCATCTGTCCATCATTGTATAAAGGCTGCTCTGACAATTTGATTAGTCCGAACAGCTCTTGTTGAAGCATAGTTGCTCCATAACGGATCAAGTCCAGACCGAACTTCCCAACCTCAAATGTTGTGGACGGGGCTAAGTTTGGCTGGCATCCAGGCTACAACTCGGGTACTCTAGCTATATAATTCAATGTGAGTACACAAATTTGGAAATGACATAAAATGCTTGTCCTTAGTAGCCGTGATAAATTAGCCTGTAGCTAATACTTACCTGTTCAGGAGGAAATTAGCCAACTCTGCATCCTTTTGGGCTCTAGCTGTCTCCACCTTTCAGATACAGCTCCAAAATTTACCTGTGGATTGTTACATCTCTGGTCAAGCAGCTGTTAGAAACATGCCAGTTTTTTTTTAGGTTGGTTAGAATTTATCTCTGTTGATCCCGTTCATTTGTTCGCTGCTTTCATGGCTGTACTAACGTTACAGCTGTAGCGCGCTAGGTTTAAATTTTTACAGGTATATCTGGCAACCCGTACTGCTGTCAAACTGGCCAATTGATAACTACACAGGACAAAACACAAACAGAAATTTCATCACGGAACAGAAATTTCAAAAGGAGAAAACACTGACATTAGCACAGTTGTCAGAAGTATTTTAACTTAGAATGTTTCCTTAAAAGGTCCCATGGCATGAAAATTTCACTTTGAAGTTTTTGAACATTAATATGTGTTCCCCTAGCCTGCCTATGGTCCCCCAGTGGCTAGAAATGGCGATAGGTTTGAACCAAGCCCTGGTTATCCTGCTCTGCCTTTGAGAAAATGAAAGCTCGGGGGGGCCGATCTGGAATCTTGCCTCTTATGACCTCATAAGGGGAAAGGTTACCTCCCCTTTCTCTGCTTTGCCCACCCA
>NC_045737.1:6818541-6831364 GCF_008692095.1 Etheostoma spectabile
CCCACCCATGACAGAGAGACATCATGGCTTTCAAACAAGCAAAGTACCAGTTGGTCAAGGCCACACCCCCAGATATCACCTTGCCCCCCCCTCCTCCTCGAAAGCTACAGACTCAGAAATGGCACCTACTAAGGAAAGCTCATTATGGGACTGGCTCTAGTGGCTGTAATTCTGCACCAAGGCTGAATTTTGGGAAAGAGACTTTGGATATGGTATTAGGGGACCACTAAGGTCTATATAAAAGCATCCAAATAGCACCATGTCATGGGACCTTTAATATCTGATAACAGATTGGGGTCATTTTTGGATTTATTAAAGTAAATATATTACATATTGGACCTTTAAGCTCCTGTCAAAGTTTTACACGTCTCTTTATAATGGTGGTTGACAGGAAAACTGCTTTTTTGGCAACAGGGGACTTTTCTGTTGCAGTAACATGAGTGGACACAGGGACAAATTGGTAGCCAAGCTGAGTGGCTGTGCCGTATCCCATCCACTTAATACTGTACATCCATGAGCATCACAAGCTGTAACGTTATTGCCAAAAATGACAGTTTTGTGAGGCCAAACAATACAATTTTAACTGCCAATCCAGCAAGATGTTGGGGCTTTAAACTAAAAGTGGACACATTTAACATAGTTGGAGGCGCTCTCTGTCCTTTTTGTCAAGGTAACTTCATTGCTTAAAGTTCAGTGTAATTACCGTAGTATTATTTTACCTAATGGAACATTTTCCGTTGTATTGCAACATTCTTTCTATTACCTCTCACTTCTGGACAGAGCCTTCATGCTTGTTTTTTTCTGTCTGTTGTGAAATTGTTTTGTATTCTTTTGTGTGTCTGTGTTATATAACTGTTAGTCTGTTTGTGTGTGCTGACTGGATGTAGACTTGGAGCAGCTGCTGACTCTGGAGCTGAAGGAGTTTTCTGATGGACAGATGACCATAGCATTCACTTCAGTGACCACATATAAGGAGGTAAATTTATGTCAATAAAAATCTTAAAATGCCTTATTCTATTTAGTTTCTCTTCATTTAATTATAACACAAATGTAAACCAATACACAAAATTCAGGGATTTTTTCCTTTTGAAATATAACTATCTTTCTTATTGTTTGAATGTTGAAAAAGAAGAATACTGGCCTCCTATAATTAAGGGTAAATTAAACCCACCTGTGTGGGCAGAAAATCCAAGAATCATTTAGTTTAGTTATCTACAACTAATTATGAATTATGTTAACTAAGAAAGAGTTTAGAACCATGTCATGTCAATAGCATTTACATACAATTTACAACTCTTACAAACTCTATACAAGTATCTATAAAAGTATATATTACGTGATATTAATACAGGATAACAAATCTGTGAATGGGGATTCTTAAAGCTTGTGTGCTGATATAGAAATAATGGCTAATTAATACTAGTAAGTATTACTTACATTAATGGCCTCATTAGCCTCACTGGTTTCTTTTAAGATATCAGGGTGATTATACATTTAGACATAATGTGGTCCACTTTGCTTTGTTAGCTGTTTTAACAGAAGCTTGGGATGACTTTGATAGTCTTTAAAAGAAAAATGTATGAATGAATAAAACTTTTTTAAGAACATGGTTCGTTTTAAAAAAAAGTTACTTTTGATGGCTTTGTTTGTTGTGGATACATCACACCGTTGCGGTTTCATTTTGGGGATGTGTTGTTTTGCAAGTAGAGGAGCCCCTCTGATGTTGTGATGTTCTGCATTTGGATGAGATGCAAATGGAGGCCTGAGAGCCTCAAACACAACCGGTATTACCTACCTCCCCACGGATATCCTAAAACTCAACAAACACACAACACTAAAAAAACACACATTTTATCACATGTGTGGAATGTTTGTTGACTTTCTATCTTTCCATCTCTGTCGCTCTCTTATTTTCCTATTCACATTTGCAAATGCCACGCACACGCACAACACACCACACACACACACAACACACACACACACACACACACACCACACACGATGTTTACAGCCTTAAAGCCTACCCCTTGCTTTTCTCCCTGCTGCAACTTCTAATGTGTTCACCCCCCTCCCATCATCATCATCACCCCCCCAACAACAACAAAAAAAAAAAATCATTCATTATTTCTTGTATATCTCCTTTTCACTTCCAAAGCCCATTTTTCTTAGCGGCTGCCTAGCGTGCGGTATTAGGCTATGTGTAAAATAAATGATGTCTGTAGCCGTAGGGGTATGGCTCTGCCTCCCCCAGAAAACTACCTAACGTCCAAGGAACATTAAACACCCAGATCCTCGTTTAGCGAATAAATAACCATTCATTTGAATGGCTTTGTCTGTGTGTGTGCGCACCGGACTTTCTGTGCATATTTTACCAGCGCTGTGCCTGCATGCTGTGTGTCAGGAGAGGGAGAGGGAGAGAGAGAGAGACAGAGAGAGCGCAAAAGAGAAAGAGTGAGAGAGATAGCGAGAGAGAGAAAGAGATATGGGGATAAAGAAATGAAGAGAGAGAGCCCATTAGAGACTTAATATAGAATAAATGGCCAGGGGCCTGCGTCGCCAGCGGACCCTCCAACTCCACAGCGTCATGGTGGGTTACTAATGACCTGAGATCGGGCTCCAAAATGAACTCCTTATATGCATGTCATTTGCAGTGTGTATATATTTATATATTATTTTTTAATTGTGTTTGAAAAGAGAGTAAAACGATATGAGAGTGTCATTTATTGAGGGGGCTTAGGGAAGTTCTGCCTAAAATGATTTTTTCCAGAAAACTAAATAAATTAGATTCAATTAGTCTTTAATGGTTTATGTGTTATGTGTTTGTCAAAGTGTGATTTTTGTCCCTCTCTCTGTGCGTGCGTGTGTGTGTGTGTGTGTGTGTGTGTGTGTGTGTGTGTGTGTGTGTGTTAGCAGTAAAAGAAGACAGAGTTGAGGCTGTGATTGCCTAGTTAGCAGAAGAAAAGCTTCCGAGTGTGTTTGGTGTAACGATATGGACACATCTTATAGACTGACTAATGTATTTTTTTGCACTGTACAAACATACATTAGTCAGTCTGTGTGCTCCTTTATTATGTAAGAGAAAAGTGAATGAATGGCGTTTTATTCATTCAAAATCACTGCGCCTGTCTCAATGTTTCTGGAGGTCATTTGTATTTGCTCATCAATGTTCGCCATACTGCTGTTAAAAATATCATGAAAACTTTCCAATGTTGTTGCACATGAGCAATAATTATATTAATTGTCTGTGAGGTTATGCGATCATTATCACTTATTGCTGCAGTCTGTGCATGCTGTAAGTAACATGTCCTTTCTTTAGGTTCTGCATGCAGTATTTCTGTTTTTGAGTGAAACAAAGTAAACAGCTTAGAGTGCATCACTTCCAAAAAATGATCCATTGAATACACATCTATTTTTATTGTGAATGCTTGAAACCCACACCTGTAATTTTACTTGTACCTGTAATTGTAGCCTCACAAACAATTTGGCTTGTTTGACATTTGGTAAATAAGTTAATAAATAACAAGAGCAATTGACACTGCCAATCCTTGCGTTGGTTAGACATCCATTGGAGCTTGCATAGTCTATATAGATTCTATAGATTTTAAAGTATTTCTAGAAAACTTAAGTATGCCTACTTGGTAAATTTCTGTATTAGAAATTACCAGTTGCCTTTGGTCTGTTATTATGTATTGTTTACATCTATTTTTGTGTGGCAGTTTTTTATCTTATGGCAGAAACATAGTGTGTCTTATGCATCATAAAATGTTCTATATTTGCTGTTGTTCCTCAGTATTCATTCATTCTCCACAGTAATCAGCCCACACAGTGGTATTTACTTTTATGTGGTCAAGCCAAATGGAATTTATGTATTTCTGTTTTTTTAAAATTCACCAATTTGTCCCTGTGTGCAGAGGATGCTACATTGTCTAATAGACTGGTGCGGCGCTGTGTCAGCTAGCAGAGTAGTCACCACATGAGCCAAAAGGGGTCAAGATCCTTGCTTAAGGGCACACAGTCATTGTGCAGCATCACCTGTAGATGTGAGAGACATGACAGCTAGTAGCTAAATTGGTACAAGGTAACCAAAAAGTTGGAAGCGGTTTCTTGCTTGTATGTAATGTTTTGTGTAACACTTACATGAAGGTCAAATTAATTAACATACTAAAAATACATTGTTCACAAATTCTTGCCAGGCAGTGCGTATTTGTGTATCCCAGGTTTTCATGGCTCAGTAATTAGCGCTGGTAGATGATGCATGGGTCGGATAAAGAGTTGTCATGCTGTGGAGTTGATGAACTGTAGGAAGGACAGGAGCCTACAGTCACAAGCACACACACACACACAGTTGTGATCATGTGAGAAATGTTTTTTTTTGCGTGTGTTAATATGGACATCTAAGTATTCCAATTCTGTTTTAGAGTTCTTTGTTTTCTGTCTTTTGAAAGCTATTTCCATTCTTGAGACTCGAGAGACGGGAGCGGTGAGAAAGTAATGAAAGTTTTGGTTTGAGCTTTAAATCTTGAACACAAGCTAATCCAGTATTCCAACAAAATATCCAAATAATCGTAATGTTTTATTTTCTTGGCATGGTAAACAAAATCAATCATCTTTTGTTCTGTAAGTGTGGCTATCATAGCGTGTGTATGTGTGTGTGTATGTGTGTGTGTGTGTGTGTGTGAACGTCTGCGTATCTGCTTATGGGATAATGCATATGCATACGACCTAACATTATTTTTGACGGCTGATTACTATAGTCCTGTTTTCTTTGCTACGTTTTATGTGGCGGATTTGTTTGTTTAATTCTTTCTGTGTGGGTGTCCATCTCTCCGTCTGAGGTACGCTTTAGGTTTCATTTTGGCAACGTTGATTGTCTCTAATGTTGTTTGTTCACAGTCCTCCGGCCCTTCTGTTTGTTTATGCAGGTTCCAGTTTTGCCCTACGCCACTTGCACAAATAATTATGCTCACTAATGAAGGGGCCCGCAGCCACGGCACTCAGTAAATGCCTTTCTGATGAGAGGCACTAGGAGACAGCAGGTGCAGGGTGGGCCTCCCAGGGACTAAGATTGAAGACCAGGAAGTCAGGGTGTCCCGCCCCTCCATCCCTCTATGTTTCAATTCCTCTCTGACTTCCTGGTTCTCTCTTTCTTGCTTCTTGGTGATTTTCTTAGTGAGATTATTCATTAATACATACTGCTGTATCCACTTTAGAATACTTCTATTCAAAATCTGCAGACATAAACATAACATCCTATTTACAGTGGCCCAAAATTGCCATCTGGACATGAAAGCACATTCCTTAATCTGCTTAGTGTTGTTGTGTTATAGCTCTTAATATGGAAATACATTCAGACAAATGTACACAAAAAGCATCACTTTAATCTGCCGCGTGAAAAGATTTTTGCTATTATTTTTTTTACACAAGACAATCATTCATTCTGTATAACTTGCGCTGATGTTTCTTCCTCATCATTTTTACTGAAACTCTTGTTCTTTCTCTCGTTCCACATTTTCCTTCTCCCCCTGTGGCTTCTTTGGGCTTTCAGGGCAAACAAATAAACACAACAAAACATTTATAGACTCAGTGCTTGCATCTTGGCCCCCAAGTCCCTGCACTTAGAGCTGAGTGAATGAAGCATGTGGAGAAGGCCCATATGAGTAAGACGGACAGAAAGACATTTGGGCTTCTTTTTCTGCAAACTTTTACCACCCTCCCATTTTCCCTCTGTCTCTCCAAAAACTTCCTAAGCAGTAGACTAATACTCTTGTGTACGAGTGTGTACGCACGAGTACAAACAAGAGCGTGTGACTGGTTTGTGAGCACATGCATGTGTGAGTTTGGCTGTGCACGTGTGTGTGGCAAGTGGTATATGTGGCACATGTGTGCGTGCATTTGCATGTGTGTATTTGAGCAGGGTGGTGTCAGCTCGCTCCTTGCCACCCCATTTGCTGTAGCTGTACCGCTGTGATCACAGACAGATGTATAAATCAAACCTCGCTTGATGGATTCATCAGGGTGGCGAAACGATCGCCTGAGAAGAACTTGCAACTCTCTTAGCGTTCTGTGTTCTGACGGAAAGGGTATGCAAAGAGCCTAAATGGATGAACGCTTGATTAATTCTTTGCCGGAGATGTTAGCGACAGCAGGAAATGTGTTTTTGCTTTGACTGTGTTTGCACGGGAATTTACGCGCGCGGGGCGTGAGTTATGAGGCCTGAGTTTTGTACCTAAGGCTATTGTGCATAATGATGGCAGGTTGGGAGAACTGCAAGCAGCCGTTAAAGACTTGCTACCTGTGGAGCAAAGACAACCAAAGAGAAAGGGAGGGTGTGTGTGTGTGTGTGTGTGTGTGTGTGTGTGTGAGGGTGTGTGTGTGTGTTGGGGTCTAGTGTGAAAGAAAGATGAAGCTGCAAAATGTGTGAGAGCAAGAGATGAAGAGGCAAAGTATGACAGGGAAACAGAGACACAGGTGAGGGAGGGAAAATGAGATAACTGGGAAGATTTGGGTGAAGGAAACAGAAAGGAAGGGCCATTAGAAAAAAAAACAAGAGATGTTACAAAGTTAGATTAAAGGGAGCAAAATTCCCCTTTGATGAGCAAAGTCTCTGCATACCATAAAATACTGTACATGGGTTCAATCTACTTTTGACCATACAAACCACTGGTCACTGGTACTGTAAAAACTTAGTCCTCAAAGAGCTTGGTCAGAAACTGTAATTCAAAAGTCCAAAGTCCAAAGGGCTGTTCTACAGCTATTCCAATCTGTATTCCACTTTAACGTGATGCAGAAACTTGTTTTAATTGCAGTGAAGTAACTTGGCAATAAATTGAAACCTTTTCTGAGAGGGTTAGAAGAATGTCTACTTAGTAAATAAGCTTTTTCTTCTTAAAGTACTATTGTCATATTTGTCATATTACCACAATTAAACCAGCAAAAAAAACGATTTCATATCAAAACAAAAAGCCATAGCTTGACTTCGAACTATCAACATCACAAACAGTAGCTACACTGATTATTTATATATGTGTGTAAAAATTGTTTTAAAACCTTGATATGCTGCAAAAGGACTTTAGTGTTTCACGTTTTATTTTTCCCATACTTGTATTACTATCTTTGTGTTGTGTTACATAGGCTATATTCTTTTTTTTAAATTATTTTCATTTAGTTGTTGTTGCTGTTTCTGTTTACTGTAATTTAAGTTGAAAACTTAATGTTTAAATATAAACATTATCAAGTACAAGCCATAGTAGTGCTCAATTTTTGATCAGCTGTAGCTTATCTGCAGTACCTCATGACAAAACCACCATGTTGTTAACAACAGGCTTTTCTCTGATGCAGTTTGAAGAATTAAAACTGGTAATGTTGTAAATACATGTAGAAGCAGAACTGTTTCCAGTGACTGTCTGCTCTTTAATAAAAATGAAAGCTAATATAAATTGCATTAGAGAAGTGGCGGGCCATGTGTTTTACACCTGGGCCTTCAGTACTTTCCTACAGCAATTGAACCACCTTTGGCTAACCTCACCATGACACTAGGACATTATCGTGTGGAATAAAGTCATTTAACACAAGCAACAAACAAAAATAAATCGGTCACATTTGCTTGTTCAACGACCACAAAGCAATCAAAAACACAAATAACACAAACGGTCAACAGTCTTCCCCACAAATTCCAGCCAAGCTGCTGCGGCTCAACAACACACCTTTTGAGGAAAAAGTACATCTTTCCTTCATTAACTTTACATCTAAAACTCGAAACGAACGAACTAAAGTTACTGCTACGGTTATGTGATGCTAGCTAGTTTTTATAGCTGTCAATCTCTAAATTTAATTTGTTATTTTTTGTATTCGAATAATATTCAAATATTCAATGCTCAAATTCATCCAGTTATTAATGTGCACTACTCAGGCTTATTCCTTCCCAATGCCACTTTAAGCATGTGCTTGTTGTTACACCTTCTGTCCACTAGAGGGACTTCTAACGTTAGCCTGGCCTTGAAGGGGAGCTACGTCATGACACATTGTATTTCTGGCACTCAACTTTGTTTACATTCATTTTCCACAACGAGCACACAGCGGAAAACACAAATCAAAAGAGAATTTCTTTTGCAATGAAACATTACCCAACGTGTATTGAAGCTGTTGTAAAGGGGAATGGTGCTCGGTTAGCACAATGGCATCATGTTAGAAAGCACAGCCAAAACGATTTGACATGAACTAGCAAGCTAAGTAACAATAGTGTTAGCCACGATGCTAACGCCATTGATAACTAAGCCAAACGGTGCTGTCACTACTATTTTAGTGATTTATAAGCAACCGGTTTCTTGCAGATTGTTACATTACTGAGAATACAGCTGTTAGAAGGTCATATATGAAGTTGAAGCTAACTCTGACAGCTAACATAAACTCTAGCTTTCTCCATGAAGCTCCCAGCTTGCAACGCAGTTAGGAAACCAGAACAAGCTAACTATTGATAACATAAGCATTTTGGTTCAGTGGATGATGATGTTAAAGTCAGGTTAAAACTATTTCCCACCCTTCTTCCGATTCCCGGATGCAACCTGTCATTCCCACTGTAACTCAGTACATAACATTTACGTTAGCTCCGTGATCTAAAGACCTCACAATGCTTAATGTTTCTCACTCCCGCTTACTTTTTGTTCATCATACCTGACATGACAAAAGAATTTTGTTTTCACATGCGGGTGAAAAGAGGGAAGATTAGCTAACCTTAACCAACATATTTATCAAAAAAATATTTGACTTTGGAATTCGTTCCAACAGCCCTACTAGTTTTGCTTCTCGGTCACCGTATAGTAACTGGTCCAAAAAATGCCTAAGTAGATTGCAAGGCCAACTAGAAGGCTCTATCCTGTCAAAGAATACACCCAACAGGGCAAACACAAAATTTGAAGGGCTAAAGAATATAAAAATCAACAACATTGTCCTTCCTTAAACAGGCCTCAGAGAAGATTTTTCACCCGGAGACAGCACAGAAGGGAAATGAGATTGGATAAAAGCTTTAATTTATGAAATGCACTGGAAGCCGCACAACTTAGGGAGAAAGCAGCAATTAAATTACGGTAATAGACTCGTGGGAACGGACCACACACACACACACACACACACACACACACACACACACACACAGGTTTGGGGTCACTTACGAATTTCCATTCCATTATAGACAGAACACCAGCTGATCTGAGAGGGTGGCTGATCTTTAAGGCAATATCTACAGTGCCCATTATCAGCAACTATTCCCCATTATCCAATGTTTCAAAGGCATTATCTGTTTACTAATCGGATATCATTTTAAAAAACTAACTAAGAAATCCTTGGAGAACCCTTTTGCAATTATGTCAGCACATGATGAAATCTGAACTGCTGCCCTGGTTAAAAAAAAACTGATTTCAGCTGGTCTTCTGTCTATGATGGAGTGCAATGGAAATTTCTAAGTGACCCCAAACGTTTGACCAGTAGTGTGTGTGTGTGTGTGTGTGTGTGTGTGTGTGTGTGTGTGTGTGTGTGTGTGTGTGTGTGTGTGTGTGTGTGTGTGTGTGTTTACATGAAATAATAAAAATATAATTTTCTGATTCTGACAATTTCTTGGCCTGGAGGCCCACCTCTGATAAAGTAAGTACGGTAAGTTCAGTAAAGGGCTTTATAGGGAAACTCTCTGTGATATCTAAGTTTACCAAAAGCTTAACAAATGAGAAACAGGTTTCTGTGTCCGGATCCTAAGGTTCTTGGAGACAGTTAGCAAGTGGATTTTTATAGCTAACATGTTGGTAATTTATAAGAAAAGGCAATCTGTGTATCTGGGGGTGGCAGAAAGAGGGCGAAAGAGGAGGGGGAGGCAATCTGAGTAGTAATTTACTCAGTTAAGAGCCAAATGGCAGACAGACTGTCGCCCTGCGTGTTATCTCAGAGATTTGCTCGTTTTCTGACTATATTTCTCTGCCTTTGTGTGTGAGAATGTGTGTGTGCAGTTTTGTGTGCATATGCACACAGTTGGGTAGTAGCTTTAGAGTATCAGCACCATTTGAGCATTTCTTTTGTTATTGTACTGTAAATTATGAAGACGTTACTGCTTTACCAGAGCTCATAGTGTACATACTGCTACATGTTTGTTCATATACTGAGATTTTAGTAGATGACTGCAGGCGGAATTGTGTGTGTGAATCTGCAAGTGTCAGGGTTACATTACTACTTGTGTGTTTGTACTTATGTGAGTGAATATGTGTGTTTTAACGAATCTTGGGAGGCTCCATTGCACTCATCAGGATATCAGTGTTGAGAAATGGCAGTGTCAGTGAATTGACAGTTGTGTGTGTGTTAGGATTGATGGGCCTGAGTCTGACAGCAACCATATTGTGGAGAGAGAGAAGGATGGAGGGATGGAGGCAGGAACAGAGGGAGTAGTATTGTAGCCCGCTCATCCTCACAGGTTAATATTGACACAGCCTGGGCAGATACAGCGCCTTCAGCGCTCATCAATCACTTTCAGTGGGCCCATACACACACACACACACACACACACACACAACACACACAACTACACCACACACACACACACACAGACACACACACACACACAGGCTCAAGCAGAGAGAAGGACCACACACACACTGTTTGACACAGCACACAAAATAATGCAAACTTTCAAAGTCAGGCAGAATAATATACTATTTGGACAAGTCATGCAACATGAAAAAATGTTTTTAAGAATATCCAACAGACACACACATTAATGTCAAACTTAGTATTCTTCTATTAGCTTTACCAAAACAACAATACCTCTTTTGTTGAAAAATTCTACTTAAATAAGCACACATAAACAATTTTGACAACTTCACAATACAAACAGTTGTACAACAAATCTAGATTAATCAAGCAAATATGTTTTTTTTAAAGTATCACTTTATGTGTAACCCTGCATTGCAAATTATTGTTGCCATAACATTGTTGTTAATCATTTTGGAAAGAAAAAAAAGCAAGTTCCTTTGACAAGCAAAACAATTAATTAATGCAACTTTTCATCCATCAATCATTGTGCGTGTCACTGAATTAACATAATCTGTGCATGGTGGCTTTTTTAAGAGCAAATAGTTAATTTCCAAACAATAAATCACAAAGTGTCTTTCTACCCCTCTGTGCGTTTTGACAGCTTCGTCTCTCATAGCTACAGATGAAACCACTTCAATTTAGCAAAAAAATTAAATCATATGTGCAATAAAAGGCGGGGGTCTAAAAAAGTTTTCTGTAACCAAAATGTTTATTAATCATTTTGAGACTATTGCAATAAAATGTAATTATTACTTTTTCATTATTAGTTCATTAATAATATAATTTCAAAGAAGTTGCATCTGTCAAGTAGTTTACATTACACTTTTAAAATCTTGATTCCTTCCCCAATTCTCTTGTTTCTTTCTGCTAATTTGTCCTTTGTTGTATCTCGTTCCCAGGACTGGCATGGTTATGTGGACGGGATGAAATCATTCAGCCATCGCCATGGCTATGATGGTCTGGTGGTTCTCTTATCCATCAATGATACCGTTCATCATCCACGCCAGCAGATGGCTGTCTACTCAAACAACACAGATCTCCTAAACCAGGTAAACAAAATGTGAGACCACCAACTCAGCCACATATAAGTCAAGAGTGAAACATAAGTCCTTCTCTGATAAAATAAAAAATAAAATAAAAAAACTCAATGAATAGCTTTGGTAACTGGAAATAGGCATTGTGATGTCTGTTATTTGTTATCAAATTTCCTGAATCCCTAGATATTAGGGCTGCACGATTATGGCCAAAATTATAATCACTTATCAATTATTTTGATCAAAATTTTGTCACGATTATTTGTTGATTTCAACCAAAACAAATTTTATCGTCACATAGGCTATTTATAACTACGAGACGGTGAGTGATGGACGCTACTCACAGAGAGACGGCTGACTCATTATGAACGGGTCCAGCACGGGTCAAACGGCAGATACACACGTCGTGTGTATGAAATGTCTGTATTGTCACTGCGCTGCATTTTTATGAACTATGATCGTCTGGCCATGGGTCACAACTCTGGCCCAGGTCCAGCAGCTTCGTCTCACGCTGTTACTTTACCAAATAAAGTTAGTTGCATTCGATAACTTCTCCTGTGTTCTTCGCCGTGGCATCTGCGATGGCAGTCACCAGTGGAAACACTGGTACAAATACAGGTTTGCCCCTCATACTTAACAATATACAGCTGTGTTAATAAAAAATTAAAACTGTAGACAAATGTCAGAAGTGTGGACCGGCGCTGTGTGGCCGAGCGCGGAGTAAGAGGAGAGAAAGTAGAGGAGAGATCCCACACAGGCACGGCTTTACAGAAGAAATGGGTCATGTAACGCAAAATTAAACCATATCCATATAAACAACATTGCAGAGGATGCGAGGACATTTGGTGCACCGTGCTTCCTAGAGGAGCTAACAGCTAACAGACGCTACTAACACCGACTAGCACTGGTCACTGCTGTTGTCTGAAAAACAACAGACGGGACAAAATGTTGCGTTTACTGGCAAACTGGTAAACCTTGTGACCGACGTATAACCGACTGCTATCTGTTGAGTTTTCCTCACGTTACTCTGTCCTCTGTGACTGTCTACATCTAGAAACTAAGCTGCGCGGTGCAGGGAACAACGGACTGGCTCATGAGCAGACATGATGGTTAACGGCGCGGTAGATGGGCTATGCAAAAAACACGGAGCGTTCTATGAAATGACGGTTTAAAAAAAATAATAGCTCAATCACGCAAATTTGATCGTGGGAAGTCAAAAT
>NC_045737.1:6831374-6855830 GCF_008692095.1 Etheostoma spectabile
ATTAAAATTTGATTAATTGTGCAGCCCTACTAGATATGATTTCACTTTTGCTAAATTATCGAAGATTAAAAGAGCAAATTGACAGGTGTGTTAAGAGGTGTGGGCTGGTAGTTTGGGTAAAGTGCAATATTTAGAAGGTTGCTCTGGCAGTGACGGTCAGGGACAACACAGGTTGTTGTTGGCAACCCGGTCAGCTCATCCAACTCTTGGCAAGAAAGCAAATAAGCATATTTCCTAAAATGTCAAATGTTTGCAAGTAAAAATAAAAAAACATAAAATATTACAACATGGTGGTTTTCATTGCAGATCTGCTGTGAGTTGGAAGAGTCTTCCAGCTGGTCTCTTTCTGGTAAACTGGAGGCCAGGGAGAGTCTCCAGGTCTACCACATTCCTATAAACACCTGCTTAACTTCTGGTACTTCACCTCTGCTGGCAGAAGAAATACAGGGCCTCCTCAAGGACTTTGTTGACCGGCGGAGCTCTGTATTAGCCTGCCACCCCAGCAGTAGGACATCTTCCACAGAGGGAGTGGCAGGCAGCGTGGAGTTCTCCCAGGGATCATCTGGTATCAATGACATGGATGGCTCCGACATAGAGAGAGCTGAAGGAGGCATTGGAGATGTGGTGCCAATAGCAAGGTAATTAAATACATCCCTTTGATTTTGTTTCCTCCAGTGTCAGTGAACGCCTTCAAAACATAAAATTTGAAGATTGACTTTTATTTATTCATAGACCTTAGGCAAAAAGTGTCACAATTTTTTGACAGTGTTGTTTTATCTATGTATATAGGGTGATGGCAGATGGTGAAGAAGACACAGGAAGTATAGGAGTTGGTGCTGGTGGGGAGCTTGTGAGCCCTGACAGTGGTTTGACAACCATTCGCAGCAGCCGCTCTTCCAAGGAGAGTTCAGTGTTCCTCAGTGATGATAGCCCAGTCGGTGAAATTATAGCAGCAGGAGGGCAAGCTGCAGGGCCAGGAGGACTCTTTCTGAGAAACCCCTCTCCCCTGGGATTGTCATCCCTCTCCCCACCTGTTCCACCTGAGAGGAGGAAGAACCACTCTGGCAGAAATAAGAGTGAAAACTTTGACCGGTTTAGTTTTGACCCAGTACATAGCAGTGACCAGTCTACACCAAGAAGAGGGGAGTTGGAAAATTCTAGAGTTGGAGGAGATGAAGGAGTTGGAAGAGCAGGGAGCTCTAGCTTATCAGAACTTGAAGAGCTGAGCTTGCTGGATTTCTCTGCTCCCAATTCATTTGGCGGGCTTGAAAGTAGAAATTCTTCCATTGACCACCATGGTCGAATCCATGGGAATGACATGATTGAAACTGTGGTTCCTCCAACTCCAGTCAACAGCGTGGTAGGTAGCCGCCCAACCAGCAGGTGCGGGGTCAGGTTTTTTCCAGAAGATGTAGTTGAAAGGATCAATGGCCTGCAGCACAAGGACAGTGTGTCATCGTCATTGTCAGAGACCTGGGAAGAACTTGGCTTTGACACACAAGGGGCATTGTCCTCAAATGACAATGATGCCTGGAATAGGACCAAGGAATCTGAAAGCCTCCAGAATATTGTGGAGGAAGTTAGAGGGAAAGACTCCGTTGATTATGTTACAGAACAAGAAAGCAGAGAAGAGATCTTAAAGTCAGAGAATGCCCACCAGAAGAAAAAGAGCCTTGAACCCCAGCTTAGTTTGATCACGGAGCAGACTGAAAACTATGACACCTGGAACCCAGATCACGTACGTAACGATCAATGGAACCCTGTCACTTTGGCTTATCTGCAATTGACACCATCGGAAGCGGAGGTAACTGGAAAATGCAAGGCTGATATCATTGGAGTTAAAGAAAAAACATCCTCATTGTCGAGAAAGAAATCAATCCTAACTTTAACTCCAGACACATCTAAAGAAGACGACGAAGGGGTACAGGGGGAAAAAGCAGAGAGACAGACGGAGCTCCTAGACTTCTGGACGTACTCAGCTCAGAAGGGATTTCTCAAATCGGATAGTGGAACCACCACGTCTTACCCTGAATCACTAGATATGTGGAATATGACAATCTGGGATGACAGTCTATCACCTCTCACGACCCCTGAGAACTTGTCTGGAAACTCAGGTTCTTTTTGTGGGGGGAACCCCAACGTTGGCACATCTGTGGAAAGTCCGCTAGGATTCTCTGACGGTGGAATGGTGATGTGGAACACCACCATACAGGAAGACAGCTCGTCCACAATAACAAGCCCAGAAGGAGCTGAAAATGGAAAGGACCTGAGTCACATGGGATCATTGGATGCTAGCGATTCTCCCGAGACACATGCATGCAAACAGGAGGAAGAACAAAAAGCTGTAGAGGAGGAGATATGTATAAATAAATTACTTTGTCAGACACCCAAAGACTTGGGGTGGAGAGGTTACGAACACAATGTGAAAATAGTCATAGAGCCAGCAGAAGGTAGAACACAGGAGGAAGAAACAGGTGACAGTGACATCCAAAGTTTTCAGAGACAACAGTGTGTCTTGCAGAACTTGGCATCTGAACATTCAGAAGATGAGACTTTTCCTTACCAAGGCACTAACATGTGTGACCTGCCTGTCCCTAGCATGGTCACCTCTACTTCAGAATATGACAATGTAGGAGCTGGCACTTGGAGTTTGACATCCTCCCCTGAGACCTATCCTAGCCCTGTAGTACACATGATACAGCTAGAACAGCAGTCTAGCCCTTTTGTAGCTGTGACAAAACCTATACAGGTAGATGAGAGGCACACTCAGTACGAAAAGAATGGTCCTCTGGGACAGACTGATTACAGAGCAGTCATTTTAGACAAAGAACAGCCAACCAACCAGGTGTTCCTATTTGAGGGAGCGAGTGAGTTGGGTCACATGACCAGCAGTGAGAGTAAGTATGACAACAAAAGTGGAGAAGGATCAGAGGAAGCGGATCATTCCCCATTTGTTCTGGTGGACTGCTCCCTTGTCACTCAGACCACTTCAGCCAATCATCATGCAAGTCCAGGAGAAGCCGCTGAGACTCAAATCCAGGCTGATCAATCATTTTCCCCAAGCATTTTTGAGTTGGACGAATTTGTTTCCAAGAAACATGTTCTGTCATTTACAATGCCCCAAAATAAAGATGGGCCTACCACTGAAAGCCAATGTGGCACTGGCAATTGGAGCATTGGAAATGTGGTGGGTGAAACAACAGAAGCCATGTCTCTAAGCTCCAGCTCTGGGGGGGATAGAGACACACTAAAGTATAGCCCCGACAGCCTTCACCCAGGTAGTCAAGACGAACTCAGGTCCAATTCTGATGGGGATTCGTCATCAGGCCTAGAAATGGATTACATCATTGTGTCTGGCACAGTAAAAGAAGCTGAGAGAGAATTCCACGATAGGCCTAAACAGGGTAACAGGCAATCAAAAGGTACAAAAAAGTCCATGGAGACATTTAGCATGCTTTCCTATGCTGCCACAGTACTGCAAACCCATGCCCAAGCTGCAAGTAGAGACCATAAGAAGAACACAGAACAAAGTAGACAAAAACAAATGACCAGAGAAACTGACAGTACACATAGCAAAGTTACAGAGCAAAGTCAAGCGGCCTTATGCGCTCATTACCAAGCAAGTCTTGATGATGCCACTGAGCATTACGTGCCAGAAATTGTCAGTCCCAGCCAATCAAAAAATAACTCTGAAGCTTTATATCAGTCTGATTCAAGACCAACAGGTTACAGTCAAACACAGGTAGAAGAAGGAAGCTATGATGATAAATCAAGCATTGTGGCCAGAAGTGTGTCTCCATCTTTAAGATATCCGTCAGATCACTTCCTGAAAACCAGAGAGGAAGTTTATGTCCATTCACAGATCTCAATGGAAGATTCAGATGAGGGTGGGCAGTCACCCTCTGCACCTCCACCAGACTTTCAAGTCTGGGGGGGGCAGTTAGCGAGACAGGACGCACCACAAACATCTGAACCACAATCCCCTCTACTTACCAACAGTTCAGTCTCCCACACAAGCTCTTTGATTGGCACTCCATTAAGTGAATCTGGTATTTCTACTGACAGAGGACTTGGATTACCATTTTCTGGAGATTTGATGGAAGAGGAGAATGATGAGGAAGAGCAGGAAGAGGGAACTGATAAGGAGCTTACTACCTTGCCAACATGGACTTCAGAAGTACAAAGTGCAAGTGAGGAAAAACAACAGTTTGGATCTTCTGATCTGCTTAGTTTCACTGAGGAGCTGATTGGAGGTTCCTCATGGCAACAAACAGATTTGCAATCACTCGAACCAAAGAGGGACAGATCCCTACAGAATACAGTGGATTACTATAATCGACAACCTATGAGGGCTGTTGATTATTATAATTGGTCGACTGAACAACAGACTGGAGATCATGAATCTTCTCAAGATGGCTATTCACCTGTTTCAAGGTAAGCAATGCACATCAAATCCAATGTCTTAGGCTCTGCGCTTTTTTAGTTTTGTAACATTTAAAGTTGTTAAAAAGTCAGTACAATTATACAAAAAAGAAAAAAGCAAATGAATTATCGTCATAAAAATAGACAATATTAAAGTTATTAGACATTATACTCAAAGGTTGTTTAACCCAAATTGCAAAAAAATATGTGTATATATATATATTAATTTCTATCTACTGTATATCTAGCCATGCTCTTTGAAACTTCTACCTCCACCCTAAGACAGTTTGTGCTGATAAGCTAGGGAAATATGTAGAAGTATCTTTGCAGCATTGTTGCTTTTGTTCATGACCAACTTTCTGCAAATGAACACACACACACACTCACACACACACACCTCTGTTGGATTTGTCTCTACAGCTTTCTCAATGGTCTGTACTATATGTCAGAGGAATATTAGTATCGCTGAACAGACTTTCGAAATCGAGCTAGAAGGCCCTCCTGAGGAATTGAGTCTGATGATCTGTGTGTGTGTGTGTGTGTGTGTGTGTGTGTGTGTGTGTGTGTGTGTGTGTGTGTGTGTGTGTGTGTTTGTGTTGCATGGGTGAGTGACGGACTAAGACTAACAGAAAGGATGTGAAATTAATATCAGTGGTGTGACTGTGTGTGAGTGTGTGTGTGTGTGTCTGTGTGTGTAAGAAACAAACTGTGCATTTGTATGTGGGTGTATTTTATGTGTTCAGCAGCCAGCTTTGATCTGCGCTTCTGTGTGTGCGTGTGTGTGTTTATAAATCTGTTTACGCCTCATTAAATATGCATTACCTGCCTCATTACAGCTGGAGCCCCACCACAGCTAATGGAAACAACTCCCCTAGCTCTCTTAGGGTACAAGGTGTGGGTGTGAGTGTATGTGTGCAAGCCAATAAAGGTTTTCCCATGTAGCTGGAATGTGTTTGTTTGGTTTTGTGTAATTGTTTTAAATATACTGTATGTAAAGCAGACTGTTTACCTCTCTGTTTGTTTTTACAAGATATGGTTTTATACGAATGAATGGCATTTGATATTTAGTTGTAAAGCAGAATCTTATTTCATTCAGTTTTTTGTGGATTTAAACATTGTTTGGAGTTTTTTTGCAAACTTTCTGTTTACATTGACTGTTACTCACCAATACAACATGTGTGTGTCTTTGAGGCCTAACAAACATGTTGAATGCATTTCCCTGCTCAGAAAACATTTGCAAAGCAGATTTGTTTGCAACTGTTAAAACATGCATTGTTTACATCCATATTTTCCTGGCTACCAGTCTTCTTTTCACCTGCCTTTGCTGGGGCAGTGCTGCATTTTCTGATGCATAACCTGTCAATCTGTATAATAATGGCAAGAATGGCAGAAATGTATATCACAACACTCACATGCTTTAATGTGTACCTAAGATTAAGATCTAAAATCACCAGTGTATTTAACAAGCTGAAGAACATAAATTGCCCAAAGACTACTGAATTGTCCTAATCGGAGTATACTGGGCAATTTGAATGTGTGTTTGACATACTGTATGTAAGTTTAAAAAAAAAAAAAAAAAAAAAAAATCACATTTAAACAAAAAATACATAGACCATACAAAATACCAGACACAGAGGGATGAGGTTCACTGCATATCATTTGTATTTACAATTCTTTCTGAATGTATCCTTGTTTCTACACTGATCCCAAATCCCCTATGACACCAAGATGTGACTTCACAGCTTTCCTCCCAGCCAACCAACGACAATGCTGCACACAAGTGGACAGAAAGTGAGAATGTAACTCAAGGTGAAACCCAATATGGCTACAATTATCACCACATTGACCAAAAAACTGAAAACCAAAGCGCCCACCCTTCCTGTATACTAAATCCAACAGCCGGCAAAACACCACAGATGTCCATGCTGAGTTTATAACTCACACCACAGCTATACAGTAGGATCTGAGAGCTATTACGAACCTGGAGATAATGCCGAGTACAGCTTGGATAATCGAGGTTCCCAGTTTCAATATATGGCTGAAAGCCAGTATGGAGATGACGCATATGCACCTCTGAACTTCAGTGCTCTCTGTATCAAGCTGATGGCCAGAGTCAGTATGAGTCAGACCACGCTCATTACCAGTTTGACAGACAGCCAGTCTACCAATCATGTGTCCATCCTAAGAGGGAAGATCATGCGCAATATATGCCGGAGGGATAAGTTCATTTTTTTCACTCAAGGTGAGCTTTTGCTCATTCGAACTTAGCAATAACTTATGCCCCTTAGTAAGTTCAACAGGTCCAGTAGTCTGCTCTCTGGGATTGAATATGTCCTACTGGTATCAGCCAAAGGTCCATCTCCTTTGCAAGCTAGCATCTTGATAATTTGTAGTTTAAACTTTTTTTGATCCCCAGTGGGGAAATTACAATTTACACTCGGTTTGTTAGTAATCACTACACACAGGCCTGAAATACACACATGCTCAGGACCTAATCATGCACAAATGGAGAGATGTCAGAGTGAATGGGCTGCCAGCTGGACCAGCGCCCTGAGAGATTGGGGTGTACCGTGCCTTGCTCAAGGGCACCTAGCAGTGCCCAGAAGGGGAAGTGGTCCAGCTACCAATCCACACTCCGTGCTTTGGTCCATACAGGGACTTGAACCGACAACAATGTAATTTCAGATAGAGGTTTTCATTCATTGGTCTTTCTTAAAAGCGGGATTTTGGGGGTTTTCTGTCCATTATAAATGTGTAAAAGAGAGGGAGATCAACAGTGGGCGTTTTTTTTAGGTTTTTCACAGGCCAAAGCTGCACTACTGTTTATTACCACAAAGCGGCAGCACAGATCATTTTAAAACTGATCAATTCTTTAGATATCTTATAACATTTTTACCCGTTGTACCACAGCAGCCAAGAATTAATAGGTCTGGCCTAAATAAGTGTGTGTAAAAGTATTTGATTTGACATTGCATCAGGATACACTATACATGTAGGAAAGAATAAAGAAGAAGGAATGGGTCCATTTCTAATGTAGATTGCAAAATGTACAGAAATTTGTCTGTATTTGTTTCCTGGTGTGGACCCCCATCTTAAAGGATAGGTCATAATTAGTCTGTCTTAGAACAATACTCACATGCCTATATGTCTACTGTCCATTCTAGCCATTAACAGATCCCGTCCTAACATAGCTTCCAATTGAAAAAAAAATATTTATTGAAAAATAAATTTAAAAAAGTAAATGCAAAAATAGTTCACTCCAATCTGCAGGTGGGAAGTTTGAAAGACATGTAAAGTAAGTTGTATTTATATAGCCCAACATCACACATCACAAATTTGTCTCAAGGGGCTTTACAATCTGTCCAGCATACGACACCCAGAGGGACCTCAGGAATCGCAACCGAGGAGGGATCCCTATCCCTGGACGGATAGATACGCAATAGATGTTGTATAGACAGAATAGACCAACATAATTAAATTACAGTATAGTAACAGTGCTGGGGCATCAGTCAGGGAAGGCCTATACAAAAAATGCTATTCAGGTGTATTATGGGAAATACAGGAGGGGCCAAATGCTGCTTCCCTTTTCATATTATCCTTATCCAAGATATATTTTTCTCAATGAAAATGTGTGTGTGTGTGTGTGTGTGTGTGTGTGTGTGTGTGCGCATACTGGCAGTTTTAATGTTCCTTGTTAGCAGTTGCGTCATGGTACTTGTTTTGCCCCACTTTGTAATTCTGATGAGATGCCCCCTCTTTGGGGTGCACAACCCTCCACTGTCTTTCACTCTGTGTTTGCGTGTATACACAGCAGACCTTTTCATGATCAAGGGGTCATGTGACTTGATTGTGAAAAGAGTGGTTCAGTCTCTCTGCAGGGAAAAGACGGAGGGAGGGAAAGGTAGGTGTCCTGACACAGAAATTTAAAACAAGAAAAAAGAAGAAAAAGCGTGTGTGTGTGTGTGTTTGTATGTCTTTGCTTCTATGATCATGAGTAATGGTTTCTCTGTACTGCCTCCCTCTATTGTTAACAGGCCTTATGTTAATTAGAGTCTGTTAGAGGGGCTTTGGTTGGGGGGAGGTAGCAACACTGTTCAGTATTGTTTCCTCAGCCCACACGTGCAGGCTGGGAATGAAGCAGTGAGTCGCTTTCTGTCTGTCTGCTTCTGTAATCTTTTATGTCCAAATTGAAATGAACAGATTTGCAACTCTTCCTTATTCAATGTCATGGGAAAACTTTGATTATTTTTTCTTTGTAGATGATTGTCTTTGGCTTATTTGGCCCAATACTATGCGTAGCTGTGCCTATGGTGGTAGCGGTAATAGCAATGATAATTTATGTTGTGGCTCATTATTGCGTTTCTGTGCCTCTGAGCAGACAATCCCAACAGGGAGACGGTGCAGCAGGCATGATGGCCTCCAGTGAGGAGGTTGCTAAGGAGAGGGATAACAAAGAAGGTAAATATACAACGAGATAAACTAATCCCATATGGCTCCTGTTATTGAAAAACGTTGGATATTTTAGTGCTAATGACATATTGTTGCACATTATAGGTTAAAGGTTAAAAGTGTTGGCAGGTATAAGGTGGATATCAATGTTTTGAATGTGTTTAACACATATTTTAGCAGTCTAAAGGAAATTATTATCATGATTAAGGAGGCTTACTTGGATTAACTGACAAATGCGTAACCAAAGATGAATGTACTCCTCTAATGCATTTTAAAAATCTCTGCTGCGCTGAATACTGTCTTCTGTTGCCAGATAATCATGTGAGATGATAATCTATAAAAGTCAACTTTTAACACCAAAAAAAAATTGATGTCAAGGGGATCCATACATTTTTTTTAAGAACACAATAAAAAGTAACTTAATCTATAGAAATAACAACGTTTCTTCCAAGACGGTCACATGTGGCGAAAATACAGTCACAGTGGATCGACAACCTTTCTCTGAAAAAGACATAAGCAAATGAAGAAACTAAGAAAAATAGTTAAACCATCTCTCTTTGAACAGATCCATTATCCTCGGCGGATCTGTCAGGTGGGTCCAATCAAAGGAGAAAGTTGGCAGCTCCACCAATGAATGTGTCACTGGACTGCAGTGAGGGGTCTCTTCTCTCAGAAGATGCCCTGGACACAGAGGACGAAGCCTTGGATACTGGTGATGACCTCGATGTCAACATAGATGAAGACACACCTGATGAGGCTGACTCACTGGAGTTCAACAGACACGGTCAGACACACACATCTGGCGGGCCGTGTGTTTTACACCTGCACCTTCAGTACTTTCCTACAGCAATTGAACCACCTTTGGATAACCTCACCATGACACTAGGACATTATCGTGTGGAATAAAGTGATTTAACACAAAATTCAACACCTAGAGATTCATTACACTATTGCAGAGACATTAATACAAGTGACTGAAGCCATCACTTTTACACAGTATGGCAGCATGCTGCATTATATAGTCCAAATTAATGTAATTAAAAAATAAACAACAAAAAAACGGTCACATTTACTCACACAACAACCACAAAACAATTAATAATAAAAATAACACAATCAACAGTCCATCCATCAACAGTCTTTCCCACAAATTCCAGCCAAGCTGCTGGGGCTCAACAACACACATGACTCCACGCACACACACAGGGGCAAAGCGACCACTGACACTGGCAGCAGTAGCAATCTAAAGCAAGCAGTAAAAGCTAGTAAAAATAATTTTTTGAAAAGTCAGAAAAATACATTAAACTTACCAAAAGCTGCTCATCATCTGAAGAAAAAGTACCTCCTCCTTTTTTTTATTAACATTGCATCTAAAACTCAAAAAGAACTGGAACTAACGTTACTGCTAAGGTTATGTGATGCTAGCTAGTTTTGCTAGTTTTTTTTTACCTGGACACAGCACAGAGGGGAAATCTGATTGGCTAAAGAATATGACACTCAACAAGGCCTCAGAGACTTTTTTTCCAGCTGGACACAGCACAGAGGGGGAAATCTGATTGGATAAAGAATATGACAATCAACAAGACCTCAGAGAAATCTTTTTCACCTGGACACAGCACAGAGGGTAAAAAGGATAAAAGCTCTAATTTATGAAATGCACTGGAAGCCGCACAACCAAGGGAGAGAGTAGCAATTACATAACGGTAATAGACTTGTATATATATATATATATAAAAATATATATAATTTTCTGACAAACTCTTGGCCAGCATTGTTGGGCCCACCTTTGTCGTACATGTATAACAGGACTTGCAGACAGACACACTCACATTGTATATTATCAAACGAAAGTACAGCAAAATATAATGTTATGGAATAATGTTATGTTGTCTATGTTTTTGGCACAAACAGGGAACTCAAAAGAGTCTAATCTGGGTGCAGGAGCCGCATCAAGTGATGCCATGGCAGGACACAGATCAGCTGAGGAGAGCAGGGAAAACAGGCTGTGGAGGAGCGTGATGATTGGAGAGCAGGAGCATCGCATTGATATGAAGTGCATTGAGCCATACAAAAGAGTAATTTCTCATGGAGGTATGCAAATACAAATGCTTAAAATCCATACCTGTAATTGTTGTATGTTTCATAGCTTTTGACCATTTGGTCTCTGCTGATGCCCCTCTACTTGATGCTCCCCATTCAGTTGTATCTTGCTGTTTTTTCCCTTGTTTGAAATGGATCAATAAACTTGCAGTAAATTAATTCCAGCTTAATGTTGGAAACTACTTTAATGGAAGGTTGAGTGTTTTATCTCAACATGTCCTTGTTTGGAAACTGAAGACACATATGCCATGCCACTTTTGAAATCTCTGCCCTCCATTTCCCCAATCCTCTTTTGCAGTAAGGGGAGAGGTGGCAAATTGCTAGCAATTTCAAATCTTTTTTGAGAAAACAGTTTTCTACAGGACAAAAGCACAGGTTTGTGCATATGCACTGGAAGTGAGACCCATTGTCTGTTTATGTTTAAGGTTATTACGCCGAACAGAATGCCATCATCGTGTTTGCAGCATGCTTCCTACCGGACAGCGACTGTGACAATTACAATTATGTAATGGAAAACCTTTTTCTGTAAGTGAAACCTCTACATTATCAAACATCTGTGGACATGTCAACAAGCCAGAACAATGTGCATTGATATGCTGCAATAGCGACATTTGCAATTGATTGTGTATATTATACCATCCCATTAAAAAGACCTTTGTTTGTGTTGATTATGTTACAGTCCTCATGTAATGTTCATCTTACACAGTGTTTTCTATTGTCTGTGTAGGTATGTAATAAGTACCTTGGAATTAATGGTGGCAGAAGATTACATGATTGTTTACCTGAATGGCGCCACACCCCGCAGGAGGATGCCCGGCTTTACCTGGATGAAAAAGTGCTACCAAATGATAGACAGAAGGTAATAATCACACAAACAAAATCACATAAACTGTAAAGTATCATAGGCACACACTCTTTCTTTCATAAAAAAGATTTGACCCTCAACTCAAACATTGTATTTGTGTGTAAATTTCTTGGACTGGGACCCTTTACATGGTCCGTTCTTTTTCATTATATATTACATACATTTATATTGAGTTTAAATAACATTAACTAACATTTTTATATTATGCAGCGTGTCTGAAGCAGACTGTAATGAATAATTTCAAATAACATTTGTTTGATTAAAAAGAAAGAAAAACAACCTCCAATGGCAAAAGTGAAAAAAATCAACTTTGTAAAACCTTTCTGTTAATATGCTCCTAAGAAAATAGAGACTTTAGAAATATTCCTCACTCAATATCAGTGTATGTACTGTATGTACAGTGCCTTGCGAAAGTATTCGGCCCCCTTGAACTTTTCAACCTTGACACTTTCAGGCTTCAAACATAAAGATATAAAATTTTTATTTTTTGTGAAGAATCACCAACAGTGGGACACAATTGTGAAGTGGAACGAAATCTATTGGATATTTAAACTTTTTAGCAATAAAAAACTGAAAAGTGGTGCTTGCAATTATTGGGCCCCCTTGCGTTAATACTTTGTAGAGCCACCTTTTGCTGCAATTCCAGCTGCAAGCCGCTTGGGGTATGTCTCTATCAGTTTAACACATCGAGAGACTGAAGTTCTTGCCCATTCTTCCTTGCAAAACAGCTCACCCAGTGAGGTTGGATGGATATGTTTGTGAACACAGTTTTCAGTTCTTTCCACAGATTCTCGATTGGATTCAGGTCTGGACTTTGACTGGGCATCTAACACCTGGATACGTTATTTTGTGAACCATTCCTTTGTAGATTTTCCTTTATGTTGGGATCATTGTCTGGTTGGAAAGATAAATCTCCTCCCAGTTTCAGGTCTTTTGCAGACCCAACAGGTTTTCATCCAGAACGGTCCTGTTTTGGCTGCATCCATCTTCCCTGTCCTGCTGAAGAAAAGCGCCCAAACCATGATGCTGCCACCACCATGTTTGACAGTGGGGATGGGTGTTGAGGGTGATGAGCTGTGTTGCTTTTACGCCAAACATATCGTTTGCATTGTGGCCAAAAAGTTCGATTTTGTTTCATCTGACAAGCACCTTCTTCCACATGTTTGGTGTGTCTCCCAGGTGCTTGTGGCAACTTAGACAAGACTTTTTATGGATATCTTTGAGAAATGTCTTCTTCTTGCCACTCTTCCATGAAGGCCAGATTTGTCAGTGTACGACTGATTGTTGTCCTATGGACAGACTCTCCCACCTAGCGTATTTCTCTGCAGTTCATCCAGAGTGATCATGGCCTCTTGGCTGCATCTCTGATCAGTCTTCTCCTTGTCTGAGCTGAAAGTTTACAGGACGGCCAGGCTTGGTAGATTTGCAGTGGTCTGATACTCCTTCCATTTCAAAATGATCGCTTGCACATGAACCTGGGATGTTAAAGCTGGAACTCTTTTGCATCCAAATCCGGCTTTAAACTTCTCCACAACAGTATTCGACCGCCTGGTTCGGTCCTTGGTCTTCATGATGCTCTCTGCGCTATCAACAGAACCCTGAGACTATCACAGAGCAGGTGCATTTATACAGAGACTTGATCACATACAGGTGGATTCTATTTATCACCATCAGTCATTTAGGACAACATTGGATCATTCAGAGATCCTCGCTGAACTTCTGGAGTGAGTTTGCTGCACTGAAAGTAAAGGGGACGAATAATTTTGCACGCACCACTTTTCAGTTTTTTATTTGCTAAAAAAGTTTAAAATATCCAATAGATTTCGTTCCACTTCACAATTGTGTCCCACTTGTTGGTGATTCTTCACAAAAAATAAAATTTTTATATCTTTATGTTTGAAGCCTGAAATATGTCAAAAGGTTGAAAAGTTCAAGGGGGCCGAATACTTTTGCCAGGCACTGTATGAGCGTTTTATTCATACAAAATAGTTTATATGAATACAATAATGCATGCTCAGCTTAACTTACATCAATGCATAATGACTTTCACTTGTTTATTTGCTTGTATGAGTAGGTTTTCACTGTGATGCAAGACATAGTTTTAACTCAGCCCATGTTTAATGATTGTTTTTTTAATTTGGACATTAGTTCCATCACTTCTTATCAAAATAGTTTCATAAATAGACCAGCAGGGGGCATACATATCAAATGTTTCTGACTGGAATAAACAAACCTTTTTCTAATGTTCAACAACAAATGTGTGATGAATTAACTTGTACCTTTTGACTATAACTGTTCTAAACAGTATCCAGCACAACAGGTTAGCAGCCGGCCTAAGGTTATTGAGCCTCTACAACAGTGATGTCACTGATTATAAGCTGCGTCAGAGTTCACTCCCTCATTCACTCATTTGCTACTACCAATCTAATAGACAAGCAGTAGTTTACTTTATAGTTAGCAGTAAATTGAGATTTCTGAGACTGAATGAATCATCATTTTAATTTAGCTCTGACAGGTGTTTGGCACATCTATGGAACGCAACACATTGCATTGTGGAATCGTTAACAGAATAAGTGTACATGCCATGGACAATAATATTCTCCCTCCATTGTGGGAAGATTTGATGGCATTTTATTAATGTATAAAATTTACATTTAAATAAGATGGCAGACAGTAAATAACATCAGTGAAACGTTAAAACATACTTTATACCAACCAGCAGGAACGGTTATGAGTTATACTCATAAATAAAACTTTTGCTAATCTTTTGCACCACTTCTGTCTCTCCTCCTGTCCCACAGACTGAAGAAAAACCTTAAGATGTTCATCATCGTCCATCCTTCCTGGTTTATACGGACTTTGCTGGGAATCACCAGACCCTTTATAAGGTCTCATTGTTGTACTTAACATGTAGATGACAAACACATCACACAGGACAGGACGTACATCACATGTTTTATTTCAGAAAGTGCACGCATTGCACTCTTAACTTTACCAATAACTATATATATTCATGCCACCAGTATGTAACAGAAAAGAAATTCTTACAACTCTTTCAGTTTCGGGGATACAGTATTTCACTATCTATGGGAATCATTTGTGATCTATTACATGAAACCGCCACAGATCACCCTTTACGGCTCTAATTAATGGCAGGATGCATTAAAAATAAAACGACAGGCCTAACATGCAAAAGGATAGACTTCCTGACTGAACTTATGCTATAGCTTCATTACATTGCACCATATTGAGATCAGTAATGTAGAACTATTTAGTTGCTATTCTCTAGACTTGTGACTGGACCTGAACTCACGCACTGACAACTTTGAGTCAAGGATTTATGAAATCGGAGTTGAACATTCATGAAGTAGGACTTGGAAGTTGGATGAAGTTTCTGACTATTGTTATGTGTAAAGGTAATAAAAAATAAATGTAACTGCTTCACGTTGGGGCCAGTGATGGAGTACTCGAGTACTGGACTTGAGTCACTATTCTCTGGACTTGTGACTCGATTAGGACTCCAACTCAGTTAATGGTGAGTCAACTCTGCCTCAACTCTGACTTCTTTGGTGACTCGGATTTGGACTTAGTCTCGAACACTGGAGACTCGAGAATTGACTCGGACTTGACAGTGGTGACTCGACTACAACACTGACTGAGGCAAACTTTTATGGTTTCTGTTTTCTACAGCTCCAAGTTTAGCAGTAAGATCAAGTATGTGAACAGTCTGCAGGAGCTTGGGGAAATCATCCCAATGGAGTTTGTCTACATTCCACCCAGCATTGTAAAGTGAGTCTGCTTGTTAACATTAATTTTTTGGTGGTCACACATTTCCACCATGTGTGAAAACAGTTTGTATTTATTTGATTATCTTGAAAGCTTACAATTGTAATTTGTAATTGTAATTTATTTATTTGAACAGGGACAGTGCATACAAAAACATTAATAGATGTATTGTGCCAGGTTGTAGCAAATTGCTAATTTCTGCCCGTAGTCCCTTGGCAGGTAGATGGCACATTAAAATACAAAGTATTTACAGTTCAACATATACAATACAGTTAAATTAAGTAATAATTAAGACATTATTGTCCCCCTATCCCTCCCCAGAAACACACAGTAATGTAACACATCAATTTACTAGTGGGAGCAAGTCTGCTTAGTTAACAACCAATGCCTTGCTAAGCATGAAAATGAGTTTGTACATGAAATTAGCTCTTTAGAAAGAGTATTCCATTGATTTATAGCCAAAAAGGAGAATGATGTACTCCCAAATTTAATTTTTCATTATTTCAAGATTAAGCATGTCATATTTAGTGAGAATATGACAGTGATGGTAAAGACATTGCTTTTTGTCATGAATCTTTCATATAATGACTCAACATGACCTAAGGGCTGTTTTACATGCCTGAGACCAACTTCAAATACAATATAAAAAATGTGGAATCATCATTGGTACAGGTATGTACTTGATGCCTCAACAGTAAGGGAATTTCTTATGTTTCTGTATTTTGATTGAATTTCAGTGTGTTGCCCAGCTTTTTGAGATATTTTTTAAAGGTGAGAGTTGGATTAAGGGTGACACCCAGATTTTTGAATTAGTCCACATTTTTTATATTTGCCCATTTACAAAGATGTCAGGATATTCTCTAAGTTTGCACCTGTTTGTGAAAAACATTGTGGCAGACTTGTCAACGTTCATTCTAAGAAAGGAATTGTGCAGCCAGTCAGCAACCCCATGCATTGCCTTTGTTAGTTTTATAGAAACCTCTGTTGCATTTTCCCCATGAGTGTATAAAACCGTATCATCAGCATACATTAGTATGTCAACGTCACCACATACAGATGATAAGTCATTAATATATATAATGCATAGCAGCGGTCCTAAGATCGACCCTTGTGGTGCTCCCAGTGTGCATGCTTTAAGTGGTGACAGAGTGTTATTCGCCCTCACACACTGGTGTCGGTCACTCAGATATGATTTGATCCAGCTTTTTGTGTTTGTGGAGAGGTTGTAGCTGGCCAGTTTGTTTAACAGTATTTCATGATTGACAGTGTCAAAAACCTTTCCTTAAATAATGAAAAACTGCTTCCACCACTCCCTCCTTGATCTAGGCTTGTTTTGAGTACTTCAAGGAAGTAGCAGCAGGCTGTTTTAGTAGAATGTTTTTTTATCCTGAAACCAAATTACATAAGATTTAGAATTGTCTTGGATTCCAGGTGAGTAATTAATTGTTCTGACACTATTTTTTTCCATCACCTTTTGAGATGGCTGGAAGGATGCTGATAGGCCGATAGTTTCTGACCTTTTGTAAGTCCCCAGAATACCACTTAATGGCATCATTATTTGCATAGAGTGACAATGTGAACATTGTAACATTAACTACCATGCCTCCCCTCCTCCATTCCAGTTTTCGCAGTCAACTTGACCTGTTTGTCAAAACTGTGGAAGCTTAGACAAGTCGTATAATCGTTTGTTTTCAGCGACTGTTTGTGAACTAAAAAATCTCTCACTCTGCCCCAAGGTATGACGAGGAGAGGGGTTTACACAAATTTGCATGCATGAGGTAAATCACCTAACCTCCCTGTATTGATCAGTTGGTTGTGTAGAAATCTCCCTTAAAAAAACGCTTTTGAATTTTCTCATGCTGGGACTAACCTTTGACTGCTCTTTGCCTGTCTTCTTATACAACATAAAATGAGCCAGATATTGATTTTCTTACTTCTTTCAGTCTGGGATGTGGCTGTCCCTTTAAATTGATTAATTTCACCTTTCATCTGTGACATTTTAGTATAAATCTAATGAACCAACAGTATAAACCCTGAGACAGCTGACTAACAACTGTTATTACATAGTCACTCACCAAGCTAGGCTGGTCTGACGGTATCTTATGCAATTCACGTGCAATGCATGGTGCATAATGCATAGACTCTAAACTGGAAAATACTGATTTCTCTGTAGAGTTTAAATCAGACTGTCTCATAACTGGCAGCAACATCAGAGTAGCAGTGTACATTGTTGTATGTTGCTTCATTGATCCCACCACTAGATCACTGACCTGACCCACCAGATGATTTGTTACTCAGAACCATCTGAGAAGCCGTCATTGGAAACTGTTTTTGAAAAGGGCAGGCACTTTTAGAAGATGCTTGGCAGGTTATTAGGATGAATCATCTGTCCATAATAAAACAGGCAATTCAGATTTCTTCACTACCAGCTAACCTCTTTAGGAGTCGACATTGTTGTTTTGAACGAGCAGCCACCTCTCTGTGTCGTCACACACACCTAAACCTCAACCTAGCTGCCAGTAGCTCCTCACAGGACGCTGATTGGTCCAAGTAACGGTTGCTCAGACATAAACGCATTGTTTGAAACAAACAAAACAAGATGGATTTTTGTTTGTTCTCTTGATATCGCAACTTTTGTTTTTTATTGTGACGTGCTGTTGTGATATTGCAACAATCCAGCGGGAATGCAAGGTAACACAATTGCCCCAAAGTAAAAAAAATGTTAAAAAAACACATAGTGGCTATAAGGTATGAGGTTAAGGTTTAGGAAAGGTTGTTTAAGGTTAAGGAAAGGTGGTATTTATAACCTCCAGTGCTATAATGTCGCACTTCTTTGCTACTGAGATGACATATACACAGCTACTGGTGAGGACAGAATCTGTGAAAAATAGAATGCCATGAAAAACAGAATACATTAGATTTTATGTTTATGATTTTTAGGATTACTTACTATTCAGCCATTTCTATTAATATGTCAAAAAAGTCTGTTTTCAGCTGACAGGCTGCCTAAAACATTCACTAACACACTTGCTGATGCTTTGGTGGAAATGAGAGAGTCCTTGGAAAAATCACAGCTAATCTAAATCCAACTTTAACTCTCTCCATTATCTAAGGGGCCATGGCTTGAGTGTCTCTGCTTTGACCTTGATCACTCCCACGCACTGATGCTTGTTTTCCTCTCCTTCTATTTACCTTCCTAGTGCAGAGTGAGCACAGGCTACTAATCTCCAGTAACTGCATGTGTACTGACACTATGGTTTCCCCCTGACACTTGTTTACCTCCCTCACTAATCTTTGCTCTCTGCCCTCCAACCCAATGCTAAACCAGACTGGATACAGAATTGCAAGACACAGCAGCTAAGTAAGTAATGGGCCATTGCTCTCTGTCAGTGAGTCAATTTAACAGAGACAAAGAAGAAAATGACTGATATTTATTTTTCCCAATATTTAAAGAACAAAAGAAATTGCCCATATGAAAAAAAGAGGTATTGGCCCAATCAAACAGCATGCGGACACTGCAGAGATAAAGAGAGTGTTTACACTTAACTGCTGTGTGTGTTAGAAGATCCTGTTTGCAGGGTATTTGCCACCTGCAACAAGCCTATTTAGCTTTTGCAGAGACACGCAGTTTATGATTTGACTACTGTTTTAATTTCTCACATATCATGTTTATCATTGGAAATCCCCCTGCTGTAAATGTTTAATTCTAATGCCTCGATGACAAAGATACTACAATGCTTTTTTCCCCTCATCTTCTCTCCCACTCAGAGCTGACAAGACGGGGAAGTCTTTTGTTTGACAGTTACAAGATACCTGGCTGCTGCCCATCTTCTCCCTACATTATGCTGTACTTTACCACAGCATATCTGAATATAAACCAGCCTGCAGCATGATGTGTACGGCACATAGTTGTTGCAATGGGTAAGAAAGAAAGAATCTGTGGTACAAAATATCAGGCCTATGCTTGTTTTTTGAGGAAAGTACGAATGTGAGAGTGCTGAACATGTACATGTCAGAGACTCGCTTTCCTGAAAGGGAGATGCTTTATCCTGTATTACTGTACCTTACACAGCACTTAATTGTGTACATCATTCTAGCTTTTGTTTTCTTTGACCAAATTTTAATTTGAACAATACTTAGATTCTTATGTAATTCACTTTGGAGGAATTACTAACCAGTTTTGTTACATTCATGTATATTATTCTACCCTGTCAGTTGCCATCTGTATCTTTTGTAACCATGGTACTAATCAGTGTGGATCCTCAGCAACCGTAGCGAGGGTCATGACTCTTTCACCTAATATCTTTACACATGCAAACATAAGTTGTATTACAGCCCATTCTGCCTTTAATTGATAGGACAGTTTAGGTGAGAAAGGGGAGAAGACATGCAGGAAATCGTCTCAGGTCGGCCCTCTGCGTAGAGGCACAAGCCTCTTGGTATATGTGTGTCTGAGCTAACCCGGCCACACAGGGATGCTCAATTTAGATTGTAATTTTAGGAAATCAAGGTGCACCCAAAATATGATCCACACATAAAATAATCTTTTTGTACTGTCTGTTCTGTTGAAATGGCATGAAAAAGGAGTGTCAAGCTGGTTAATGAATAGTTTCCAAGGGTGTAGGTGCCTCCTGTCACAGTGTTACATTATGTCGCTATCTCATTCAACACTTTCTGTCTTTAAAGGCTATCATAGGCTATTCTATTTCCACTCTATGTACCTGTGAAAATACTACAATAATCTCTGTTGGTCCTGAGAGCTCAGTGCACTGCAACAAAACCCAAGCAAATTAAGAAAACATGTATTTATCAACCCATGCGCAGCAAAGTGAGAAAACAACCAAATACAGAAATGCACTGCAAATTTCAGCATAGTTTTCTGTTTTTGCTTGTGTTTTCTTCCTGAAAGTTGCGGTGCGTTGAGCTCTCAGCGCCACCGTAGTTCTCAGTAGCTGCAGTGTTGCATGCTTTCAGTTGCTACAGTTTGATATTACTCTGATCTGATTACTCACCTAAAAGCAGAACTGTGTACAAATGCAATTTAAGTCATAGTTTATTTTGGTCATTTAACTTTTTATTATATTTGCATACATTTGTGGCATGCAAGGTATTAATTTCTTGTGAATATGTTGAATGTTTTTTATTAAAGATGTGTTTCTCCTCAACAGTCTTACACCACAATAAACACATTGCTCATTGCATAATAATCAAAAAGTACCCCGCCTGTACTGACTCCTTTTTTTATCATTAAGTCACAGTTAATTAATTCATCTTTTTGACACCCTGTATTATCATAGTAAACACAAATTAATCCCATATAAAAAAAGCACACTATCAACTGATTTAAGCAATTTCCCCTCTGTCTATGTGGTATGGTTTGGTACAGTACATTTTCCATGTTTTTAAAACAAAGTTACAACGTGGTTTACATAGAACAGGAACAAAAACATTTCAGGACTGCAATGACATAAAGACAGATAACCATAACAATACAAAATAAAATGTCATTACACAGCTCTGCCACAAAAATGCCCACTTTTTCAAACTCCTTTATTTAAAAAATCATCAACATCAAGCTAAGATAACCTTGATGACATAATTAGGGTTATTTTAAACTTGCATAAATTGTTCTACACTGTTTAAAGTTTATTTGAATTTGAATTTTAAAAAGTCTCTGCAGTGCTGTGGATGAGGGTCTGGCTATTCCACACAGCATTCCGGGAGGGGAGAAAACGTGCTCTGGTTTAATTGCATTTTTTAAACCAATCATTATCATCTTGGGCGATGCTAAGGGCCGGATGGAGCAACAGTGCATCTGCAAAATGGCCTTGGGAAGTAACTTGTTTTGGTGGAACGTGTACGTTCACAGGTTCTTTTAGCCGTGCAACAGAAAACTGTAAAATACTGTAAATACACAACATTAAAGCTTACAGCTTAATTCAATTTTAATTTATTTTATTTATGGTATCAATTCATAACAAGAGTTATCTCAAGAAACTTTACAGATAGAGTAGGTCTAGATCACACTCTAGCTAGCTCAGGACACTCCCTGTTACTAACCCACTTTTCAAGTTGTTCACAGCGATTAAATAGAAAAAAAATGATCAACTGTATCAAATGCAGACCTCAAATCAAGAAGAGTTATATCGAACAATCACCAGCATCAGCTGTTAGTAAAAGATTGTCTGTCACTTTGATGAAAGCAGTTTCGGTGCTTAGGTTTCCTGAGACAGTTGAAATAGTTAATTGATAGGATAGTAAATAATCCTTTGCCGAGATAGGCAAGAAGCAATAGGCTAACTAGAAAAACACCTGTAGGCCTAGGTTACTGTGCTAGAGGACAAACCCTCCATCAGACATTTTTAACTTAGATTTTATAACCTCTATAACAGAACTACTCAGCAGTGCATGCATCAAGGTTTTAAGGCCTTAATTGTTTTAGACACATAATATTGTGTAGCCTAATAAAAAAGGAAATCAGGGACTCTGTGAAAAAATATAAAGACTATGTAAAGCTAGATTAAACAGAATTAACACTGTCTGTAACAGCGTTGTAGTTGAGGTCCTCCTCTCAAATAATGCTGCAGCTGAAGTTTACTGGTGTAATTTACTGGGTTTTGTTGGAATAAAATGTATTCATATCATGTGTGCGCATAAACATTATATTCACTTAGTGCATTATATTAATCATGTGTGTTAAATTCATTATATTTTGAGTTAAAGAGCAAAAGCATTACACATAGTCTGCTTGGTTTCAGTGTGATAGTTCATAAGTTTACTGTGACCTTATAATAGCTTGTTTTGGTACAATGTGTCCAACCATAGCTCTGCCGAGTGTGTTTAGTTCTGAAAAGCAGGGCCAAGGGTGGTTTGGGACACGTCCTGTGTTTGGGTGAAGGTCCTCTCCAGTAGCAGTCTGAGACCTGTTATCTATCTTGCAGGCCAAGCTCTGCTAGGCACCAACCTTCTGAAGACAAAACACAGCGCACAAACATGTCACGTGGTAGCAACTGAACCCCCCTGTGCACATAAGATCATGCAGAAAGGGAAAAGAGTCAGACAAACTTAGGGAGAGCTATGGATGCATAATTCTCTGTAACCTTGTCTCTGGAATATATTCTATTGTAATAAACGTTCTTTTATCCAACCTACGGACTTGAAGCCTTCTTCCTGAAAGAATCTAGAAGGGCAGGATTTCGGCCCAACAGTTTCTATGAAATGGACTATTCCCCTACTCACTCGCCCAAAACTAGGCTGGGATCCTACCTAACGTTACATTCTCAGGTTCAGCTGGTTCAAATAAGTTGAGCTGCTCCACAATCTTTCCACGTAGGCTTCTTAGCCAAACCTTGGCAACATCAGTGGCTGGGTATCACTGAGGTCTGGTTGAACCATGATTTCATGATTTGGGTGCTTGGGAAAGAATAGTCCTCATGTCGCCCTCTTGTGGTTAGATTTAAACGCCAAAGGAAGCTAGCGTTACCAGCAAATCTATAGCTGACGGGATTGGTAGCTCCTATGTAGGCTTACCATCAAGTTAAGTAGGCTAAATGTTTCCTACACTCTAAACAGTGTTAAGTACGACGTATAAAGAACAAGCCGTGTACTCCCAATGCCCGAGAGTAACACCTCGTTTTTTCAAAACAATCAAATGAAAATATGGGACGAATTTCTTTAGATGGGTCAGTGTCAGTGAATGCCTCATTTTTAATTGCTATATTTCCTACAACGGTGAACGCAACACGTAACTTCGCTTTGGTCACACGGTCAATGACATCAGCAAAAGCTTTACCGAGACAGATGTGTAACGTAACGTTGCAACACATGTAATATAGCGTTAGTACTACCTGTGAGCACCAGGGCTTTATTCTCACCGTGAGTGGACCTACCTGGACGGACAAGCAAACTCTGACGAGCAAAATCTCAGGATAAACCGTTTTAAGGACAGGGTGCCTCTATTGGTGCTAACAGTTAGCTAGCATACCTGGTGAACTTTTACCTTCGTTGCTTAATGTGTTTGACAATCAACTTTATCCAACTCGAGCAAGCCAACCAGGCAGCTGAAGTTATATAACGTTAGCTAAATACAAGGACGGACTTAGAACGCTACAAGGGTAAGATTTTAGTTTTGTTAGCTAACTGTCAAAGAGTTTCTGCTGATTAGCCAGTCCGCCTTCCTTGCGTCGTTCGAGGTCATTCTGTAGCCGCTCTCTAAGATAGCCAGTGGTTAACGGGAAGCTAGTCATGAAGAGCCTACCGTATTTCTGCCGGGGAGAGGTTATTCGAGGCTTCGGGAGAGGAAGCAAAGAACTGGGAATCCCGACAGGTGAGTTCATTATCTGCCATTAATCTGTATGAACTGTTGGGTAACGTTAGCTAATAACCTACAGTATACGTATCTTACGCTAGCTAGGTCAGTCTAAATTGGTCCAGAGTTCATTTCACCAGAGAGAGAACCAAAGGGACGTTGACTTCAGATAATTAATAACACTGGCGGTCTGTGGTTTTGACCTAAATGTCCGCCAGCCTTTCTCGGATGATTAGCTACGCAGACAACCTGGATACTGTTAATTCCTAATTGTTGCAGTTACCGATTTGCACTAAACAGCATTGATGACGAACCCTTTTTCACCCAAAGACCGCGCATTGTTTTTCTCATTGCGGTAAATGTTAGTTGAGTAACGGAACTTGACGGATGTTTCTAGAAATTTGTAGTGACGTCATATCTTAAGCCTGTGGTTCCCAAACTAAGGAACCCAACATAATTTGAGGCACACAGTTTGTTTGGTTTTCAGGAAATTGTCAAACATACATACACACACATATATATATAT
>NC_045737.1:6855840-6859851 GCF_008692095.1 Etheostoma spectabile
ATATATATATAGTAAAAGCTTTTTGTATTAGCTTGTACAAAAGAGAATTTTGTCCCCAACCATGCAGAGCTTTGAAACATTTGCCAAAAGTACGCAGTGTGTTACCCACTGTAACAAAATCATATCTAACATTATCAGTTTCTAGTCCTGGTTATCTTAACATCCAGTTAATAAATAATACATGTATTCATCTGATTCTAGTTGACAGTGAGCAAGACACTAACTTTCAGGAGGAGTGGTTTCCCTTACTTTTTCATTCCTTCCCCTGACTCTTCCTCCCTTTCTCTCTCCCATCTCCAGCCAACTTCCCTGACTCAGTGGTGGACAACCTTCCAGCAGATATTGGCACAGGAATCTACTACGGCTGGGCCTGCGTCGGTAATGGTGATGTCTACAAGATGGTGATGAGCATTGGCTGGAACCCTTACTACAAAAATACCAAGAAGTCCATGGTCAGTACAAGAAAAGCAGCATTCTCTGCAAACTGTTCGAGAAAGTGTGCACTTTGCCAATCTATTTCTAAGATGTTTAATAGTCTTTGACAATTGAGCGTTTAAAGGCAGCCATGGGAATCAAATTTCCCACAGTGGGACAAAACAAATTTGAATTAAAAAATAAAATGAATACCCTTTTTGTTGAGAGAAGAGAATAGTGGCTAAAGTTTGTAATATAACACATTTTTGGACACATTTCTTTAAGAAACACCCTAAACTGTTCAATAAAATAAAAAAAATAAAAGTTGTGAATTAAGTCACAAGATTTAATTTAAGTGTTTGGTGCAAATATTTAAGTCTTTAAGTCTTAAGGCTGTTTTCAAGATAGTCATGCTTTTTTGGTATTATTAAAATAGTATTGTATACTTTGTACACACTAAGCCGTTTTTCTACATGTATTTTGAATCAAAATTGTATTAATTGTAATTTCATTTCAGCTGTTCTAATACATTCTGGTTTGATGCAGTTCATTACATTTGACAGTTGCAGTACCCTTTTAAGAAATACTTTTTTTTTTTTTATTCTAGGAGACCCACGTGATTCACACATTTAAAGAGGACTTTTATGGGGAGATTCTCAGTGTTGTCATGGCGGGCTACATCCGTCCAGAGAGAAGCTACAACTCACTTGGTATGACACCACTCTCTCTCTCACACACACACTCCTATTTCTGTATGCCTTCACTCAAAGGTCTAACATTTTTAATGCCTCCAGATTTAATCTTTTTTCCCCCCTCTTAACCCACCATGATTCCCCCTTCCTATACACTCGATTATTCTTCTCTTTGCACCTGACTTCTTTACTGCATGTCTTCATTTCTCTTTAATTTCTGTTGTTAACAGAAGCGCTCATTGCAGCCATAAACAGCGACATTGAGGAGGCCAAGGTCAAGTTGGAGCTCCCTGAGCATCTCAAACTGAGAGACGACAACTTCTTCACCAGCGCTCCCAGCTCGTCGTCAGCCCTGCCCCCCAACACTGCATCCACATCACAGACTATTATAAATGGTCACTGACAGCTGGCTGTGACTGTAGCACATTGTACACACACACACACACACACACACGTTTCTATATACACACAGGTGTATGCACTAATTATGATGCAAAACATCATTCTGAGATCTCTGACCCGTTGTCATGGCTGCATAAACAACCAATCTTTTTTTAATTGTATTTTTCTTTTACCTCTTCAATGTGTCTCAATTGTTTAACTTCCTGAATGTTTCTTTGCAGACTGCTTTTGTATATACTCACACCAGATTGCCTCTTCTAATAGCATAACTGTGTATCTCTTTGGTCTTACTGGTCCTGCTGTATATTTGGAATCTTTTATGTAAGAAGGTACTTTAAATTAAAAAAAAAAAAAGAAATACAGATTTTGGCATTAGGGTGACCACAAGTAATTTTGTAAAAATTTGTATATAACGAAAGACTCAAATGGACTGTAAACTCAAGTCTGAACACTATCTAGCCAAGGTTGAAAATACGATACTTATGTCCTTTTCTGTGGATGTTTGTTTCTGTGTCAGATGGTTAGAGAGAAAGTCTGGGCATTATTATCTGTAACAAAAACACTGCATTGCTGCAGTAGGGTCAATTGTTTTTCAGGTTCATTTGTTGCAATTATTTATTCTAGTTTACATTGGGACCAGGGTTACTGCTTGTAGGATTAAAGTTTCAACAATACATTTATATGTCCGTTTTGTTATTTCCGTATATTAGGGTAAGATGCAATGGGAATACAATTCATTCTAATTTTGTAAAGCAAAAAATAGGATGAAATATTAAAACTTATGCACATGGCTGGCCAAGAGCGCTTTTTGTTTGAAAACCGCAGGATGTTGTTAATGTCCTAACATCAGTGGTGATATCAATGATTTCTTAATTTAATTAAAATAAAGATCTCAGAACTTAAATTTTCCTGTTACTTTCCCCTTAAATCAATTACTAAAAGTTAAGAAAATTCCTGTAAGATTGCATCACATGTGCTCCTATGAATTCTGCTCTCATAACAGTTAAATTTCCAGCAAAAGCAGAGCGGAAGTAAGACAAACAGTCCCTGTGGATGTGTAGATGAGTGTCACAGCAAGAATGAGAACTAAAGCATCGGCTTGGCTCGTGAAGGGAAAGCCAATGTTGACTTAACTGCTTAAGCAGCTAAGAAATTAGAACAACTTGTCCTTCGGTAATAAGTATTTATCTCTAAAGGATCCCCATTTTCAACTAGTATGAGAACAGTTAATACTAAATAGACAACAATGGAAATGTGATATTATAACCCCCTGTGACACAGATGAGGAACCAGTTAAATTAAGATCACACTTCCACACATCGGTTTACATAGGCTCAAAACAGATCTCTACTTATTTAAAACTATACTATATTAATTTAGCTTTCTTACATAGCACAATCTCTCACCAAATTCAATGTGAACATGTTACTAGGCTTAACAATCACAGTGAACGGATACCAGCAGACACTTTTGTGTTGATTTGCATGCAATTCTTTGCCAAATCACTTCAACTCACCTTCATACAACGGCAGGTTAATTCATAACACATTTTCATCAAGAGTGCACACTCACAACATACATCAAAATACAGCTTTATTATGAAAAAAAATGATTCACAGCACATTTCAACTTAACCAAGTACAGAGAAAGATCCTAATCATTTACTTTTCCCATTTTTCTGTGAGTGGGGCATACATCTGTTATTATCTCAGGGAGACCGCAAAGAAAGGCAGATACACAACCCTAAGGTCAAAACAGAGCTAGAGTAGAGCTAAGAGAATATACCTTTAAGGGAAAAGTTGTACAAAATCCCTTCTGCAATATTTTTCTGTGTTTTGAGCATTATTATTCTGAACACACTCAGCAACACGGAGATGCCAACATTTCACTGTGGTCTGAACAAGATGAAACCACTGACAAAAGATGTTCCTCTCTGTGTAAACCAAACTGAAAAGATTCAAAGCACCACACACGGTTACAGATCAGATTATACTTCAGTATTAAGTACTGTACTTGTTTTTTTTTCTCTTAAATTCAAATAGGGATTTTACCCTGCAATCTAACATAAATCAAACAATATACTGTATATTAAGTTTTCAGACATAACATTCAATGTGAGCAAATAAAGTGTTATACAATGAAAAATGTCCATTAGACTCACATCACTTCTCTCTCAAAAGAGCGTCACAGGCCTAAAGGGCGGAGTTATATAAGCTTGGAAAGGGGTATGGTTTTAGTGGTGATTGATAGTCCATAATTGAAGCAGGTCAGGGCAAAACTTGATTTTTAACAACTCAGTGTAGCACAAACTAATGTTATTAATGAGCCTTAAACCAGATGATGCAGAAACAGGACGTATATCCCATTAGGCAAATGTAACATATTATCTCTGTTTCTAATGTAATAGGCATTCTGTCCAAATGAATTGAAAGTCCTTTCTCTAAGTGATATCAGCGGACAATAACTACTGCATTATGTTATGTTTAGTAAACACATTTTCTTT
>NC_045737.1:6859861-6888031 GCF_008692095.1 Etheostoma spectabile
ATTAATTCTAGAAAATGTAAACAGACACATGGAAGGTTATATGATTGTCAGCACATTCAAAACGTTCCCTGAGGTTTGAGGCTCAAAAAAGAAGTCAAACTCTTCTTCTCAATCAAAGCAATATGTTGCATAATCCAATAAAGTGAACCAAAACTATTAATATTGAGGCTAGACCAATCGTCAACATCCAACTTGACCCAGCAGCCAAACGTCTCTGACAACTTCTTCTCTAGAATTTCAGTTGCAGCCATTATAAATGTTATCAACATATTGATTTGTAACTGGCTTGTATGACTAAAATGTCTTGGAAATGTGATGTCATTGAAAAACATGGCTGGGCGCCTGGGGAGCTCACCTGGTAGAGCGTGTGCCCATATACAGAGGCTCAGTCCTTGACGCAGCGGCCGTGGGTTTCGGTTCCGGCCTGCGGCCCTTCACCCACAATTGCTTCACCTGTTGATTAGACTGACTTGATTTGAAGAGGTACTACCTTTAAAAAATAATGAAATAGACCATGTATCTAAAAAAGGGTGAGAAATAATTGTTGTGTTCTCATTGTTTAAACTACAATCATAGCAAGGAATTATTATTTTCCCTTATTTTAAAGCACTTTGTGCTGCATTTCTTGTATAAAAGGTTCTTTACAATTTTTAAAACATATTATTATTATTATTATCATCATTATATAAGGAAGAGCTACTTTTCTCCAGTCAGGTCTGCTTTCTTTTCATCTGTATGAATAGCTCTCATCATCATACTCCAACTCAATCTCATCTTCTTCCAAGAGTCCGTACTTGAACTTCCGATACACCGTCCCATCTTGTCCCATGTACACAATGTCATCATCTTCTTCTTCCTCCTCATTATCTTCACATGTAATGATCCGATCGCTGTACTCCCCAAAGGAAGATGTGGTGGGTTGTGAGGCAATGCCTCCATTGGTGTCCAGTTTCTCATAGCCTCCTGTTTTGAGTTTTGGTGCCATTGCAAGTGATTTAGATCTAGTATTGAGGAAGAGGAAGACCCCTCCGCCCACAGAGAGGATAATCAGCACACAGGCAGTGACAAAGAGTTTGGTGCTGCTGCCATAAGCCTCTAAATCCTCACCGTCCCTGAACACAAAGTTGACACCCAGGATGCACTCCTCTGAGAAGGAGATGGAGCACACCATTAGGTTACAATGACAAGTATAATCTCTATACTAAGTATGTTTGTAATTAATCCTTTGAGTGTGTTTTACAAGAGGCTTTTTTCAATTAAATGCAGTCTTGTCTGTGATGGCCAGAGGCCAAAAAACATTGGGAAATTCCTTGTATCAGGAACATATATATCATCATTTTTAAAACACTGGAAACCTCTGTTTGGTAGGAAGTCATGCCTATCCAGTAGAGAGAACGCGATCAATTAGATGAATTATACAGGCAACCATTACAATTTAAAGATGCCCTGGAACACACACACACACACACACACACACTATATTCCAGGAACACTTCTAAATACAGTATGTATCTGTGTGTGTTTTGTTGGAAGTCTGTGCTCCAGTGTGGGTTTTTGTTTACCTTGTGAGACCTTGCAGTCACAGCACTCCCTGGGTATTGGTTCATCATCAAGACGTGTCTCATTTCCACAGCAGGACAAGCAGCGGCCATCATCAGACAGGATCTGGAGTGCACGGCACACTGTGCAGCTCCACATGCTTGGACTTCGGCAGTCCAAGCAGGACGGGTCACATGCCTTGCAGTTTGGCTCTTTGCTCTCGGACTCGGAGCCCTAAAGCAGCAGAAGAATTTGTTACACAGCAGACTGTATCTCCAATTATACTGCTTCATGACTTACAGAGCAGCCTAGCCAATAGCTATGATATGTTATTCATTTATCAAGAGGAAAATGTGAAAGGTTAGTTGAATGTAAACAGAAACACTCTTTGTAGAAGAAGTAACACACAAGCTGTGTCACCTGCGAAGCAGCGTAGAAGCCTACAAGACACTGGGATTCACAGATGCCTCCCATGAACGTGTAGCCTTCATAACAAAGCTGACAGGCCAGAGCGCCCTTATCTGGAAGGAGAGAGACAGGGATAGAGAGATATGAATAACAACACTGTTATGTCAAATGGCTGAACTGGAATTTCCTGATTAAAAGCAAATCATAAGGCGAAAAGCAAAAGTATGTCAGAGCTTAGGGGGAAACTATGATAAATAAGACATTTGTTATCATCGTACTGTGGCGAGCATTATACACTAATTTGAGAATATACATAGAGATGCGGTGTAAAATATGTTATGTATTACACAGAATATTTAGATATACTGTATATAGAGATATGTTCTGTAAACTGTGACACAACAATTCATGCTTAATAATTAATAACCCCGCCCAAAGAAAACACACATGGCAGAAATAAGCCATGACAAGGTTTTGTTACCGCTGCAGGTTTTGCAAGTGGGGTGACCCTTATGACAGGTCTTGGACCGGCTGTCTTGGTAGTAGCCTGGAGGGCAACTCTGCAGGCATTGTCCCTGCTGCTTCAGATAGACGTAGCCCTCCCGACAGCTCAGACAGTTTCTGTTACCACGACCCCAACACTGGCTACAAGAGGGGTCACATCGCTCGCACACCATGGTGGTGGTGTTGCCGAAGTGACTTAAATAGAGAGACAATATCCGTTTAGTTTATGATGTTCTTTGATGAAAAAGAAGAGAAGACTTTGTGTGTCTGTGTGTTCTTCTAACCTCTCTGAACAGGTTTCAACGCAGCTGCTTCCCTGCTTGAAGAATCCAGTTTTACAGTTGACACACTGCACACTGTGTCGACCAACACAGGACTTACAGCTGAAGTGACAGCGCTCACACGCACGTTCATCCTTGTCCTCTGCATAGTAACCCACAGGACACTCCTGCATACATGTGTTGTCTGATGGATACAAACACAAAGCAACAATGTGTAAAGGATTCCTATTGGTGGCGAAGGAGCATAGCATTTACTATTATGATGTAACTTACTCAGTAGGAAGTTTGGCTCGTTGCAGCTGAGACATTGGTCTTTGCCTGGCCCAGAACAGCGATGACAGAGTTTGTGACACTGTTGGCAATCCCCATTATGGTCCATGTATGAGCGCAGAGAGCACTCACTGTAGAACACACAGTGTCCACTGGCATCTGTACGCCTGTTGGTACCGCAGCTGAGGCAGGATGAGGGCTCATGGCCTGAGCAGGTCTGACATGACCTGTCACAATCTGGAAACATGAAAAGCAATGAGACACTCATAAATTCTGTAAAGATGGAGTAGCATTTTTCTTTTTTTTCTTTTGCTTGATTATAATAAACATCCACCTTCCCTACCTCTGCATTCATTGGTGGTTGCATCATAGTAAGTGCTTTCGGGACACTTAGCCAGACACTCTCCATTGTAACGGACAGCTTTCGGGTTGCGACACACATGACAGTCATCAAAGCCTGGTCCGTCACAAGACGCACAGTCGGAATGGCAACGCACACACTCCTGTGGCTCCTCGCTGGCAAAGTAGCTATCGGGACAATCATCCAAACACTTATCCCCATGGAGGAAGTAGTACTGGTCACACTCTGGGAGAGAGAGAGACATTATGCAAAATTAGAATCAAAACAGTGTTGTTTACATCGTTTGCAAAAAACAAAGAAATCTACGCCAGTGACTCCAGTTTTTTATTTTAAAACTGGACTTCACCAATTCCTGGTATAACCGATAATGAGTAATTTAAAAAATAACTGGACTTAATTGCTTATTGATATGAGCTCTTACACTATTCTAGCCTACACAATGTTATGGTTATTGTTATTCAACATTCAACATATTCAAATTATATGTAAATGGATAAGTATTAGAAGTAGCCTTTCATTTGTGCCTCAGTTTCTTCGCACTCATACTGCCCAATCAGCAACTCCTATCATTTTGTGGTGTCCATTTTCACCTCTTCTTCATTCCCTCTGGCAGCCCCCACTTCCTATTCCTAAACCAGCTCTTTATAAGACTTATAAAAAGCTTTTTTGTGTTTGACCTCAGTGATAACCATGCAACTACCACTCACATACTGTAATCATCAATCATGAAAACCTATACGTTTAGAAAAAAAAATGGCATATCATTTCGACTACTACCATTTAGAACTAAGAGGTAGTGTACAGCATGTGCTGAATTTCAGTCATCAAGAAGGACAACATGTCTGTCTAAAGTGGATACATTTCCAGTTAAAGGTACTACTAATAAAGCTACTCTGACCCTGACAAAGGATGGTTTTATCTGTTTTTTTATTTCCCCAAATAATGTCTCCTGTATTCCCTGCATCCTTCTTGTCAGCTGATATTCCTCTGGTCCTCACTTAACCCTTTTATTTCTTATATTTAGGCTTCATGTCTGAACTATTTGCAGTCCGCAGAGCAGAGAAGGAGCTCGTCCTCTATCCAGCTACTTCCATATTAATCTAAGTCACTTCTCAAAACAACCCCTCTTCTTAATCCTTCTCTCCACATCTTCCATTTCTCTACTCGCCACAGCTCCACCCAGTGTACTCACTCTTGCACAGGCCGTCTTGATTGCACTCTCTACAGTGAACTGGACAGCGATGGCATTCTGTCTCGTTGGCGTAATAACCCTCTAGACAGTTCGACCTGCAGGAGTGGTCCAGCAGTAAGTACTTTTTATCACAGCTCAAACAGTGAGAGGAACTTCCCTGGCAGGATGTACACTCTGGAGCACACGGCTGGCATACATCATTTTGAGGAAACCCTCTGAGAAAAAGGCAGAGAATGATGTGTCACTGATGTTTTATGATGGATGGTTTTCATGCGCAAGTCAAGAAAACATGAAAAGCACCTCGGACACTCCACCACACACACGTCATCGTGGAGGTAAAGCCCACTGCGACAGCGCTGGCACTGCTGGGCGTCCTGGCACTTGACACACCCTTCCGAGCAATCTTCACACTGGCTGGACGCCTTGTTGGCAAACGTGCCTAATGGACAACGGGACGTGCAGGTCTGTTGAGCTGTCAAAAAATGACCTGAAGACGGAAAGACAAATCACCAATACAAGAATAAGCAACCAGTGCACAATCATTGTCAGTGGTGAACAGCTTGTTTGAATTCACACAGCCCGCCAAAGAAAAAACATGTACTTTGGTAGAAAGTTTGCAAACATCTAAGACACTAAACATTTTCAGAAATGTTTTCAGAAGCTCAGTCTAACGTGACATCCAGACAGCAAATGTTTACCAGAGTTGCAGCTGTTGCAGTCCTCTTTCCCTGCACCAGAGCAAGTCTTACAGAAGGAGCTGCACAGCTCACACTCGCCAAGACCTGAAGGTAAACGGAGACCAGGACAAAATATGTAGACATGAATGACAAGAAAGAAACAAGATGGGATCAAAAACAGACTAAAGGATGTGTTACTGAGTACCTAATGAGAAATAGAAAAAACATATTTCACTGCACGCTTCAGTAATTGACAGCAGTAATTTCATTTGGGCTTGATGTTTGTGAGCTGTAGAAAGTCAGCAGGTGATGTTGACAACATTTAGTAATGAGGTAAAAATTAACATTTGCCGTACTGTTCCTGAAGTGTTTCTCAGGGCAGGTAGACAGCTGTGGGTCCTTTAAACACTCCCCCTTTACCAGCTTGAATTCGTCCTCGCAGGAGTCACAGTCGTCATATTGTGGCCCTCCGCAGGTACGGCAGGCACGGTGACAAGGCTCACACTCCCTGCTCTCCTCGTCCACAAAGAAACCTTCCTTACAGTGATCCACACACTGTTCATCTGGACACACAATTACACATTTACACTTACTATACACACCATTATACTTATGATTCTTTAGATAGAAAGAAATACTGTCATTGCTGACACTTGTTTTGTACTTGCCAAGGGATGGGGACTTTTACTGTGATATGTACAGCTATTTTTCTTTTTAAATAAGGGGTATCTATTAAATTACAGTAGATTATATCAAAATCAGATATGGATTACAGTTTTGCCAGAAATGTCCCCAGCTGATATTCACACCATAACTCAAAATTATAAATTGTTCAAATACCAGAGACGTAGAATCCTTCTTCACACCAGTAGCACTGGGTCTGGTCGCAGATTACACATTGTTTGTCTTCACACGGAGCACATATCATGGTGTTGTTTTCACTGTAGGTCTGATCTGGACAGGACTGATGACAGTCTGTGCCCAACCTGACAGACAGACAGATAGAAAGATGGATAGTGTAAGTATGAGGTTGTATTAACATTGCGGTGCAACTTAATTACCTAACTCTCAACCGAAGACACTTACTGATAGTAACCGTCTTCACATTTGAGGCAAACTGTTTCCTGAGTCTGACCTCCTGAATCCTCTATGGTGAAGAGCAGAAAATAATGAAATCATTAACAACAGATCAGGCATGTTGTGATTTCTGGACTTCCTGAAATAGCTCTGTTTGCAATCTCAAGGCAAGAAGACAGAAAAAGAGAGCATAAGTATTTGCTGTTGCAACTTTTGTCCAAATCACATTTACAGTAATTATGAAGTCGTATTTCTGACCTATTCTAACTATTCCCTCACAAAAAAAACAACATAAAGATTAAGTTACTGTGGTGGTAAGTGTTAATGCTGTGGTAAGTCTGTTTATCTAATTCAAATGAAAAAATGTGGAAACTACCTTATCTTATCTACCTGCACCCAAGGACAGCGCAGTCATTTTTTAAAACCAAGTTTCCCTAAACACCAGCAGGAGGCACTCTGACAACACTAAACAATAAATGTGTTCAGTTTGCTGTAGAACTGAATGGCACTCACAGATTCATTATCAGAATATCATGATCAGTGTCGATCTAGCAACAAATTACCCAGAAGCCCTTAAATAAATGTAAAACCCAAAGAGATTTCAGTTCACATCTATCTACATCTGTTATTTTGTGTGTGTGTGTGCGTGTGTGTGTGTGTGTCAGAGAGAGCGTGCGTGTGTGCGTGTTTCTGTCCTGTCTGTGCAGCACTGCAGGTGTACTTTTGCTGATCAACACAAAAACAAGCATAATGTCAGTGACAGGTAATGTAGAACACTATACACACTATAAACACATTTGCTGTTAATGTGTATTTTTTTTATTGACTGACTGAGACTGGGGTGAACCAACGCAGGGGATATTAATAAGTAATAAGTGTGTGTGTGTGTGTGTGTGTGTGTGTGTGTGTGTGTGTGTGTGTGTGTGTGTGTGTGTGTGTGTGTGTGTGTGTGTGTGTGTGTTAATTAATTCCTGCTGTCAATCAAAACCATCCAACTGGTTACTGAGAAAGAGCCATGCTGTCATCCAAGTCCAACGGTGTCAAAACATCTCCAAGGACAGAGGGAGCAAGAAGGGGGGGCAAGAGGAAGAGAAAGAAAGGATCAAGAAGCAGACAGAGCAAGAAATGGTAAATGAGAGATAGAGGGAGGAAAAGAAAGTAATGGAAATAACTACTGAAAAAGCTCCTTCTGCAGACTTTCCCTAGGGACATTCATCCTCTCCATCGACCCCCACACCCCATTCCTCTCTCAGTCTCCTTCCAGCACCCACAACTTAACACTGCACTGGTTTGCACTTCAATGCAGTTGACAAGCCACTACCTGTGAAAGCTATTACTCATACAGAGAGAGACTGGGAGAAAGGAAAGGTGGGAGGGACAGAGGAGCCGGAAATCATGCCTTCAGGCTGTGTCTATGTGAAGAGAGAAAATAGCTCCCGCATAAATATTAACTGTGAAAGCAAGGGAGGGGGGATTTCAACAGAATTTAAACAGGCATACATATCCTGAATCATGCACTTGTGGAATGTGCAAGCACACATACATACACATTTACAATTTACACACACACTCACAAGCTACATATTACACTAGCACACTCACACGATATACATGCACACAATAACACATTAACGTGATTAGCACTCAGTAAAAAGAGGTGATACAAAATCAGGAGTGGGGATAGATGAACTCAGTTTTACTCTCAACTCAAATCAACACTCTTTAGTTTGAGAAAATGACATGTGTGCTTATCAAGAAATGTTTTAGAAGAAGATTGCTAATGGAGTAAAACAGAATAGATTTGTAAATATAATGAAGCAAAACATTCATGAGAAAGACAGATATAAGATGCCCTGTATCAAAACAACTGAGAACTGGAGGTGAGATGAGCTTCAGCGTGCCAACAGCCTCTGACAGTAAAGCACAGGAATACTTCTTTCCTGAAGCCTAATGTAACCAGAAAAGATCAATAGTAGTAAATATTGAAACAAAGTAAACAAATCAAGGTGCATTGCACAGCATGTGTAAATCATCTTGTCTTGAGGAGACCAAGGAGGAGGACTTGTGAAGTTTAGAGAAAATATAAACACAAAGGCGCACACAGACTAATTAGGGATGTGTCAGCAGTGGTGCTCCCTAACAGAAGAAGCAATGTCGCCATGTGCCAAGGACGACCAAGATAATAAAGGCTATGTACACCCAGCCTGAGAGAGCTCTTATCATTGGGCTAAACAAGACATGTGCATCACTGCCATTCCCCAAGTTACACAGAGCCAAATTTATTTTTAAAGGCCAAGATCACAAATGACAAATTTGCCTCGACGGGCTTTACAATCCGTACAGCATATGACACCCTCTGTCCTTTGACCCTCAATTCAGGTAAGAAAAAAACTCCACAATAAAAATCCTTTAACAGGCATTATAAAGAAGCATATTCAAAACATAACTGATCCCCAAAAAAATATTTTTGAACCCCTATGAAAAGAGGATTAATTGACATAAAACTGACGATGAGTTAAAAAGAATTAATTTGATGGAGGAGATTGGAGAGAGGAGGGGTTGCTGCATCTTGTCACACACCATCAGGCTGGCGAGCTCATTGATAGATCTTACAGCACGCCACAAACTAACATACAAACACACACACACACACACACACACACACACACACACACACACACACACACAGCTCATTTACTAAATTGTAAACCTAATCCAAAATCTATAATCTAATCCTAAACTATATCTAATACTAAATATTTGGTTTAAGAACCACACTCAAATCCTCAGATGTCAACCATGTCTTAACAGTACTGTAAATGTCTAAAACTGGTTTCCATAAGCATAGAAATGCCAAATGAGAACATAGTGTAAGCATGCACACACATATTAGATGCCAGACACTCCACTGCTGTTTCATCTTCACTTTAGCCTGTAGCCTCGCGTCACAGGGCCAATCATCACAAATCTCTAATCTGCTGACTGACTTGTTTAGCTTGCAGAATTGTGATTACTAAGAGCGGGTGGGTGGCAAGCTGGGAGGGTGAGCATTTCTGGGAGAAGGAAGTGCTCTTGTGACTCTTCGTGTGGCTTGTACTGACAGGGTGAAGTGTACGAGCACAAGGAATGATACATTTCACAGTGTTGAGAAAAAAACACAAATCTTTTACAAAATACCATTCAGAAAAAGACACTTTTAGCGTCCTGTTTAGCTGAGTACAAAGGTATGTTGATTTTCTTTATATTTATTGACAGTCTAGAGGTAAACAGCAGTGGAAGGACTAATAATTACCGGCAGCATTTCCCAGGAGTGGAAAAGCTTCTTCTTTTTTAAACCCTTTGCAGGATAGATAATATCTGACTCTGACATCAATTAGATTTCAGTTAGGTGTTCCTTATGGAGAAGATAATCAACATCAGTCCTACAAAAAGTAAAAAATGTCAGATCTTCTGCATATGACTCCAAATACTAATGTGGTATCTAAATGGGGTATGGTGTCTGATTATAAAGTAAATCTACATTTAAGAGATTCTAAGAGATTGTTGATTTGGTTTGTCCAAATGACTTCCCTAATGAATGAAGAATAAACAAAATGTTAATTAACTGCAGAACACATTATATTTTAATAACTTAACTCAGTTGCTGGGGCTCATTTGAAATAAATGTATGATGATGTATCTGCGGTAAAAGAGAGCCTACAGCAAAGAGTGAGGTGCAACAGCGGCCAATGGCAGCATCATTAGTAAGTGCCGACACCGCACCTGACAACTTCACTGTCAAACACATTTAGTAGCCTTCAGTAAATCGTCCTTTATCTTTTGATTGCAAGCTTTCCTGATATCTCATTGTATCTCGCGCCTGAGGACTGAAATGATAAAAGTGTTCTCATCTACATTTACTCAGACTGAAAGACATGGCAGTGTGCTGTAGCTACAGCATGTAGCTGCTGATGAAGCTATAGTGCACTTGGTTTTATTTCTACGCTTTGATTGATGAAGAAGGTGAAAGAGGTAGGAAGAGAGAGAGGGGTAAGAAAAAGAAGCGGTCTATTTACTGTGTTCACATTGCTCGCAGCCTTCGTCACAGGGAAAACAGTCCTCGTTCTCTGCGTCTGCAACCTCACCTGATGAAAACGGCAGATAAAATAGTGGATTACAAATACATAACACACAAGAAAAGGATGATAAAAAGGCATATGTCCCTTTGGTGAAAATCATTGAGTTATTTGTTAATTGCTCAATACTGGACAACATAGTTATTTAAAATAAGGTTTGGTAAAGGAGAAAAAGACATTTAAAGCAACTTTTAAGCCTGCACAGTTCCTGTCTAACACAACAAATAACTCACGGATGTTTTAAGTGGAGTGCAGTTTATCTTACAGACGTAAAAACCAAATTACTATTACCAAATGACCGTATTTTTGCATGTTAGCATGTTATTTTTTTGTAACATAAGATGATAACATAATAAGATGTTGCCAGTTTAACAGTGATTGTCTTATTTTAGAAATACACACCTTTTAGCTGAATTTTGTAATATTTATATTTTATTCATGTCACACTGTTACATCAATCAATGTGGTGTCATTGCTCTGCCTCTGGTAGCAATACAGAATGAGAAGAGAAGAGAAGAGAAGAGAAGAGAAGAGAAGAGAAGCTAGGTACAAGCTGTCTGTGGAGCCTGTTAAGACCTGCCTGCTACAGATATTATAAGAATTTTCTGTCATCCTCCCACTTATACATTTATTATACTTGCATACAAACTCTCATCATTACCCCTTATCATTACTCTCACATTCAAGGTGGTGAAGTTGTAACTCCCCACCTTCACCTCTTCTCCTTATCTGAATATCTTCTTTTTCCCTCAAAGCATTTCAGCTCTTTCTCAATCCTTCTTTTTTTTCGATGTCATACAATGTGATAAAGTGGAATGTGTTCACCTTCCACAGTCTCCTTAAGGATATTACTGTAAAGACATTCAGCAAATGTTCTTTGCTAGATTACCAACATGAATGAAAAGCAAGGAAATCAGCACTGACTGTATTTGTCTGGTAGGGCATTTTCATTTGTTTCTTTAAAAAAAATGTCAAATAATAGACATCATGTTATACCTGTACACAATGCAGTGTTTTTGTATTTCTGTTATGTTGTTTATGCTTGGCTGAATGGGTTTCTTGGCCATGTTTTTCGTCTTCTGATACTATTCAGATTCCTTTATTTTATTTTATTTGTATCTATTCTAATCTACAGTAAATATATGTATACATGTTATATGTGTGTGTAGCTTGAAGAGGCTACAACATGTTTGTCATTGCGCAGCCCTATGTTGTAAAAGGACAAATAAATGAACTTTGTAACCTTATGCAATATGACTGTTATCTTAGAGCTTAACATTCTTCCTCTGAACTGCACATTTTTCACACCTGACGCTGACATCCAAACACTTTTAGTACTATAGTGAAATAGCTCAAAGAAGCCAATAGTTTCCTATTATGTGGTCAATCCATGCATATTATATGCAATTGTAGCACTGGGTGTTGGCACATTTTCTTTTGGCATATATTTTGTGCTTGAATTTGAATACCTGCTTTGAAACAAGGTCGCTGTGCTACATGTGTGTTCCCTGAGGTGATATTTGCCAAATTCAGCCCAGCTCTGTGACAGTGGTGCTGAGTGAACAGTGGCAGCTATTTATCAACAGTGACATATAGATGATATCTTTTTTGTTCATGCTTATTTTTTTGTCATACAACATTAACAACATTCAGCATTTCAACTACAGAATTAACAAAGAGTGCTTTTCATAGTCCCATTAGTAAATGAGCATGTAACAAAGTCTACTGTCTCTCACCTGAACTGCACTCCAACGCGACACACTGGCCATTTCTGAGCTTATGTCCTGGGCTGCAGTGGAGGCAGTGATCTGCTGATGAACAGATGATGCAATCTGCAGGACAGGGTTCACACAGTCTCCTCGAAGAGTGAAAGAACCCCTCTGGACAGACGTCTCGACACTGACTCTGAAACAGGTACCTGGCCACCCCAAACTTATCTAGATGGAGCAAGTAAAGAAATGGACATTTGTACTAGGATTAAATGGACAAGAACTCTGGCAAGTAAAGAACAAAGAGTGCTGATGCACAAAACAGGTATGCAGACATAATTAATAATACTTAATAGAATTGAATTTGAGTAACTTGAATATAGTACACTATATATCAGACACTTCTGTCTTAATCTGTGAGACCAAATAATGTTTGTGTATATATACTGTCTGTATATATATATATATATATATATATATATATATATAATACTAATGACCTGCTGGCAAATGAAACAAAAATGTCTGTATGAGTGTCTGTGTCTTTAATGTCTCTTCCACCTTTCATTTACGCTCTTCTGCAGCTCTTTCATTCATTGTGTGTGTGTGTGTGTGTGTGTGTGTGTTGTGTGTGTGTGTGTGTGTGTGTGTGTGTGTGTGTGTGTGTGGTGTGTGTGTGTGTGTGTGTGTGACTGGCCAAGATATGAGAGGTTGTTTTGAGAGAGAAATGACATGGGGAAAGACAGATGGAGGGTTTTCTTATGTTATTATTGTTATGTCTCATTGAACCTCAGACAGACCTGCAATTAAATGGAACCACATTTGCAAACAGTCTGACAAACTTGCTGGCTAATTGAGAGTGTGTGTGCACATGAGAGAGAGAGAGAGAGAGAGAGAGAGAGAGAGAGAGAGAGAGAGAGAGAGAGAAGGGAAATCTGGTGTTAATCTTCTCCTTGACTGACTGGTATCTTAAAGTGTATGTGTAGGTGGGTTTGCGTGTAACAGAATCTCCCCAGTGTAAATACATTCATTCTGACAGCCATAATACTGTCTGTGACACTGCGATAAACACAGTTATTACTACCATCTTCAAGTTGATATTTCTTCAGCTGTGAGCCTCTAATGACGTCCGGGTTTTATCATAACGATTGTTTTCACACTTTTTTTTTCTTCTTTTGATTGGCTGCACAGGATCCTAAGACCATAAAACTTGCCAGAAGGTAAGCTTTTTAAAGGAAATGAAAGTAGTCATTAAATCTAGACACAGCTTGTCTTTAACTTGGCTACATCTGAGAGATGTGCAGTGACCTCTGCATTGGGATACAATGAACAACTGACTGATTCCCACCTTGGTTGAATAACTGCTTTAATCAGATTGATTTACCTTTAGAGGATTGATTGGTGTACTCTGGCACAAATGAGCCTTGCCTTGATCCATGTGATGTTACAAAAAGGCACGATTTCGCTTACATTCCAGTCACAGCTAGATAGATGGGTTCTTATGTGAACACCAGTACACCTCTGCAAAAAGCTACCTGTGTCATTGAATAGGCTAAGATTGTGCTGATTTTTATATGGTGGGAAAGAAAAAGAGTGAATTGTTGAAATATATAAGATTGTATTCATGATTTTATCTGGTGCTGTAAGTTAAAGTAATGTAATAATGATTTACTGAAAGAAATGTACAAATGTCAAGGTTTTTTTTGGTTGAATGCGCATTTCATTTTCAAAAAAACAGTATTTTTCGAATCTCGACTCAAGTTATTGTACCTCTGTCACAGCGTGTGCAGTTGTCAGGTCCCTCGTCAGTACACTCATGGCAGGTGTGGTGACAGAGATGGCACTGTCTCTCCATGGCATAACGCCCCGTCTGGCAGCGGATGTCGCAGCGTCCATCATCAAATAACCTGCAAGGGTGGATGTGGTTCACAGAGAACATGCTAAATCAGTAGTAATAAAATAACACACATACTGTGCAACATCTACAAAATAAGAGTCAAACTGACCCAAAAACGTTTTAGTTATTTACTTAGCTGAATACAAAACCTCTCAACTCATAACCTCCTCTGGTTAAAGCAGAATAACTAATTTTAGAATAGACTTGAAAAAAAGATTGCAGTAACAAGAGTTCTTTTTAATAAGCTGCTTTCTACATTTGTATTAGGTAGTTTGAACTGTCTGAAATCACTAAAGTACTAGTTATATCTACTGTGTATCTACACACACACACTGTACAGACAAGACAAATAAGACTCTATCCTCAGCAGTATGATTTTGCGTCTTTTGAACATAGATGTTTGTATGCCAGTGGTTCTCACCGTGTGGCGGGGCAGCTAGTGCAGTCCTCTCTCTCCGGACCCACGCACTGCAGACAGGTAGCATCACAGAGGTGGCACTTTCCATGTCGACTCATGTACTCTCCTACAGATGGAGAGCAACAGTGAACAGCATGACCTGACATCTGCTGCCTCAAGAACCCCTTTTCCAAGAAAAACCTGTCCAAGTAGTTGCTTTCTTTTTGACAAATTTCATAATAAGGTGCTTTATTTTCATTTGTTTACCAGCTTTGTTATGTTTGTTCGTTTTACTTGAGTAACTTGAGTTTGATGCTGTGATGTGTCCTCCTTGCACCAATTATAACTAACAGTCAGTTATTTTGTTTATTTCAGTGAAGGTCCAGCTCATTTATCTCTTGCTTCTGACATCTCCTGCACAAGAAGATATTATATCTCTTTTTGTTTACCTTGTTTGTTGTCATATTATGTGCAAATACATTTCACAGCTTTAAAAACATCTTTGAAAAACAAGTTGAAAAATGTCAGTATAGGAGTACTTTTCAATTGCTGGAGGAAAAGAGATATGATTTGGATCCGTTTTTTTCTTTTTTTCTTGTAAGTTTGAAGACAAGGTGAAGAATCCAAAATCAACTCAAGACTTTTAAAACAAACAGACTGACTGATTGACTAAACCTCTACTTAACAGATAACAGAAACATGTATCTATATCTATCTGTTGAGATACTGTTTGTTATATCTAAAGTAAACTGATAGGACCATTACTGTTGGGGCTATTAGTTTTAAAGGGGACATTTGAAAAACAACCCGTCCGGTTTTTGTGAGTTTCCGAGATCAGAGAACACGGAATTTAACAAGCCTTTCTGATCTGGATGCCCTTCCTATGTCGAATGCGGGGTCATTAGAATACCCCCCCCCTCTGAGTATTGCCACCTGCGGCTTTGCGAAGGTACGACATATTTTTCTCGCAAGACAACCAGGGGGTTGGCCTTAAAGAAATAAGCGCTAAAACGGAGCGTTTTAGACAGAGGGTGAATACAGGTATTTTCAGACAATATGATTAAAATGTCTTTTTTGAACAATAAAGCACGTAAACATGTTCTGGTAGCAACCCAAAATACAAGTTTGAACCTGAAAATGAGCATATGTCTCCTTTAAGAACTGCTGACTCACGGCAGAAAGTTCCTACAGTTTAAACCCTTTGTGTGAGGGGAGATTATACGTTCTCTCCATGTTTGTGTAAATTCCTGCCACAGTCCAAAGACATGATGAATTGGATATGTTCCATGAATGTCCCTCTCAGACCTTAAACAGGACAAGGTGAGAAGACCAAAAAAAGAGCCATTCTGTAAGTTATACTTCTAATAACCTGAATGAGGGACCAGGTAATGGCCACCTCAGCAGGTCTTTGGCTCAGCTAATTAAAAACAACGCAACATAAGCATCTACCATATTATAAAAGCAACAATTTTGTAATAATACCAAATTTTTATTTGCTTGTTTATCACTTGAAAACAAAATGCCTTCCTACAGTCCTATGGACACATCCTCCACCGTTGAAAATGCTGAAAATGTGCATAGGTTTGGGAGGTTTTTGTTTCAAAACAAAGTACAGGCTGGAAATTTGAGTTTTGAGTGCCAGAAATATCAGCACCTGGCAAAGCAATTGTTAAGTCCTGACATTGATCAAAAGCATTATCACAGTCCTGGTAGATATATTATTGTCAGTTGGTGTGCTTTCCAAATTAAATTTTAATACGCCGCATTAATACGTAAACTTTAGTCACATTCACTCCGAACACACATAAGCTATTGTGCCCAAAGTTGCAAAAGGATTGAGAAAGAAGTTCCAAAAAAACCCATCAACCTTCATCTTCACACTTGGCAACATTGAAAAGATCCATAACAAAAGAAGCAAAAACATTGTCTTCCATCCCACCTCTGTATTAGACAAAGGTGACAGACACAGCCCCAGCCATAAGGATGGAGCAGTGTGTTTTTGTGTGTGTGAGCATCCTTCAAGGCAGCGGCGAGGTTGTCTGTGCTCTTTGGCTTTTTGTGAAAAGCTCAATTGTTCCTTTCAAAACAAAAGAGCTTCTTTGTGTACAAACACAACAGGCGGTGGCTTCCCATTCAGTAGAGCTCTGCTGAAACCATTCAAACAGCCTCCGATTAAAACGCTGTCACACACTCTCTCTCTCTCACACACACACACACACACACACACACACACACACACAAAGTTGTCTCCCTGTCTTTCTGTTTGTCTCCCCCTCACTCACGCAAACAAACAAACAGGGAGCCAAGTTCTCAAGGGATGGAAAGCCGCACAACTCCACTCAGCAAAAGCAGACCCTTTGGACTCCCACTGCCAGGCTGAAGAATAATGGAGCGGAGAAGAAAGAGAGCTTGTCACTCTGGAGAGTAAAACTTTTCCTCTGTTATGGACTCAGCTGACCTTGTGAGGACATTGACAGTCTACTCTGTCAGGAGAGAGAGAGAGCTCTGTTGGCAGATATCACACTGTGATCCACCACACCTGGTCCAGTATCCCAATATCCTGACCCTTCCACCTCCTGAGACCTGCACACACTTAGTCCAAGAAAGTGGAAAAACAGAGATATATTCACTACATCCAAATAGTGGTCACAAGAATATTAACCACATTGTTTTTTGAATATTGTGTATTTATTACTACAGGGAAGTGTTCTTTCCCCTTTACCTGAGTTGAGATAGACATTAATCCTGTTGGGCTACATTATCCACAGTATTTTACCTATCCTTACTATTTAGTAAGCCAATGCCTTGTTCAAGGGCAATGTCAGGATTATTACCTAATAATGTCTATTGGGGTGGGAAGTACCTAATAACCACTGGGCCACAGTGCTGCCCGCCCATGAGTTACAGCAGGATAAAATAAGATTTGTCATGGCTTCCAACGTGATTTAAGTGCCAGTAGATGCCAAAATGTTACAGCTTGAATCAGAACTGACGAAAGCTCAAACCATGACTAGAAATGCAATTAACAGAATCAATAATTTGGAGTTTGGTGAGGATTGAAATCAGCATGCAGGATACTGAATTTTATATTATTTCTAAATGAATGCATATAATGACTGTAGAAAAACATGTGTGAGTCTTAAAGGATTGTGCAGGATTTGTAAAATGGTCAGAATCGTACTGTAGGGTTTCTTGTAAACAAACCCCATTATGCATTAGCGTGATTACTGGCTCTCGACACCAGTGTATAACCCGTGTTGAGTCACTTAAACCAATGGATAAAACAGGTAACCTTAACAGCATCAATGAGCTTTAGAAAAGAATGAGTTTTGACAAAATCCACTTGCTGTTACATATTTGACAATGGTTTACATAATGTACCAGTTCCACAACATAGATGGGAACTAAAGACAGTTCTATTGGGATGACAGGGAGTTTGGCTATCGTTACTTATGAAACACCTGCTTTGTTGTAGATATATAATTTATGTTATATACTATATATGTGTATCGTGACTGAACACCAACATTGGCATGTTTCCTGGAAAGCTGTTGTATGAAAGTTATATTTTAATACTAATAAAATATATATTTTATGGGTTAGAATGCACCGTCATAATCATGAAAGTTGTTATCCATTTCCTCCTCAAACAGAACTGAGTTGAATTATAGCTTTGGAGTTGATATCTGCTACAATATTAATTGCTGCGGTTGTTGGAAGAAAAAAAGATGCTGAAAAACTGAAAAAGTACCTTGCATTGCGGACTAGTTTTTAGTTGTCAGTGAGTGCACGTCTCACTTTAAGTGCTCTGCCTGGGGCATGTGGCTTTGTCCTAATCAATCTGATCGAGTGCTAAAAAACTAAAAGTTTATGAAAGCTATGATCCGAATTTTAATGATGGCATTCCCTTTCATGAATTTCATGAAGGAAAAAAAAAAAAAACTCCATGAGCTTGAAAACAGGGAACCTAATGTTTTGGAACATAAGAAAATGAACAAAAAATGCTAATGGATGAAATAATAATGAGTAATACACTGTCAACAATGAAAACTGAAAATCAAACAAAACATGAACAGATTACACATTTTAATGAGAACACTTAAGTAAAAAAAAAAAAAAATTCAAAACTAGGACTTTGAGTAACATTAATAATGCATTGTCACAGATATGTCACAGGTACACAATAAAAACAGCTTTTATACAAGGGGTGTCTGTGTCTGTGTGTGTGTCTACTACCACACAATCTAAAGTCAATTCGAGTCATCTTAAACAATGACCAAGAATACGTTTTTGTTAACCAAAAAAGGGGATTCATCAACCTTTATTACAAACCATCAAGAACCATAACCAGTTGACAGTACAACAATTCATCTAATACTGTAAATGCTTAAGCTGCAGGTGTGAAAACCCACACAAATAGAATAAGAATCTTAAACATTATAATTGCGGTTCCTTATTAGAAACCAGCACCACCAGAATAACCTTTGAGTTTCATCAGGTAAGGTTCAGGGACAGACAGACAGGAGGAGAACCCAGAAATCTGATTGGCCTTAACACAAGTACAGTTTTGGCTCAATACAGTTTGCCATTTCAGACACATTCCTGGTTCTGCAGTGGTGCCGTCAGTTCGTTTTCACTTTTAACAGATATTATATGAATACGTACCAAATGGATTGACTCATTGTGTTTGTTTTTAAATTTTTCTTGGGTTGACTAAACACGCAGTTCTACTCCCTAATGTGATTCAATATCTACATTTTGAACAAAATCTCTTTTCTGAAATAATTGAAAGCAAAACCGCCACAGCTCTGATTTGCACCACAGCAGTTTGTAGTCTGTCTGCCTGTCAGAGACCATTACCTGCACATTAAACATAGCAGAATATTTTCTGTACTGTCATTGACCTTCTGTGTTGAAAGTGTAGAGCAATACTTCAGTTGATATGCATTGCCATCATAATGGAATGACGAAGAGTGGACACTTCTACAAATCTATTTCATTTGACAACAGTAACATGTAGGGATGCACCGATAGAGGTCAATGATAATTATTGGACAAAATTCCATTTATCTCTGTAACATATGGCATGTGGAAGACCAAACCAACACAGAAGAATTGCAGTTCCCTGCGACAAATATTTCAATTATTTTATCCAGTGACAAAGTAATGATGGAGCCTTTAATTGTTCTGTCACAGTAATGGATGGAATCAATACTCGGTTTTAGGCAAAGGTTTAGAGTCCAGAATCTGCATCATGAGTGAAGAATGGGCATCGGTGCATCCCTAGTACCACAAATTAATTATAACTCACTGCAGCGTTTCCTTCCCTGCAGAAAGCTCCGGAAGGAATGACTATCGACTCATCTTGTAGTACCATTGGAATGAATTAATGCTGTCTGGGCTTACATTACGAATTAATGGCATTCTCTTACACACACACCGATAAAAACAAACACACAGTATTCAGAGGGCAGGTGTACGTTTTTAAATAAATGTAATGAGGTGATTTTGGTTAGTAATGTGCATCAGTCTTGGGATACTGTGACACAGTAGCACCTAACTAACTTCAAGTGGTGGCTGATATGTGTCTGAACTCATGTTTATTAATGTATGTGTGGGGTACATATGTATTGTGTGTGTGTGTGTGTGTTTTTCTTCCCTACACAGCCGAAGTCAGCCCAGACAGACATTATTTTCAGATAACTGAGTGGGCTTCTTTTTTTTTCCTTTGACGTTTATTTACAGGCAGAAAAACCAGGGCCTTTCCTACTCCATATTCAGTTTCCATGTGTTTATCATTAACAGTGGAAAGAAAGGAGGAAGTGAAGCCAAAATAAAAATGCACACAGACGTACTCAGAGATTCACAGGCTCAGGTGCTCCTGTTTTAAGCTATATTTCCTACACTGGCAACAAAAAAAAGAAGGTTCAATTATTTTGGCATCGATGCTTTGGTCACAAAATACCGACACTTTTATTCTTTTGTTTGTTTTTCACTTTTGTTTTCATTTGTTCTTGAAATAAGTCCCAGTCTTTTTAGACCCTGACGACGTGTGTGTCCCAGTACAGAAAAAAGGTAGGTTTGTTGTAGTCCTGTCATCGCACCTCCGATGCAGTCCCTTTAAGAGGCACAGATTTTCTTATAAATTATGTGACTGTGAATGAGTGGGCAGGGGGGTTCAAGAAGGAGGGGTTCCCCGTGTGCCCCCACATCCCCCCTGCGCTCCGTTAACGCCCAGCGATTATGTCCCGTCAGCCCTTTTGCGAGCATGTTCTGCAGCACAGTTGCTGCAGCACTTTCCTCTGGCAAAGATTGTTCTTTTTAACAAGCACACAGAAACTGCCTTCTGCCCAAGATTCTTCATTTGCTTTCCACAGACCAGGAAGAAGAGATACAAGGGGATTGTAGAAGAGGGAAAACACACACACAAACACAAACAAACACACACACACACACACAAACACACACACAAACACCCAGGGCACAATCATCAGAAATGGTTGAATGGCAGACGGAGCCATGTAATTGGCCAAAAGAGATTTCAGGTGACAGGAAGAGTTTTTTGATCCAATCACAGGTGATGTTCATCGAGGTGGAAAATTATAGTTGTCCAGTGGATTGATTGGATCCATGTCGGGAGAAAGGAAAAAAAAAAAAGAAAGGGGATTCAGGCGTAAACAGACAGAGAGAGAGAGAGAGAGAGAGAGAGAGAGAGAGAGAGAGAGAGAGAGAGAGAGAAAAAAACATCACACAATTAGCAAATTGAAGATTTTTGAAATTCACAACTTGGTGTATCAAAGAACACTTAAAGTGGACCACAAGTCTGTAAAAACTGTAAACCAATTATTTAATTCATCAACAGCATTTAAACGTACTGACCATGTTTGAGCTTTGGTTTAGGAAGGTTGGAAACAGACTGAGGGTGCACTTTAAGTAAGGTACTCATCATCAACAGAAAGGCCACACAGTGAAAAACATCTTTCTCCTTTTTGGCCAAGAGTTCATTTTAACTAGAAGGTCATGGATAGAGCAGCAAATCACACTGCAGTTGAAGCCTCCTAATCACACCATCCTCTCAGCCAGTTAGTGAGAAACAGGAATATTCACACAAAAGATTAGTACGCCAAACATGCATAACCAGAAAAGACTAGACCATAAAGCATACAGCAATGAAAGAAAGAAAATGCAAGAAAAAGCAAGTAAAAATGATTAAATGATTGTAGAGGAGCAGGAAAAATAAGAAAAATGTAAGTTGATGCTTTAAGAAACCTTTCAGCATATGAAGTGTGATATAGTACTACAAAACAACTAGGAATGGAGTGAGTTTATGTTAAAATAAAACAACAAGAATGTGTGAGTCTATAATCCCGGAGAGATTTTAAATTAGTAATATGCAAACAAACATGAGTGAGACCTTTAAACAAAGACCACGAAAGGCAAAAGCAAGGACAGACCACCCTCCTGCTCTGAGGCAGTTTGATTCAAGAAGTTAGTACAAAGCTCAAAAAATTAAAACTACAGATCAATCTTAATTGAGCTACCTTCAGCTCTCAGTTTTTATACCCTGTGGGATATAACACAATTTAGCTGGGATTGTTAAGACCACAATTTTTGAACTTTTACAAACATTTGACAAGAAATACTGTTGTGAATCAAATTGCATTATAAAGCATGTTTTGTTCCCATTGTAAGTCTGTCCAATTCAATGCTCTAGCAGGTTTAAGCCTTCACAGAATTTTCCCTCCGAACAATACTCCGATGCATTATGACTATACACTGCCTGTAAGAGGCAGAGCAAAAAGTATAAAATAAACACATTGAGGCCGTCTTGTAGAGGAGAAAGCTGACAACTCACCATCTTTGCAGATAGTGCTGACCACACAGGCTCCTGCCTCCAGATTGTAACCACTGACACAGCTGCTGCAGTTCCTTTCTCCGGGCCCTGAGCACTCGTAGCAGCTATGGTCACACCTGTCGATGGTTGTATGAAGAATTAGATACAAGTCTATTCAGCACTATACTGTGCTCACATATCCTCTTGAAAATTAAGGATATTCAGCTATCTTTTACTAGTTTTGCCTTCAAAGAGATTGAACATCCTTTCAACACAGTGCTCACTCATAAATATGTGTGCTTTATGAGACTTGAAATATACTTAGAACAGTTTTTCTGTAGTATTAGGGGCCCTTTACACGTACATGGCTATTTTGAAAAACAGACATTTTCCTTTGTTTGTGCCCTTTGTTTAAACACGAACGGAGAATTCGCCTCTCAAAACACTTGTTTCTAAAAACTCCGGACCGAGTGGAGATTTTGAAAAACTTTGTTTGCATGTAAACTGAGACAAACGGAGGTTTAGGCAGCCGAGGAAGTGAAGAAGAGAAGAGAAAGGAATTGATTTGTTTCCGTTGTTGCCAATTTCGGGATTCTGATTGGCTAATGTGGGCTTGAGCTTCTCGTTACACTGCCACCTACAGGTTTGGCATGCTCTTGACGGCATATATACACGGGTACAGGTAAACAAACACTTTTCTGAAGCTGTGGACAATGTTATTTTTGAAAACTGAGAAATTGAAATGTCCATTCATGAAACTAGCCGGAAACGTGTAATCGTAGTCTTAGATGTGTTATTTTTAGCAAGTGTGAACTAGTTGGTTAGAATACATCCATATCAGATTTTACTTAAATAACTGCAAAGAGAGAAAACCATTTGTAAAAGAAAAATGAAACTATACATTGTATTTACACTTATATGATCATCCTCAGCACAAAACTTAATACTACCGGCTTTAAATAAATTGATTTCCTTGTTTTTCTTTGTAGAGTCTACAAGTTCACTGTGTTGTCGGGGTGTTGGCAGGTGTGCAGACTCACTTTTTACAGGACCTCTGCACCTGCCCACTGTCTGAGGTCTGCTCTGACAGGTAGTAGCCAGAGCTGCATGTTAACACACACCGCCAGTCCTCAAGTAAGTAGCCATCTGCACACTTTGTGCACGCCTCTATACCTGTGCCTTAAAAACACATAAACACACACTTAAAATCAGATGACAAATAATGTCTGATAAACAACAAAAAAACACACTGACCTACGTAATAAATGGTATTCTAATAATATTAGAACTTCCTACCTGCACATGTGGCACAGGCCCGATGACAGGTTTCACAAGTCCTTTTGTGGCCGTTGTAATAAGTCCCTGGGTCACACGTCATCTGACACTTGTTTCCCTGAAGACTAGAAAGTGAAACATAAAAAGATACACATCCATACCATTATAGTAAATATTAGGGGGTAAAGTAAGTACATATAACTAATTTTCTTTAATCACCAACATAAAATCCAAACAGGCAGGAGCACAGGTAAGTTTCAAAAAAGTAAAATGTCTGTTGTGTTTCAAAACTGCAAATCAGTTAAAGATTGCTTGTTAAAAGCTAGATGCTACTGAGCAATTTTCTTTCTGGGCAGATATTTAGGAAGAATGAGAAAACAACTGCTACACCAGTGATCATGTGGGTGTACACATCAGCTGTAGGCCTAGTTCACTTTTGCACTGATGTACAGGACTATAAGGCCTTCTAGATTTAACCGAGTAGTTGAAGGGAATTTGTTGTTTTGAAGAAATACAGTATATACAAGAGGTTTGCAAGTACCAGATGTAGCGGTTGAGGTCAGTTAGGAGGTTTGGAGGTTATAAAGTCAGCTCTGTGAAGTCAGAGTGAGGACAGGTTGGTGAGCTTTCCGTGCTAAACTGAAAAAACAGCTGGTCTGTGTTAGCTAACGTTTCCCAGAAACAATCTTGTCTGGTCCTTTCTTCCTCCTTGGCTTCCAACCGACAATGAATGGTGTACTGAATGGGAGACTGTGTGTGTGTGTATGTGTGTGTATGAGTTACTGTGGTCATGCTTGCATTCAGAGGAAATTATGGCTTACAAGTGTCCCCACCTCCACCTCTGCCTACAATGAACCCTTAAAGCTGGGTTCAAGACCACAATATGTTTTAAGCACTTCACAAGTGTTTCCTTCATGACCTATCAAGAATTCCAGCACTTTGAAATGCCCTTATCCTTTGTTAGGTCAAGTGTAGTTGGGGCGGTTTAAAGAGGCTACTGTGGAAGTGGACAGAAAATGAACTGCAACATGTCTATGTGGTTACCTAAATGGCTTAGATCAAAGGTTCTTCAAAGACCACAACCTAAAATGGGCAACAGCTCCGCTTGTTGTTGGTCTCCGCATGACATGAGTATATGTGAGCTTTAATAAGCTTGGGTCACAGGGTGAAACTGTTAACTCAATTTGGGTCTAATGTAGAAAACAGATGGGAAGCCCTGGTTTTCTGGCTAATGCTGCAAACCCAAACCAGTGTAACACAATATGCTGGTCTGAATTAGCAACACTATTCTTGCAGCATTAGAGTGGATGAACACAATAGGTTTTTATTCTGAAACCACAACACTGACATTCAAGCGCAATGAATGCAAAAAGACAAAACCTTGGCTCTTTGTACGTATGACAGAGGACCATCTGTAATGGTAGAATGAACGGAAATGGACAAGCTGTGATTAATACTAGCAGGTCTGGTCACATGGACACCATATTGCTAAACGATTTGAATATAATTTATCAATATTTTAAACCATATATGTAGGTGAATTGCATATGAACCAAACTGTTCATTTACATGGGGAACATCAGGGCGGCTGTGGCTCAAGAGGTTTGATCCTCAGTCAAAGTGTCCTTGAGCAAGACACAGAACCTCAAGTTGCCCCTGATTGTTAGGCCAGCACCTTGCATGGTAGCTTGCCGCTATCATGAGAGGCAAATTTTCAAGTACTTTGGATAAAAGAAATGGGTAAATGCAGACAATTAACATTAAAGCAGGAGGTATGCTTGAAACAAACGTTCTGTGGGACTAGTGGTCTGATCATGTTTATAGACAGACGTGTTTTAGTCGTTTCAAAGAGCCTCACTTGAAGGTGGACCGAAAAGCCTGCCGTCATAGTGAGGGGGTGAAAGGCAGACAATCTGATAATCTTTCCTTAAAAGAGTTTGCGTTCAAACACTGCTTACTGTACTTTTTTGCCTCCACACAACTGGCCCATTGCTGTGTGAAGTAGGCTTGAATGTTGGACTGTCGGTTGTGGAAAGTTGCAAAAGTAAACGCAGCCCCACTTTGTCTGATGTCAGACATGGTGGTGTTAAAGACAGACAAGACTGAAATCACTTCCTGCCAAGACACTAAAATTATCAATGCTTTAATCCGTGACTCAGGGATTGCTTAGTGTGACCACCAGCTTACCTCATTCCAGGTTTACATTCTGTGCAGATATTGGAGGTGGTGCACTTCTTACAGTTCTCTGGACATCTCCTGCAAATGTTGGAGTCTGAAAGATATAGGGTGAGCCTGTCATTCACAGAAATCTGGCTGCATTGGAACTTAAGAAAGGGAGCAGAGGAAGAAGACAATAATGAAGAGGAGGGTAATGGGCGAGGAAAACCAGTGTGAAAAGGACAGAGAATAAGTAGAAGGAGCAGATAAACAAAACAGGAAGACAAAAGGTAGGGAGAAGAACTTAAATGTCAAAAGGCTAAAGCTGCAGGGATAAAAAAGAAGATGATGGTGAGGAAGGACAGGAATGTAGATGAATATGTCAAAAGAGACTAAAGGCAATGACACGCTTTGACACAATGCACATGGACACTTCCTCCTTCAGCAGCGATGACGATTGCCAAAAAGAATGTGAATTTGTGAATTAACTTGTGTTTCATTATTTCTAGGAAACCACTGAGTAGACTTTGACTATTAATCAATACTGTAAATTCTACATTTCCAAACATGTTTGATTGGTATTACACAACCATTGTGGTTTTGATTGGCAAATCCTATGATCAGAGCTAAGAGGAGGAGACAGCGTAACTGAGGATTGATGGTTAGATTTCAGGAATCTCCACCCACCAGGGTGGAGGATGGATATGAACAAGTCACAGACTGATTTCCATGAGAGGAAAAAAATGCACTTTTTCTTTAATGAGAAGTGGAGATCAAAATTGGTGCTGAAATTATAGAACAGATTAGTCAATCATCAACAATTGTAAATGTAAATGTGCTGTATTTATATAGCGCTTTTCCAGTCTTAACAACTGCTCAAAGCGCTTTTACATCTACAGGAAACATTCACCATTCACACACATTCATACACTGTGGCCGGGGCTGCTGTACAAGGTATCACCTGCTCATCAGATAAACATTCACACACATTCACACTCCGATGCGCAGCACCGGGGGCAACTCGGGGTTCAGTGTCTTGCCCAAGGACACTTCGACAATGACTGCAGAGGTGGGGGATCAAACCACCAACCTTCCAATTGGCAGGCAACCGCTCTACCACTGAGCCACAGCCGCCCCAATTGTAATCATCAATTAATTGTTGTTTCAGAAATTCAAAACATCTTGTTCCAGCTTCTCAAAACGTGAATATGTTCTGCTTTTCTCTGTTTTATATCACAGTATGTTGAACATCTTGGGATTTTAGACAGTTGATTAAACAAAACAAGCTAATCTGAAGACGCCTCCTTCGGCTCTGGGAAATTGTGATGGGCATTCTCATAATTTTCTGACATTTTTCACACTAAATGTTAAAGTACTTTAAAAATAAGAAAGATATTAATACATCAGGAAAATAACCATTAGTTGCAATACTGGTTGAAATGTCTTTTGTAGGTTTGTGAGGTTGTAAGAAAATTATTACTTTTTTACACTAAAGTAAAAGAGCAGTAGTATACCAGTAGTGAAGTCATTACATCAAAGTGGCCATGTATTGACGAAGGCAGGAATTCACCTCGGCTTGCTTTCAGACCAAAGAGAAGAAAATAAACTCTAGATAGCTCATTTAACACAACACTCAGCAGTGCCAACCTTTCAAACAAAAAAAGTATCCACTACATCTTGGCCTGTTGAAATGTTATGATTGAACTTGGATCAGTAGATCACATCACATCTGCTGCCAGAGAATCTCAGAGCTGCCAGGATTTACACTGTCTTGGCTGCAATCCAATATATAGACATAATTATAAGATATACATAGTTTCAGTCTCTCATTCTTGCTTAACTTTCATCCAGGCTGGCCTACATCTTAAACATGAGACAAACCAGTAAGTATATACATATAGAACATACTGCATGTTAACCCCACAGCACTACTGTTTATTATAAACCCGAAAACAAGCTGACTTCTCGTAAACACAATCCATACAATTATCATGCAGATCTGTTTTATTTCATAATGTATTCCAATTTAAACTGGTGAAAGAATCTACCTACTTGCCCAAACCTTTCAGTAATGTTCGGTTCAGCAAATGTGTACAAATAAACATCTGGCTAGACAATGCATCAAGGAAACAACAGCATTACTTTTTTGTGATGCAGGTCACACAAAAATCCAGTTTGTTATCAGCACTTATGGTGGTATTTTGTGAGTTACCTTCCCCACTAAGAATAAAATATTTAGCTAGTCTTTAATCTTATAAACTTCACACTTTGGGAATTCAACCAATGAGCATTACACATCAGTAACAAAAGAATATAAGAACAACCCAAGGTTTCTTTTCAGCACTGTAGCCAGGCTGTTTCAAATGCATCACCTTTTACCCACAATTTCTAACGGTTCACTTTTAAACACAGTAGCACTCGAAAGAACAACAAGAACCAACATATACTCAAGACTGCTTCTGTCCTATAGACCTTCA